>NW_022103915.1:88937137-88945434 GCF_000313985.2 Echinops telfairi | reverse complement strand
AATGATGAGGGCAACAAATGTATAAGTGTGCTGTGCACAATTGATGTATGTATGGATTGTGATAAGAGTTGTATGAGCCCCCAATAAAATGATTTAATAAAAAAAAGTGATCTAAAATACAAGGAGGTAGAGAATAAGGTATTGAAGGAGAAGATGGATGGTATGTAAAACAAAATGTGCTTCAGGAATAAGTTATTAGAATCTGCTAAACTCAGAAAAACAATTTAATATTTTTAGAAAGTCATTAAGATGAAGAAAGATGAGAGCTAAATAAAGCTAATACTTTATTTAAAAAAAAAAGTACCATTTAGTGAACATTACACTATATCCACTAGATGGCAGTCAATCTCTATCAAAAACTTTCTGTTGCACGGTTGAATCAGGCACTAGAAAGAGTATTCACTTTTCGTGACATTGAGTTATACTGATCTCAGGGCTTTGACCACTTCAAAGTGGTTCAGTAATTGCTGTCTTAAACAAGGACCACATGTTACATAACAACCAAACCTGCTGCCCTATGGTGCTTTGACCCCAATAGAAGCAGACAGCTGTGCCCTAATTAAGGATGGGGCCTGCCCACATCACTTTGAATGTGCTTTGCTCTCTGTAGTTCTGCCAATGTTGTTGCCTTTCGAAAGTTCTGTCACAGCCCTTCCTCTGGAAAGTGTCAGGAGCTTGGTGTGGGAGACTGGCTTCTTGGTAGTCTGGATGGCAACACACAGTCAGGACTGCTTTGAATGAGGGGGCAGCTGCTTGTTTCATCAAAACCAAAAGAGCAAACATGCAGGCTGTGAGTAGATGCCGACTCATAGAAAGCTTATAGGAGAGAGTAGAACTGCCCTTGTGTGTTTTGGAGACTATACACATTTTGGGGAGTAGAAAGCCTCATCTTTATTCTGTAGAATAGATACTGGTTTTGAACTGGTGGCCTGGTGGTTAGCAGTACAACACACAGCCCACTAGCTGCCAGGGCACTGACTTGGGTGAAAACACCATTTGTAAGGGATTTGGTTGCTAAGCAACACATACATCACTCCTGTTTACAACAGCAGCCACGTGGAACCTCTTTGAACCAGTTTGAGGCCCTGCCGATGGCTGACAAGTATTATGTAGGTCATTCTGTACTTGTCTCTCTTTGAGCAAGGACAATAAGGGGTGAGAAAAAACGATTCAGAAACTAAAATCTTGATATGACTAAAAATTCTGGCTAAAGTCTAGGCCAAACCCTTCTTTGTCCTCAGTGACTCAATTTTTAAATTTTTTTCTGTCATGCAATATAAATGGTTACTTCTCTAAAAATTTTCCACTGTACTTTTGATACAATTTAGAAACAATTTCTACAGAAAATTATAGTTTTGCCTGCCCTACTCTAGTTGTATATGAGCGTGTGACTAGAAATTGCCAATATTGAGAAGATGAAGTCAAAGAGCTGAACAGAAGATTTCAAAGGACAGCTTGAGAAGGCAAAGTAAAATATAACAAAATGTGTAAAGACCGAAAGTTAGAAAATCAAAAAGGAATAACACACCCAACATATCTTAAACTGAAGGAGCTCAAGAAAAAAATTCAAGCCTAGAGGTGCAATATTGAAAGATTCTATGAGCAAAATATTGAACGATGCAGGTAGCATCCAAATAAGATGGAACGAATACACAGAGTCCACAAAGAACTAGTAGACATGCCATCATTTTAGGAGGTAGCATGTTAGCAAGAGCCAATAGTACTGAAGGAAGACATTCAAGCTGACCTGAAAGCATTAACCAAACAGAAAGCTTCAGGAATTGATGGAATAACAATTAAACGTTTCAACAGCGATGTAGTATTGGAAGCACTTACTCGTTATTACCAGGGAATTTGGAAGACAGTTGTTTGGCCACTGATTGGAAGAGATCCATGTTTGGACCCATTTCAAAGAAAAGTAATCAACAGAATGCTCAAACTATAGAATTATATTGATATCACACACAAGTATAATTTTGCTTAAGATCATCCAACAACAGTTGCAGGAATACATTGACAGGGAACAGCCAGAAGTTCAGGCTGAATTCAGAAGAGGATACGGAACAAGGGATATCAATTGTTGATGTCAGATGGATCTTGGCTCAAAGCCGAGAATACCAGAAAGATGTTTATTTGTGTTTTATTGACTACTTCAAGACATTTGACTTTGTGAATCATAACAAAATGAATAGTCTTGATAAAAATGGGAATTTCAGAACAGCTAATTGTGCTCATGTATAATTTAAGAAAAATTTAAGAACAGCTAATTGTGCTCATGTATAATCTATACATGGATCAAGAGGTAATTGTGTGAACAGAACAGGGGAATTCTGGATGGTTTAAAATTAGGTCCATTGATTGCATCATCTCAGCGTATTTACTCAATCTGTTTCCTGAGCAAATAATCAGAGAAGCTGGATTACATGAAGGAGAATGTATCATCAGGATTGGAGGAAGGCTTATCAATGACTTGTGATGTGCAGATGATGCAATCTTACTTGCTGAAAGTGAGGACTTGAAGTACTTGCTGATGAAGATCAAGGATTGCAGCCTTCAATATAGATTGAAACTCTATGTAAAGAAGAACAGAATCCTCAGAACTGGATCAGTAGGTAACATGATCGATAGAGAAAAGGTTGAAGTTGTCAAGGATTTGTTTTGCTTGGCTCCACAATCATGGAAGCAGCAGTCCATAGACCAAAAGACACATTGAACTGGTTAAATCTGCTATTTAAAGTGTTGAACATCCAGGATATTACTTTGAGGATTAAGGTGTGTCTGTCCCAAGCCATGGTATTTTCAATGGGCTCAGATGCATGTGAAAGTCGGACATTGATTAAGGAAGACTGAAGCAGAATTGACTTATGGTCCTGGAAAAGAATATTGAAAGTACCGTGGACTGCCAAAAGAACAAACAAACGGAGGAGAGGCAAGATGGAGCCCAGGTAAGCGGCCCATATTGGGAGCTCCATGGCGAGCAGTGAGCCCAGTGTCCAAGAGGATGAGTAGGAGGATTCTGGTAAGTGAAAAGAGTCCCATGACAACCCAAAGTGTTTCCTCTGTCTGGGAGGCAACCCTCCCCCACATCTGCCTCGTTCAAAATCCCTGAAGATCTGTGACCTGATCCCTGGGATTTCCTGGCCTGTGCCAACTGTGCTGCTTCTGCATGCTGCCATGGTCACCACTCACCGACTTCCACACCCCGCCCCCTCCCCCCCCAGCCTGGTTGCCATGCCAGGAGCTGGACAGCTGCCCTGCCAAACCCCAAAGCCGTGGCTATACCCCCACAAAGTAGCTGTCCACCCATGGCACTCCCCAAAGGGAGTAGCTCCCTATGTAGTTTCCTTTCTTTCCATGTGGCGGCGGTCCTGCTGCCAAGCTCTGATCCCTCCCACTATCCACCCAGGGCCCCAGGGGCTGACCGCAGTCTACCTGCAGTAAGTTGGATCACCTGCAGCTGAGGGGCCCCTCTGCACCATTGCCTGAGACCCCTCCACCTGGGCATCAGCCATGTCTATGATGCCCATGGGGTGCAGAGCCTGCCACTTCCCTGGCAGCACAGCTTGGCAGTGCAGCTCAGTACTTCCCCAGTCCCTCCTGGTCCTCGAGGAAAAGTGGAGAGTACATCCTTGGTCCAGAAGACATCCCTCCCCCACATCTAGCCTAGCTCCGGAACCCAGGGGATCAGTGACCTGGGCCCTGTTCCTGCGGCTCCCCAGCCCATGCCAGCCCTACTACCTCAGACCCCAATGTGGCTACCACCAGTCGACTGGCCCCCCTCAGCCTTATTACTGCACCTGGAGCTCCTCCCCTCCTGTCACCCACAAGAGAAGCAGCCTGTCCTATGCCTATGCAGCACACTGCCGGTGACAGCAATAGTTGCCCCCACTAATGCCTGGCACCTCCACCTGTGGAGGCTTTCCCACAGAACCAGCGGCATGAGGCCTCCCCTACCATTGCCTTAAAAAGAAAAGGCTGCAAATTGTGTCCTGACAACCCAGACCAACTTGGCCCAGGGGCATACATACAGCCACCAGCCTCACTCTAGTCTCTGAAGCCTCTCACCACCATTGGTCACTGAGTCACTGTGGAACCCTGCCTACACAGCAGTCCGACCCATCACCATAACAGGCCACAGGAAGACCTCGAAAATACCTCTACCAATCAGAGAAAGAACTCAGAGCTCCTTGGTCTCCCAGAAATTGCCATGTAAACAGCAGCATACCACAACACCCTCAATAAAAAACCAAGAAAGACAAAACACAACAGCAGAGCTAACAACACTCATAGAAGAACCAGACGTGGATCTGCCACATAAAGACGTTTTCAGAAGGCTGCTTGGAGTAATACAGGAGATGAGGAAAGCAACACAGAATAAGGATGCAATAATAGAGGAGATGAAGTCCATGATAAAGAGGATGAAGTCCATGATAGAGGAGATGAAGTCCATGGTAGAGGGATGAAGTCCACACACCAACGGGAAATACAGGAGTTAATGGATGAGGAAACAGAAGCTACACACAAAGATCATGGATCTCATGAACAGACTAGAGGAGGCAGAGAACTATATCTTGAAGACAATCAGGCAGACTTCAGCAAACGAGAAAAACAGTCAAACAAGATAATAAAAGAGGTGGAAGAAAACCTGAGATCAATGACAGATGCTATGAATAAAAACAATATTCGAATAATTGGTCTAATGGAACAAGACACAACAAAGAAGATGACAGCTAAATTAGCGAGGGGATTTCTGGAAGCAAACTTCCCACCTTAATGAATGAGAATCAGACACTCATACAGGAAGCAGAGAGGACACCAATTAGACTAAAACTCAGGGAGAACTCACCAAGGCATATAATAGTTAAATTATCCAACTTTTTGAGGAAAAGGAGAAAATTTTAAGAGCAGCAAGAGAAAGGAAGACGGTCACCTACAAGGGTGCTCAGGTAAGTATATGGTCAGACCTATCAGCAGAAACCATGAAGAGGAGGAGAGAGTGGAGAAACATCTTCCAAAAGCTGAAAGAAAAAAACACCTGCCCTGGAATCCTCTACCCTGCCTAATTTTCTATTAAGATAGAAGGAGAGATAAGGGTCTTTCAGAAAAAGGAAAAAAATAAAAAAATTCATTCTTTTCAAGCACGCATGGCTCATTTTCGAAAACAGACCTCATGCTGGCACACAGGTTGAACATGAGTAAACTGAAACACATAGAGATTACTCAGACGTCCTTCTCAGATCACCGTGACATAAAGCTGGAGGTTTATAAAGGATGACGAGATAAACAAGGGCAAACAATTGGAGGATGACTAATGATCTTCTGCAACATGAATGGGTACTGGCTCAGATTAGAGAGGAGGTTAGGAAGTTTCTAGAAACTAATGAGAATGAAACTACAATGTATCAAAACTTATGGGATATGGCAAAAGCAGTTATCAGAGTTAGCTTGATAGCAATAAATGCATATATGAAAACAGAAGAGAGATTTATGACTGATGCACTATCACCAAACCTCCGGCAACTAGAACAGAGTCAACTGAGCAACCTCTCCAATAGCAAAAAAAAATAAATAATAAAAATCAGGGCAGAGTTAAACCAGTAAGACAAAAGAACGATGCAAAAGATTAGCGCAGTAAAAAACTGGTTCTATGAAAGTATCAACAGAATTGATAGACCCACTGGCAAACTTAACCAAGGAAAGGAAGGCGCAAACATCTATAATCAGGATGAGTGATGAAACAAGGGAAATCACAACAGACCCCAATGAGATTAAAAAGATAATCACAGAGTACTATGAAAGTCTGCATTCTAATGAATTCAACAATGTGGAAGACATGGACAATTACTTGGGAAAACAATCCCTCCCTAGATTATCCCAGATTGAGGTCAAGAACTTCAATAGAGCCACAGCAAAAGAAGAAATAGATGTTTTTAAGAAAATATTTATTATTATTATTAATCATTTTATTGGGGGCTCATACAACTCATCACAATCCATACATACATCTGTTGTGTCAAGCACATTTGTACATTTGTTGCCATCATCAATCTCAAAACATTTGCTTTCTACTTGAGCCCTTGAAATAGATATGGTTATCAAGAAGCTACCAACAAATAAAGCTCTTGGACCAGATGGTTCACAGAAGAATTCTACAAAGCATTCAGGAAAGAGCAAATACCAATACTCTACAAATTATTCCAGAGCATAGAAAAGGATGGCAAACGCCCAAACACATTCTATGAAGCCAGTATAACTTTGATACCCAAACAGGGCAAGGATCCCACAGGTATAGAGAACTACAGACCATTATCTCTAATGAACATAGATGCAAAAATCCTTAACAAGATATTGGCCAACAGGAAAACAAAAGTATATAAAACATATCATGCAACATGATAAGGTATAATTCATCCCAGAGATGCAAGGATGTTTTAACACCCGAAGATCCATCAATATTATACACCACATTGATAAGAAAAAGTATAATAATCACATGATAATATTGATAGATACAGAAAAAGCATTTCACAAATTCCAACAGCCATTCCTAATTGAGACACAAGAAGACAGAAATCGAAGGAAAATACAAGCTATCTATGAAAAGGCAACATCCAACATCATAGTCAATGGAGAAAAGATGCAAACAATCCCACTCAAAAAGGGGACTAGACAAGGATGCTCCTTGTCCCCACTTCTATTCAATATCATACTGGAGGTCCTGGCTAACAACATACGACACGGAAGGACATTAACAGTATCTAACTGGGAGAGGAGCAGGTGAAACTATGGCTACTTGCAAACAACATGATTCTGTACATTGAAATCTCCAAAGCTCCACCAAAGGAGTATTGACAGTGATAGAGGAGTATTTCAGAGCGGCAGGATACAAGATCAACAAACAGAAGTCTATTGGTTAGCTATATACATTGGACAAGACCATGGAAGAGGTGGTCCAGAAGGCAGTACCCTTCACAATAGCCAAGAACAAATGGAATATCTAGGAATATATTAACCAAAAAACATAAGACTTATACAAGGAAAGCTACAAAACCCTACTATAGTAAATCAAAAGTGACCTCCACAAATGGAAGAATATCTTATATTAGTGGATTGAAAGACTCAACATAGTAAAGATTTCAATCTTACCCAAGGCACTTTATAAGTTTAATGCTATCCTGATTCAAATATCAACAACTTTCTTCAAAGAATTGGAAAAACTGACCACCAATTTCACATGGAGCGGGAAGAAGCCCAGGATTAGCAGCGAACTCCTCAAGAAGAAGGACAAAGTCAGAGGGCTCACTTTATGTGACTTTACACCTACTACACAACCAAAGAGGTCAAAGCACCCTGGTCTGGCATAATTACAGATACTCAAAGCAATGGAAAAGAACAGAAAACACGGAAATAAAACCATCATTATATAGACAACTGATCTTGGACAAGGGCCCCAAAAGCATCGAGTGGGAGGTGGATGCCCTCTTTAACAAGTGGTGCTGAAAACAATGGATATCCACATGTAGAAAAATGAAACAAGATGTTTATCTCACCCCATGCACAAGAACAAACTCAAGGTGGATCACAGGCCTAGAAGTAAAACCCCAAAACATTGGGACCATTAGCAAAGGAATTGGGACAAACCTAATAACCTTAGCCCAGGGAATACATAGGCTAACTGCAATAGGGCAGGGTACACACATGGGAACCTGAAATCAATAAGTGGAATCTACTAAGGATAAAACACCTGTGTGCATCAAAATACTTCACCAAGAGGGTAAAGGCAACCCACAGACTGGGAGAGGATTTTTAGCAATGACACAGCAGACAAAGGGCTTATTACTAAAATCTATAATATCCTCCTGGCCTGCAAAAAGAGGAAAACAGTTAACTCCCCGAGGAAGTGGGTAAAAGAACTAAAAAGAAGTTTCAGGAGGGAAGAGACCTGTATGGCCAATAAACATATGAGAAAATGCTCCCGAACATTAGCCATCATTGAAATGCAAATTAAAACAGTGAGATACCATCTAACACCCTTGAGGTTAGCCCAAATCAGAAATCAGAGAGCAACAAATGTTGGAGGGGATGTGGCGAGATAGGAAATCTTCTCCATTGCAGACAGTCGTGTAGATTTGTACAGCCCCTGTGGAAAGTGATCTTGCAATATTTAAAGAAAATGGAAATTGAGCTACCTTATGACCCAGCTATCCTTCTACTGGGTGTATACCCCAAAGAGGTAAGAAATAAAACACGTATAGCGTCTGGGGTCTTAAAGGCTTGAAGGTAAACAAGCGGCCATC
>NW_022103915.1:88924373-88936411 GCF_000313985.2 Echinops telfairi | reverse complement strand
TGTACAAATGTGCTTTAAACAATTGGTGTGTGTATGGATTGTGATAAGAGTCGTATGAGCCCCTAATAAAACGATTAAGAAAAAATAAATGAGTCTGACTTTTGGTCATGTCTTCTCTAGTTTACCCAGTGTGCCCATAGTCATTTACTTTATTTAAAAAAAACACCTTACTGCGAATTAGGTTATGACCTACATTCAGATACTAAATTTTTGTATTCACCAACTTAATGATTTATAAAAACATCTACTTGTTTGCCCTGTTCCCTTTTTTCTCCTCTCCCTCTTGTAGAATACCATCTTCCCCTTGACCCAAGTTAGCGCCTGTTAACACCCAAGTTAACTGCTTTTATGCTTCCGCTAGTGACATACTGTGGTCATTTTCTTTCGAGAGGGTTGCCTATTCTGTTTGGGGTTCTTTCAGATTCTTGAATGGTTATTTTATAGTGTTAGGGAAATTTTCTTCTAACAGTTCTTCGACAATTTTCTCAGTGGATTTTTTTGTTTCCTCTTGTTCTGGAGTTGATTTGGGTTAAGGTGTGCCTCTTGCTAGTGTCCCATATAATTCTTAGACATTCTTTGAATTTTTTGCTTTTAAAAAAATGTAAATCATTTTATTGGGGCTATTACAACATAGCAATCTTATAACAATCCATACATCAATTGTATCCAACCCAGTTATACATATGTTACCATCATAATTTTCAAAACATTTCTTTCTGCTTGAGCCCTTGGTATGAGTTCCTTGTTTTACTTTCCCTCCCACACCCTCCCACCCTCATGGATCCCTGATAAATTATAAACTATTTTTATTATTTTCATATCTTATACCATCCACTGTCTCCCTAATTGAAATTATTATGGTTTGGGTCAAGTTCAACTTAGCCCTCAAAGTGATAGCTCTTGCTTTTCAATACTCTAAAGAGGTCTTGTGCAGCAGATTAACTCACAGCAATGTGTCTTTTGATTTCTTGAGTGCTACTTCTTTTTAAAAAAATATAATTTAGATGATTTTATTTTGGAGTTATGTTATAATTGTTTTCCATTCCTAACTCTTAAAAAAAATAATTTTATTGGGTGCTCGTACAACTCAACACAATCCATCCATCCATCCATTGTGTCAAGCACATTTGGACATTTGCTGCCATCATCATTCTCAAAACATTTGCTTTCTACTTGAGTCCTTGGTATCAGCTCCTCATTTTTTTCCTCCCTCCCCACTCTCCCCTGCCTCATGAACTCTTGATAATTTATAAATTATTACTATTTTGTCATATCTTACACTGTCTGACATCTCCCTTCACCCACTTTTCCATTGACTGTACCCCAGGGAGGAGGTTATATGTAGATCTTTGTAATCAATTCTCCCTTTCCACCCCACTTTCCCCTCCACCCACCCAGCATGGCCACTCACACCACTGGTCCTGAAGGGATCATCTGTCCTGGATTCCCTTTGTTTCCAGTTCCTATCTATACCAGTGTACATCTTCTGGTCTAGCCAGATCTGTAAGGTAGGATTGGGATCATGATAGGGGTCGGGGGAGGTGGGGAGGAAGCATTTAAGAACTAGAGGAAAGTTGTATGTTTCACTGTTGCTACATTGCACCCTGACTGGCTCATCTCCTCCCCGCGACCTTTCTGTAAGGGGATGCCCAGTTGCCTACAATATGTTTTTTTTTTTGTATTTTATTTTGCTTTGTTAATTGATTATTCTCATAGACTTTTATTGAGATAGTTGTCTTCAAGCTCACTGATTTGGCTTTCCATTGCTTCAGTTCTACTACTTTGCTCTTTTAAAGGGCTGTCTAATTCTATTTTCTTAATACCAATCTTCTGCAATTTTATTTTTTTGTTGTATGACTTCTCAGGTTACACACTCTCTTGATTGTTTTCACCATCGTGGAAAGTGCCTGAAAATTAGTTTTTAGAATTCCTTTTCTCATAGTTTCAATGTTTTTTCTTCCTTAGGGAGGTTGTTTGCCTCTGTATATTGGTCACTTGTTTATTCCAGCCGATCTTCCTTTTTCATGTGAACTGAGATCGTCTGTTGTCTTTGAGACATCGTGACACAACTGGTGGAGGAGTGAGAGTGGCTGGTTCACGTGGTGACAGTTGACTCTATGAAGCAGTATGAGAAAGAAATAATAAAAACAACAAAACAAAAAAAAATAAAGCAAAAAGCAAATGACAGCAACAATGACAGCAACGCCAACTTATATATAAAAAAAGAACAAAGCCATAACCAATTTCACAGGTGAGAAATCCACCCCGCGCCCCTGCTCAACACACTTTAAACCAGCACCTGCATTTTCTTTCTCAGTCACTAGTGCATGCTTGTCGAAGTCCCGCCTGGAATTTGCACAGTGGGAGTATATTCATTGGTGCATGAAGATGGATTCTGGCGTCCTTTCTGGTCAACAGAGGATTGTGGGGAGTTAGGGATTATGCTCCCCTTTTATAAATTTTAATTTGAACAGTTTCATTGGCATATAATTCACATACTATACAATTCAAAGGCATGAATAAATGAGTTGTGAAATAAACACCACAATCAATTTTAGAAACATTTTCTTCATTCTTGCACCCAGTATTTTAAAAAATCATTTTATTAGGGGCTCATGCAACTATTATCACAATCCATACATACATCAATTGTGTCCAGCACATTCGTACATATGTTGCCATCATCATTCCCAAAACACCTGCCTTCTACTTGAGCCCTTGGCATCAGCTCCTCATTTTCTTTCCCCTCCTTTCACGTTCCCCCCTTCCCCCCGAACCCTTGGTAATTAATAAATTATTATTATTTTGTCATATCTCTCACCATCCAACGTCTCCCTCACCCACCTCTCTCACCCACCTGTCCCCCGGGGAAGGAGGTTATATGTAGACCTTGTAATCTGTTCCCCTTTTCTCCCTCACCTTCCCTCCACCCTCCCGATATCGCCACTCTCTCCACTGGTCCCGAGGGGGTTCATCTGTCCTGGATCCCCTGTATTTCCAGTTCCTAGCTATGCCAGTGAACACCCTCTGGTCCAGCCAGACATGTAAGGTAGAATTGGGATCATGATATTGGGGGGGAGGAAGCATTCAAGAACTAGAGGGAAATTGCATATTTAATTGTTGCTACACTGCACCCTGACTGGCACATTTCCTTCCTGTAGCCTTTCTGCAAGGGGATGTCCAATTTCCCCCAGATGGACCCTGGGTCCCCACTCCGCACTCCCCCTCATTCACAATGATATGATTTTTTTGTCTTTGATGCCTGATCCCTGATCCCTTCTACACCTTGTGATCTCACAGGCTGGTGTGCTTCTTCCATGTGGGCTTTGTTGTTTCTCAGTTAGATGGCCCCTTGTTTATCTTCTAGCCTATAGGACCCCAGATTCTATATATTTTGACAACCGGGCACCGTCAGCTTTCTTCACTGAATTTGCCTATGCACCTGCTTTGTCTTCAGCATTCATGTCGGGGTATGTTGGTGTGCTTCTTCCATGTGGGCTTTGTTGTTTCTTAGCTAGATGGCCACCTGATTGTCTTCAAGCCTTTAAGACCCAAGACACTATATCATTTGATAACCAGGCACCATCAGCTTTCTTCACCACTTTTGCTTATGCACCCTCTTTGTCCTCAGCGATCGAGTTGGGACAGGCTGGTGTGCTTCTTCCATGTGGGTTTTGTTGTCTCTCAGCTAGATGATTTCTTGTTTATCTTCAGGTCTTTAAGACTTCAAGTGCTATATCTTTTGGTAGCCGGGAACCCTCAGCTTTCTTCACCCCATTTGCTTGTGCACCCATTGTCTTCAGTGACTTCAGGTGCTACATCTTTTGTTATACCCATTATTATTATCCCCCATTAACCCCAAAAGCTCCCCTGCCACAACCCTACAAAACTATAATCTAGTTACTATCTCTGAATTTATCTATCCTGAATTTCATATAAAAGAAATCATACCAAAAAACTAACAAACCCCCCCCCCCAACAGCAATGACAACAAAATAAAATACAGAAACACCTCAATCTAAAAAAAGCAGAGGATAATAGAAACTAGAACAAATTAAAAATGGGTCAAAAGGGAAAACATATGATGATATTTTCAATGTTAGCCTACACTTGTCTGCAGTGGTCCACTTTCCAACACATGCTGAGGCCAAGGCTATTCACATCACTAGTCAATAGCCTGAGGGAGTTTAAAGGAGTCTTCACCTGTGTGGGGACTCTGCAAATGGACATTGGCTTTCACTATCACCCATAGCCTTCTGTAAACTCGTACTCAGCATTTAAGCTCTAATACAATTCTCTCCTCTGATCTTGGATTTCATCTTTTATAATCCTTGGATCACACAGGCTGATGTGCTTCTTCTATATGGATTTAAATGATACCTCACTTAGATGGCTGCTTATTGTAAGACAAACCTTTAAGATTCAATTTTTTCTGAAAGTCATACGCCTGTCTCTGTGCCTTACAGCTGGTGGTTTATCAAAGCACCAGGAGAACAAGGGGAAAAAACCCCAAATGAAAACCAAGTGGCTGCTGTTTTTTCCTCCAGTTGCCTATCTCACCGTTGACTTACGTGGACACTAAGAAGTATGGGTTATTTCCTCCCTGTTGTAACTGAAGTTTATGAATACAAAAGAAGATGCAAAAGAAATACAAAAGAAAACCAAAACCCAGTCACGTGGCTGATCCCCTCCCCCTGCTCAGCAAAGTCCAGAAGCTACAGCAGCTGCCATAGCCACCACAGGAGTGGTCCCAGGCTCGGTGGTCTGGAGTATGTGATTATTGGGTGCTGGGGAGCTAGCCATGGAGAATCTAAGATGTTTCCACCCCCATTTCTTTGTTTTACTCTGCTTCCACACTGTGAAGTGTTTCTGCCTGACTTGCCCGCTTAGCAGGCTGCCTTCACTGCCTATGAAAAGAGGGGCACAGCTACCCTTACCAGGTGTGGCCCAGTCCTGGGTGGCAGGTATGGGGAGCAAGGGAGAAGCTGTTCTGCTGGTCGTTGGCCCAGGGGTAAATCACAGCAGTCCTTTCTGGTTATCATGTCAGAGCTCGTCCAACGCTGTAGGTGGAACAGATTGATTTCAACAATTAGAGATTTTGCCGATGACCACTTGTGGATTCTGTTTCCTGATTGCCCTCTAGGTGTGTTTAGCCCACTCAGCTATGCTTTCCTCAGAAACTCAGGGCTCCAAATTTCTCCTCTTGCCCCCACTTTCTGGCTTCTTGTTGTAGAGGGAATGAGTAGCATGTCTGTCTACATTGCCACCTTCTTTACTGTAAGTCCCACAGTTATTTTTTTTATCTATTTATGTATCTATTATCTATCTATCATCTATCTTTTCCCCCACAGCTGTGTTTAAGACTCTCAAACCACAGCCCTCCATGCACAAACACAGGCAAGATCTTGAATGAGACTTATCATCTTTGCACTTCAATGCCCTTATCTTCCTGCCAGATAGAGAATCTTCGTTTAGCCCACCTATCTCCCAGTTATCATCTCTTCTGTGAAGCCTTCTTATTTCTTCTCAGGGTTTGTCATTTTGTCTTTCGTGTGGACCTTTTGGTACTTCCCCAAACCAAACTCACTGCCATCCAGTCGATTCCACCTCATAGCGACCCTATTGGTCAGGGTAGAACTGCCCTTGTGGGTTTCCAAGGCTGTAACTCTTTTGTTAAAAACAGTTTTAACAAAACTGTTAAAATGAAGTAAAAACAGCGTTTCATCCACACCATACAATTCAATAATTCAACTATATCAAGAAGAGTTGCACAACTATCACCACAGTCAATTCTAGAAGATTTTCTTCTTCCTCGTGCTCGTTGTTATTCATGTAATTATTTTTCCCTAATTGTGGCAAAAATATGCACAACAAAACCTTCTCCAATTCCACAATTTCTCTATGGATAATTCAGCACAGGCTATAACTCTTTATGGGAGTCAAAAGCCTTGCTTTTTCCCTGATACTGTACTTAGCTATTTAAATGTTTTCTTTCTTTCTCCCCGCCCCCCAGCTGCTGCACTGCATCCTTTAAGGTCAAGAGCCCATGCTGTTGTCCTCATCTTCTTCTTCTTAGTGGTTTAAACCATTTTATTGGGAGCTCTTAAAGGTACATTCCATAGTTCGTAACATTCCATAGTTCAATCAAGCTGTCCGTATCTTATTTGTATTAGATCCCCTCTTCTTGTCCTTTATTATCATTATGTGCACAGAGCTTTAGAGATGAGATGTTCACATGTGGAGGCTGTAGAAGGGATTTGCATTCACATATCCTCTCACACGTTTCTCCACCATTTTGTTCAGTGGTCCAGGAGCATTTAATAAAAAGATAGTTTGTCAAGAGCAGTGGGCTAGATCCTGCCAAAGGTGACTAACATCATGGAAAATATGTACCAGGCAGTCAGAGGTAAAAACACGGAAGGAAACTTTTAGGTAGATCAAGAGATAAAATTCAGGACAGGGTCAGCAATAAGGGACGACTTCATACTTTTGGTGACTATTTTTCTTAGGGTGCTTTTGCAGCTGTTAAATCAGCAGCCTATGCTTATTTTTCTTCTTCCAATCTTCCCACAAGGCAAGTATCTGGAAAACAAATACCAAATTGTGTGTTTTGGTGTCTCTGCTTGTGTATGTGTGTATGAACACACTCAGAGAGAGTTTCATTAGAAAGTAATTGAAATATATTTTCATCAATTTCAGGACTGTATGTAGGAAAATAATGGGAAAAAGCTTATTTACTCATGAGGTATCCCTTCCCCTAGGTGACCCATTAGCTACCCCCTGCTAAGTTGCCCTGGGAAAATAAAAAATTATTTTATGAGACAATTCCCAGAGGAGATGGAAACTATACTGACCTTCCCTTTTCTACTTGGCACCATTTTTTACTACCTTCTGTACCACTAATCACCTATCTCTTTTCTACTCTGGGGGAATTTCAAATAGTTCTAGATGCCAGGGGGTGATTTCTCTGAAGATGCTGCTATTTCAGATCTGCTACAGAACAGGTGGGTGAGAAGGATGGAAGATCATAGCTTTACTCAGGTTATTGTGTTTTGCTATCTATGGGATTTTTTTTTTCTGGTGACTAAATCTCAGTTTGAAATTACCACTGGGTATAGAAGAAGAAGATACCCAGAGGAGAAAGAGTTGGGGACAACAGTTTCGTCAATAGGTCGACTTTGAAAAATATTTTGTAGGGAACCCATCTTAGTCTTTGAACAGGGACAGGAAAGGTTTCAGGCTTTCAAGGATAAGGACCATGATGTACGAGAGGCGGGCATGAATCAAGAGGCGCACAGAATATAAATAACATTAGGAAGCATTTGAAATATTTAGATTTGGCTCCTGCATCAGTTTATTTTGGCAGTAATCTGATACTTTGTTTTCCTCCATTCACTCCAGACTTGCTAATGGTATTTCATTTCTGTTGTGGAAGACAACTTTTGCATGGACCAAGTCAATAGAGTATGTAATTTTTAGTCAGTGTTTGCCAAAAAAGCAGGACTTGCATGTCCCGCTCCCTACACTGATCTTTAAATAAGTTTATTATGATGAATGATTAGAAGAACAAATCTGAAATGGTTGCTGAGAACAAGAATTCCCTCTAAAATTTATCGAATTGGACTGCATTCTCTCTGAAATACTCAAAGAACTTTGATGTCTGGGTTAGGGGTACTCATTCGGTCATTTGTACCCTTGTTCAGCAAAAACCCACTTTTCAGCTTTATTATATATCTACCATTGTGTGGTACTGGGGATAAAGAGAGAAAAAAAAGACTTTTCCTTCTTTCCATGAACTGTCAAATAGGGGACAGAGCTTCAAGATTATTGAAGTAGAGGGGATGGTTCAAACAAAAGGAGAAAAAGAGCTTCAGAGATGGAGAGGGGACTGCTTTGGGTGAAGATAGGACGAGACAGTGCTAGCGCTCATACAGAGACCTTTGAATATCATGGCTATTTTTTTTAGCTACTGAGGACTTATTGGTGATTTTGAGCAAGAGAGAGAAACATAATGAATATTCTTTTTTTTCTTTTGGGAAATATTACTGTGTTATAGAATGACTGGGTGGGCAGAGAGACTGGGAATGTGGAGAATTTTGTATTACCAGGTCTGGCTGGTCAATCTTCAGTATGGTATCATTTTGAAACATTAATGGTTCATTCTGTGAATTTCTGTGTTTTTTCCTTGTCCCTCGGGATCCTACTCCATTCTGATTAGATTCCAGATACCTTATGGGATATTCAGATTTTTTTTCTTAAGTACATAAATCCAGGATGACTGATGATCTTTTCTTTGACTTCTGTTTTTTTTTTCTTTGTTCATTTAATAGTGACTTGTTGAACTGAATATAGGGACATTCAAAGGCAGAAATAATTTTATACATCTGCTTAAAGAATTAAAGTTCAGTCATTATTGATGGTTGAGCCACGAAAGCCAGAGCTACTGATTTCGGTTGTTGCTGTTAAGTTGATTCTGATTTATCGTGACTCCATGTTCAAAAGAACAAGACACAGCCCAATCCTGTGTCGTCCTCACAGCTATGATGTTTGAGCCCATTGTTACAGCCACACTGTCAATCCATCTCATTGGGAGTCTTCCTCCTTTGACATTGAACTCTACCAAGCATGATGTCCCTTTTCCAGGGACAGATCCCTCCAGATGACATGCCCAAAGCACTTGAGATGAAGTTTTGTCATCTTTGTTTCTAATGCGCATTCTGGTTTCACTTTCTCCAGAAAAAAACACTTTAGTTAATTAAAATTCACCTGCTACTGGTTAAGTGTTAGAAACAGCTTTATATTATGTATAACTTCTTTTTTAATCTTATAAAATGTTTTATTTTCTGCTTCAGATTGAAAACAATACATAGCCCTCTTATTTTGCAAGACTAACTTTTCTTCCACAAGGAGCCCTGGGGAAGTGGTGGGCTATTCACTGAAAGGCAGGAACTTTGAGCTCACTTGCTGTTTTGAGGGGGAAAGATGAGACAGTGAGTTTCTGGAGAGATTTACAGCCTCAGAAACTCTATGGTACAGTTCTACTCAGCTCTCTATGGTTGCTCTGAGTCAGAATTGACTCAGTGGTAGTGAGTTTAACCTTTCCACTTTAATTCTTCACTTAATTCTTTTCTGCTACTATTGAACCTATGATCAACTAATTACCCCTGATTCTTATGTATTTTCCCTTTTGACACTACTGTTTCATGTGAAATGCTCAAGATTCTCCTGCCTGTTAATTTAGCTAAGACTTTTTGTTTCAATCCTTTCTATATTCATCTGCTTCTTTTTATTTTTAAATCACATAGTCTCAATAGGCCTAGCCCTGATGGTGTAGTGGGTTATGCTATGAGCTGGTAGCCATGAAGTCAGAAGTTCAAAGTCACTCATAGGAGAAAGACAAAGCTTTCTACTGTAAACAATTTTAGCCTCAGAAACCCACAGGGGCAGTTCTACTCTTTCCTACAGAGTCATCCCCTTACAGAAGGCTCACAAGGAAGAGATGAGCCAGTTGAGGTGCAGTATAGCACTGATGAAACATACAACTTTCCTCTATTCTTTAATGCTTCTTCTCCACCATTATCATGACCCCAATTCTACCTTACAAATCCCGCTAGACCAGAGCATGTACACTGGTACAGATAAGAGCTGGAAACACAGGGAATCCAGGACAGATAAACCCTCAAGACCAATAATGAGAGTAGCAATACCGGAAGGGTAAGGGGAAATTGACAAGAGAAAGGGGGAACCGATCACAATGATCTACATATAACTCCCTCCCAGGGGAATGGACAACAGAAAAGTGGGTGAAGGGAGACATTGGTCAGTGTAAGACATAAAAAATAACAATAATTTTTAAATTATCAGGGGTTCGTGAGGAGCAGGGGTGGGAGTGGGATGAGGAGCTGATACCAAGGGCTCAAGTAGAAAGGAAGCATTTTGAAAATGATGATGACAACATATGTACAAATGTGCTTGACACAGTGGATGTATGTATGGATTGTGATAAGACCTGTATGAGTTCCCAATAAAATGATGAAAAAAAAGGCAAGCATTTAAAAAAATTCAAAATTCAAAAAAAAAAATAAAAAAAGAAAAAGATTTGGGTCGACTTAATAGCAGTGAGCCTCAGGAGACTCGCTTTTTTTTTTTTTTAAATGAAAAGCTCATTTTAGTGGGGCTCTTACAGCTCTTATAACAATCAATGCACCAATTGTATCAAGCATATTTGTACATATGTTGCTATAATTTTCTAAGCATTTACTTTCTATTGAGCCCTTAGTATCAGCTCCTCTTATTTCCCTCCACCCCACGCTCTAACCCCTTGATAAATTATAAATTATTATTATTTCGTATCTTACACTGACCACTGTCTCCCTTCCCCTACAGTTTCTGTTGCTTGACCCCCTGGGGGTCTATGGTGGCAGGTGTGGTTATGTGTCGATCATGGTGATTGGTTCCTTCTATCTCCCTCCTCTCCCCACCTTCCCCCTACCCTCTTGGTATGGCTACTGCCATTCCTCTTCCTGGATTCCGTGTGTGTCCAGAGCTCTATTTCTTATCTGTAAGGAGCTCACTTTTTGACCAGCTGGCCTTAACGCTGGGCAATCTGACTCCCCCTATAATTAATTAATTAATTCCATTAATATTTCTTGAGCATATATGATGTGTTAGGTTTGTTTTATTTGGGCACCAGAGTCAGCTCTACAAAATCCTTGCTTTCAAGCAACTATGTTTTCATTCATGCAGTCTCATAAACAGAAAATTGACTGTTCTCATTGGCTCCACTGTAACTCAACACTGATGACCCTTTTTAGCATCTGGAAATAATCTCAGATCTTGGCTTTTTAATTCTCTGATTTTCTGATACCCTGTCTCTGCCTGCATCTCATTGTTGCTGCTTTTGCCTTAGCTTCACAATCTTGGCTTTTCCCCCAGTATATCTGAAAGTATCCCTTGTAATTTCAATGATATCTAAGCACGTAACCCTCCCTAACTAAAGACTCCCAATGGCATTTCTTCTTCCACAAAGTGTTTCTTTCTCCACAGCCTCTCTATCAGGAGACTTTACCATCTGGTCCCTCTCTACCTTTGCACTTTATGTCCCATTGACACCCCACTTTCCTAGGATGCTTTCTTTTGCTGTTCTACTGATAATCTTATTGAATTTTTGTTTGGAAACATTAAAATTTTAATTTTTTTTGACAGATAGCATTGTTGAGTGCAAAAATTAAGGTTGCTGTTATCATTTTCTTAGTACATTGAATATATCATTTCCCTATTAACTAGATTGCAGTGTTGAGAATCCAAAATCACTTGTTAGTGTAATTGTTGCTTGTTTGAAAACAACTTGTCCTTTGTGGCTGCTTTTAAAAGCTTCATTTTTATTCTTTGGAGTTCTGTAGTACAGCTTTTCCAGGTAAAACATATTTGAATTTCACACCAACATAGAGTAATATATTAGTATAACTATGTCCCATACAATATACTTGCAGTAAATGTTTATTCGAATTTAGTCAAACATTTTATGTTTTTATTCGTTACATAAGGCAGCTCAAATAGTGTCATGTGACTTATTCAGGTATGCCTCCTTGTGTTAGTCCTGTTTGGTTTCATTGGGAACTTTGAATTTGAAGACTTAAAAAAAAAATCATTTTGGAACATCAGTCATTATTCTTCCAAATATTGTCTCTGTTTCATTTTCTCTCTCCTTTTTCTAGAACTCTTGGTAGATTTATGTTAAATTTTTCACTCTTTAAGTCTCTTAATCTATGATTATTTCTTTTATGTCTTCCAACTCTGTCTCTAGTTTTAAACTCAGCAAATTCTATCTTTAATTGTCTTTTATGCTATGAATTATCTTTATTGGGTTCTAAGTTTATTTTCAAATTCTGGAACTACCTAGGAAATAAGCCTCCCGAGAATTCATTTTTTTTTTCTTTCTCATTTTATTATTTTTTTATTTTTTAACATTTTATTAGGGGCTCATACAACTGTTATCCCAATCCATACACACATCAATTGTGTAAAGCGCATTTGTA
>NW_022103915.1:88919741-88923714 GCF_000313985.2 Echinops telfairi | reverse complement strand
AAAACTTTGTCACTAGATCCCCCCTATGATTCGGGCTGGACCTGATCAGGTTTCCAAAATTTTCTGTATTTTTGGTTTGCATTATTTTCTTTGTTCATGTTAGAATGAATCTCAGAGGTGTTATGTCAATGGAGGTCCCTCTTGAATCTGTGTGAACCTATAGGGACAACACGTGGAATAAAGGGTTGTGGGAAGGGGAGTATAATAGTGGTGGTGGAGTAAAAGGGAGACAATGTCAGGGAGTCCATGTAGAAAAAGAATGCTTGGAAACTGATTGTGGTAGCAATTGCACATTTCACTTGATGCGATTGAAATATGGAATGATATGATATTTCTATTAAATCCCAACTAATAATAAAATTTAGTTCCTTCCTTGTTGAACTTGCTCCTTCAGTCCATATAGTTTTTTTTTTCTCAGCCCCTACTCTATATTTCCACCTTGTATTGGTTAGACTTACTAAAGTAGCTATTTGATTCTGTATCTGATTTTTACAGTCTCTTAAGACATTGAATTCTCTCTCTTTCTGTTCTATTTGCTTTTACGATGACTCTTTTATTCTTGTACTTAGTGTTTCCCTTATGAGCTGCTTTGTTTCCCTTTGAATTTTAACTGTGGGAATTATTTGAGGCGTTGGATGCAGATCAAGATATGCACACTTTTCTCTGATTCCTGGAGCACTATGTGGGTGGCTTATTTCAAACATGAAGTGAGGTCTTTTGGGGTTCCAGATTTACTGGGGGCAGATTTTCACATTATATTTCCACTTTAAGTGAAGCCTGGGATTGTGTTCTTGACCCCAGCATCTTGCTAGACCATGAAAATATAAGCTTAGATTCAGCTGGATTTCCCAAGTCTCTAATTTCCTTGAATTCCCACTGTTACTAAGTTTTGGACCCAAGGTGTGTTATTTTTTCTCCAATTATTGATATAGTAAGAAGACAACAAAAACCTTTGTCCAGCATTTTTCATGTTCAGTGTAAGGTTGGTACACATCATTATTCTGCTATAGTGTCTGAAATGGGTCTCCTCTTCTTTTTCTCTTTTTCCTCCCACAAGTTTACTCAGTTTCCTATTGTTGTTGAGAATCTACAGAGTAAAACCTGCACCAATTCAACAGTGTCGACACACACATTTTGGTGACATTAATTACACTCTTCAAATTATGTGATCATTCTCACTCCCCTTTTTTGAGTTGTCCCTTCTTAATTCACATAAAATCACGCCCCCTAAGATTTTAATTTGACCTTTCAAGTTGCTGCTGTCAATTTGATCCCATATAGATAATTCTTAGTATCTCTGGTGGCACTGTGGGTTAATCACAGGAATACTAACTGAGTGGTTGGCATTTAGAACCCACCAGGGGCTCCTAGGGAGAAAGAAGAGGCTGTGTGCTTCTATAGAGATTTACTATCTTGGATACCCTATAGAACAGTTTTATTCTATCCTCTAGGGCAGCGGTTCTCAACCTGTGGGTCAAGACCCCTACGGGGGCCAAATGACCCTTTCATAGGGGTCACCTAAGACCATTGGAAAACACATAAATATTTCACAATATATAATTACATATTGTTTTGTGATCAATCACTATGCTTTAATTATGTTCAATCTGTAACAATGAAAATACATCCTGAATATCAGATATTTACATGACATTTCATTACAGTAGCAAAATGACAGTCATGAAGTAGCAACGAAAATAATGTTATGGTTGGGGGTCAGCACCACATGAGGAACTGTATGAAAGGGTCGCGGCATTAGGGAGAGTGAGAACCAGTGCTCCAGGGCTTCTATGAGGCACAATCTGTTCAACAACAATAGGTAGATAGTTCTTCGAAGTGGATAATACACAAGGCAGACCTTCTTTCACTAGTTGAGCAAAACTACAGTTAAGATTATTTCAGAGGATATTTTTAGTTTAAGCCTTAAACTATCTCTGGGAATAGTTTCAGGGGTTCATCTACCCTCCATAGCCCCACTCTACAGACTGAGAATTTGAAATTCTGTTGTACACTCCCCTCTTTTCAATCAGGATTCTTCCATAGAATCTTTGATTAACTGTTTAGTAATGGTAACTGGGCGCCATTGATCTCATCTCATGGGAAAGGAGGCAATTGCTCATGGAGGCAATTAGTCCCAAACTTTCCATATCTTCTTCCTATTCTTTTTTTTTCCAAAAGCATTTTATTGGGAGTTAATATAGCTATCATATATTGCATAGTTCAATCACATCAAGCAATATTGTACAATTGCTACCACAATCAGTTTCCAAACATTCTCTTTCTTCTTGAACTCCTTGATATGGGCTCCTCTTTAACCCCCACTCTTCCTGCTGTGCACCCTAGGAACCCTTATTCTATTTGCTATCTTTATAGGTTCATCAGTCCAGGATTTCATACTGAAAAACAGAAAAACATAACAAAAAATTCAATACCCCCAATGACAAAAGACATCTGAGCTAAAGCCCAATATGAAAAACAAACAAACACAGAAAATGCTAAAAAACAGATCAGTAGATCAGGCCCAATGTGTGTGTGTGTGTGTGTGTGTGTGTGTGTGTGTGTGTGTGTGTGAGACAGGGAATCAACTGAAAAGGCTTTAACTGTCTAAGTCAGGTTTATCCATCTCTCCAATGCACTGTTCAGTAACCACTTTCCTCCCATGCCTCTTTTATGGATAGAGGGAGTTCACCTGAGGCTTATTCCCACAATTTTATCTTGGGATCCCACTGTCATCCATAGCCTTCTGCAAACAAGATTCTCTCAATTTAGACTCTGATACTATTCCCTCATTCTACTTCAGATTATATGATTTATAACCCTTTGTTACTGATGTTGGTGTGCTTCTTCAATGTGGACTTAGTTGACATCTCACTTAGATGGCTGCTTGTATAGAAACAAGCCTTTAAGATGCCAGACACTATTTTATCTGATAGCCAGGGACCATCTAATTTCTTCACCACACTTTGCTATAGCACCTATATCTTCTGTGTTCCTTTCCTGAGGGTGAGTATCAAGCACCTTCTCCTATTTTTGACTTTCTTCCTTACTCTGTTGCTCTAGGTCACTGGTTCACAACCTTCCTAATGCCATGACCCTTTAATATAGTTCCTCATGTCGTGGTGACCTCTCAACCATTAAACTATTTTTGTGGCTATTTCATAACTGTATTTTTGCTACTGTTATGAATTGGGCGATCCCTGTGAAAGGGTTATTCGATCCCCAAAGGGGTCGTGACCCACAGGTTGAGAACCGCAGGTGAACAGTGATCAATTGTTGTGTCTTGGATGGCTACTTGCAGGGGCTATGCAAAGAACTAAGGTAAAACAGAAGCACTAGACATGTTATTAGGCCAATTAACTGTGATGTCCCATGAAACCATGACTGAACCCTAAAAACTAAGGATTCAGATCTTATGAGGTGTTTGGTTGTAAGTAACCTCAAAAGCTAACCTTTCTTGCTCATTGTCAAAAACTTATCTATCACATAATCTTTGCCAATTCAACTTTTTACAGGTGTACAACTTACCGCCAGCAATTGCAATAACTGGCTGTGAATCCCTACCATAATCAATGAGATATTTCTGTCATTATTAACTCTCCTCTCTGTTTTCCCTTCCTGTTCTGGTAACCACTAATAAACTTTGTTCTCTATACATTTGCCTTTTGTTGTTTTTTATGTAAGTAAGGTTATACATTTGTTCTTTTATGTTTGACTTATTTCATTCAGAATAATGTCTTCCAGCTTCATACTGTAGTATGTATCAAGGCTCAATGTCTTGTTCTGGCTGAGTAATATATTCTATTGTATGTATGTACTACATTTTTTGTCTATCTATTTTTCTGTTAATCAGTATTTACATTGTTTCTACCTTTTGCCTGTTGTGCATAGTCTATAGACTCTCTTGGGTAGTATTGACATCTTAATAACATTAAGGCTTCCAATCCATGAACGGAGAACATCTTTCCAATTATCT
>NW_022103915.1:88915807-88918405 GCF_000313985.2 Echinops telfairi | reverse complement strand
TTGTGTTTAATTTTTGTTTTTTTGTTTCAGACTCAAATTCTATTACCTGAGGTTATATTAAAACAAACATTTCTTTAGAATTTCAGAGGTAGGGGATGAATGTGTTGTTTATATATCCTTTAGAACCACTAATACATTATATTTTTGAATACTTCATTTAAGATTAAGACATATTAATTCTATACTTCTAATTTCTAGGATTCATCAAAATATTGATTCCTTACTTCTATGATCATTAGTTCTGTGACTGCTCTCTCATGTTAATATAAAATTATCACTAAAATCAATAAAGTATTTATAACTAAAACAGGTAATAGTTCTATAATATTTTATAATAAATACACTTGATAATCACATTTGAAGAGTAACTTTTCTAGGAAGTTGACCAATTTTATAAATAGACTGGATACAATATTATATTCCTTTTAGAAGGAATTGGGAAATTTTACTTAGCCAAGAATAATTTTAGATAGATATGAGAAATGTCTTCAAATAGTTGAAAGATTGGCATCTTGGAAATTTAATGAGATCTGAATGACTGAAAAGGGCAATACTGGTCCCAATGGTTAGAATGTAAAGAAAGAAGGTTGTGTTGGATGGGTTGTTTAGAGAAACAAAACCAGTGACACCCTGTGTGTATGTGAAAGAGCTTTATATCAAGAAGTAATCTTATATCAAGAAGGCATCCCAGCCCAGTCCAACTTAAGTCCATGGGTCTGTTGCTAGCTGCAGCCCTCTTCAGACTCACATAGCTGCAAGTTGATGGTACAGAAAGATGAAGCAGCATGCAGGAAGTTCACAGGTTGGTAGGTACAGATGTGTGTGGATCCAAGGTCAGTGGAAACATGGCAGGGTGCTCACAGCTCTCAGGATTGTGAATCCCATATTGTGTATCCCTTTATGGGGTCCACCCATTGAGGCCAGGAGTCCCAGCAATCAGGAAAGCAAAGGAGCAATGAAAGAAGGGAGGGGTCCTCACTGCTTCTCTTATAAAAGGACCACACCTCTTAGGAGGCAACATCAGGCTGTAACCTGATTGACAGGTTAGACTCCACTCTTACACAAATGCAAGTTGACATAACATCTAACTGCCACAAAGGTCTTCTTTTATTAGACAGAAGACTTTCGTAATGATTACAGATGTCCAGCAATAGAATAAGTTGCTTCAGGAACTAGTTTGCTCTTTAGCAATGAACTTGTTCATGGAGAGTGTGAATGACTTTCTGATGAGTTGTATAAAGAAGACATTTTAATTTTTTAAGAGTCAATGATTCACTTCAATTCTGGGTGATTCTTTCTTCTATGAATTCCTGAACTACAAATTTAGCCCTTAATATGTACTATTGTATATTTCCATTATCTTAAAAAGCAAAACAAAACCTTTTTATTGTGAGTTAGCTAAATGTTTACAGAGTAAATCAGGTACCCGTTCAACAATTAACGCACATTTTGTCACATGTCATTGGTTGCAAACCTCACAATGTAACATTATATATCCCATTTCCTCCCTTCGTCCCCTGTTTTCATTTCCCCTTCTTTCTTAACCCCTTTGAACTTTGTTGTTGGGTCAACACTGCCCTTCTGATCTCACATGGTTGATTATTCTAAGCTGTGTGTATCTCTCTAGTGCTATTGCTCACCTTAAAGACCTGTCTCCTGTTTGGCAGATAATTGCGCTACGGTTGTAAGTTCATTTCTAGATATGAAGGTTGATGAAGGGCTTTAGTCTTGGGGCTTATTACTATTAACTTTGTCTTCTTTCTTGGATTCTGAGTCTCTTGTGATTAAGAATCTTGCTTCATGTCTCCCCCCGCCCCCCCTCTTTCACTGTCATGGATTGTGTCCTCCTCAAAAAAGTGTCAAGTTGGTTAGGCCATGAGGTCCAGTATTGTGTGTTTTACTTCCATTTTTGTGATGTGATGTAATCCCCAATCCCATTTCCCGTGTTGTAAATCCTAACCTCTATATGTTAATGAGGCAGGATTAGTACAGCATGTAACTTGAGCACAGCCTAACAAGAGGGCATGACTGAAGCCAAACCCTTACTCCAGGCACACTCTTACTCAAGTCACTCACCTAATGCAAGAAACACTCAGCCTTGAGTCACGTCTTTTATCTTACATGAGATAGGAGGAAAGAGGACTGAGCAGAGAGGAGAGGGACTTGAATGCCACCAAGTAAGAAGAGCTGGGAATAGAGGATGTCAGCCGGACTCAGAGTGTCTGTGCTGAAAAACGCTTCGACACAGATACATGGAGAACTCAAAGAAAGGCTGAGCTCACAGCTGTTGGAAGCAGAAAAAGACTTCCCCTAGAGGCCACACAGAGAAAAAGCCTCTCCTGAGAGCTGGTCCTCTGAATCTTAAGTCTACTCAACTGCGAGAGAATGCATTTCTGTTTCTTTCTTTTTTTTAGGATCCATAAACATAATTTAATTCATGAATTATACATCTCAATGTAATATTCTCAACACAGGGATGCAAATCTCCCAACATAATTCTCATTGTGTGAGCCCCACCCTGATTCTGCCATTAAATTCTCATTACAATGTTCCTTTAAAAAAAATCATTTTATTAGGGGCTCATACAACTCTTATCAC
>NW_022103915.1:88909128-88911705 GCF_000313985.2 Echinops telfairi | reverse complement strand
AAAAAAATTATGATCATGTTTTGACAGCGTGAAAGGGATAATAGATAAATTAAAAAATACATTTTTAAAAAACTTGGATGTTTTCATAAGATGAGCTACATTTCTAGGAATTTCCTTTCTTATATGTTTCCAACAAGTGTGGGCTTCAAAAGCTTTAGTGCATTAAAAAAAAAACAATGGGCCTATGTACATAACAATACACACAATGTGTATAGGATGTATAGAAGCCAATACACCAAAGGGGGGGGGGCACAGTCTGCAAAAACTGTATAGCTTGTTATTTCTGTAAAAGCACTACTTGTGAAAAATCAAAAGGGCAGAAGTGAAGCAATATTCATTTCTGAGGTCTACACATGTTATTTATCTACTGGCTCATTTGATTAATTGAAGGCAGTGAGTGGTCCTTTAACTGCCTCTCCTACCTTGTGTTCCTTCTTTAGCAGGCTTCTCTAACTCCTGGGTCAAGCGGGTGCTTAGCTACTTGATGAAGGGCCTTGCGTTCTGTAGTAAATCCATGCCATGGAGATTGGGGACAATGACAATGAGAATTAACATAAGCGTCAGTCAGTCCTTGGGGATTCCAGTTTATTTTTGTTCTCCCCCACTTTGCTTACACCTCTTCTTCCTCACTGCCTGTCCTGTGGATTTCAAGCTACTGCATCGGATACAAAAATGAACAAGCTTTCATGTTTACATAGGATCAAGTCCCTGTAGCAAATACCTTAGTATATTATCTTCTTGTGTAATGGAACCCTGCCTGGTGTAGCCAGTAATTCCAATTTCTTATTTCTCCTGTTCTTTCAGACAAATTTGGAGTCAACGGTGTCCAAGACCATGAGGGGAGGAAATCAGTCAGTGGTGTCTGAGTTTGTGTTGCTGGGACTCACCACCTCTTTGGAGATGCAACCTGTCCTCTGTCTAGTTTTCTCTGTGTTCTATGTATCCGGCATTTTAGGAAACCTCTTTATTGTGCTCACAGTGGTCTCTGACTCCCACTTGCACTCTCCCATGTACTTCCTGCTGGCCAACCTTTCCTTTATTGACATTTGGGTTTCCTCTAGCGCAGCCCCGAAGATGATTTCTGATCTTTTCAAGGAACGAAAAGTAATCTCTCTCCAAGGCTGCATTGTTCAGATGTTCTTTATTCATGTCATTGGAGGAACTGAGATGGTGCTGCTCATAGTCATGGCCCTTGATCGATACGTTGCTATCTGTAGGCCTCTCCACTACCTGACCATCATGAACTTCAGAATTTGTGGTTTACTCGTGGTCACTGCCTGGACCATTGGAATCATCCATTCGTTGATACAACTAGTATTCGTTGTAAATTTACCATTCTGTGGCTCGAATGAAGTGGACAGCTTTTACTGTGATCTTCCTCGATTTATTAGACTTGCTTGCAAAAACACCTACAGATTAGAGCTCATGGTCACTGCCAACAGTGGATTCATCTCTCTGGGAACTTTTTTCATTTTGATTATGTCCTATATCTTCATCCTGGTAACTGTTCGGCAACATTCTTCCAATGGCTTGTCTAAGGCTTTTTCTACACTGTCAGCTCATATCACAGTGGTGGTCTTATTTTTTGGACCATGCATCTTTGTGTATTTGTGGCCATTCCCCACTGTCCCAGTGGATAAATTCCTTGCCATTTTTGATGTAATTATCACTCCATTTCTGAACCCTACCATCTACTCTTTTAGGAACAAAGAAATGAAGGTGGCAATGAGGCGATTATTAAGCCAGATCTTGAGTTTTAGGAAGCCATTTTAAGTGATGTTGATATCAAGAATGATAAGCCTGTCTAACATTCTTTGTCAATGTTATCCAAACCTGGTTTTGTCATGGCAACTCGGACTGATAGCTACCCTTTATAGAGAAACTGAGGCTATAAATATTTATAGGAACAAACAGCCTCATTGTTCTGGAGTGACTGGTAGGTTTGAATTGTCAACCTTGGGGTTAGCAATTCAATGCTTATTTGACAGCACCATCAGGGCACATGCTACAGATATGTAATAATTTGTGGCATTTTCTGCCATTTTTGTGTGCCTCTTTGATAAAAAAGATTCTGGATTGACCTACTGTATCTATTTTTCTGCTCTATGTACTGAGGCGGTTCTTCCTTATCAGATTGATTATTGAGGTTTTGTGATACAGAATATGAAGATAGGTGCTTTGGAGCTACTTGTGACTATTAGAGATAATTTGGAGCGAAGATTCTGGGATGAGACATGTGAAATAGCTAGAAATGTGAAAAAATCATGAAAGATAGAGAAGATGTCTATATCTTGTTTTTCAATATATATTGTCTTTCTAGAAATGAAAATAAAGAACTAATGTTATTTTGAAATTACTTTTGATGACTGGTTGAATTTTTCTGATCACAACATGATTGGGAATATTGTCTGTGAGTTCTGGGTGGCCATTGCAATGAATTATCAACCCAGTCAGAGAAGTAGAGTGTCGTGGCAGGGATGGTTGGGGTTAGAAGAGGGAACATAGGTATGGAGGGTGAAGGCATGTCTAGCCTTTGCCTGTGGCAATAGACTTTGGGCTGGTGTTGAATTGGGTTCT
>NW_022103915.1:88892994-88907911 GCF_000313985.2 Echinops telfairi | reverse complement strand
AAAAAAAAAAAAAAGAAGTGGAGACACCAATCTCACTGTGAATGAACTGGGAACAGCCTATGTTTCTGCAACAACGGGTGCTGTAGCAACAGCTCTAGGACTTAACGCACTCACCGAGCATGACTCACCCCTGATAGGGCAGTTTGTCCCTTTTGCTGTCGTGGCTGCTGCTAATTGCATTAACATTCCATTAATGAGGCAGAGAGAACTCAAAGTTGGCATTCCTGTCACTGATGAAAGTGGGAACCGCTGGGGTGAATCAGTGAATGTGAAACAAGCATCGCTCAAGTTGTAGTCTCCAGAATTCTCATGGCCGCTCCTGGCATGGTGATCCCCCATTCATCATGAACACCTTGGAAAAGAAAGCCTTCTTAAAGAGGTTCCCCTGGATGAGCGTGCCTATTCAAGTCAGATTGGTTGGCTTCTGTTTGGTGTTTGCTACACCCCTGTGTTGTGCTCTTTTTCCTCAGTAAAATTCCATGCCTGTGGCAAGTTTGGAGGCTGACCTGCAAGGCAAGATCCAAGAGACCTACCCTGAGCTGCAGTGCATGTACTTCACCAAGTGACTGTGAAGGAGGGGCCAGGTCTTGGAGGCTGATCCTGTCAGCCACACATGTGGAGCAGCCCAGGCCATGAGGAAAAGCTTGTTGGATCTGTCTGTTCTTAACTACCAAAACAGTCCCAAGATCCAGGTTAGCTTTCTGAGGGCAGCTGCTACTTAGAGCACAGCACCTGGTGCAGCGAGGTGCCCGACCCCTTGGGCCCCTCCAGTTGAATTATGTCATTGGTCTAAATCCCCTCTTCCTAGCTGTGATAGTCACTGGTTTTCCAAGATGTCCCAGCCCACACTCGGGGTTTTGAATAGAGTAGATACTCAGTAAATGTGTGTCCTCCATCAGTGAAAAGGGACTGTTTCAAATATTGAATTTCCATTCCAATCTCATTGTTTAATTCAAGGTGCTCTCAGAAGAATGTGGGGGAAAACTAAAACTTCTAAGACCAAACGGTAGCAAGGACCCATCAATATTAAGAAGTAGACAGCTGTCGGCTGAGGGCAGTGAGTAGGTCCTGACTAGATGGTGAGTGGTTTTGACACTGTAGCAAAAGGCTGCTTGCTAAACCTCCTGAAGTCATAGTTGAAGATGAGGGTGACAAGACAACTAACTGCATTCGGGTTGTTAGTGGATTTCTTCGAAGGACAGTCAGTCACGTGCGTCCTGCTTTAGAGTCTTGTGACGATGTGGGCCTTCCTTTGGCGTTCCTGGCTGTCCGCTCCATTATCTGCTTCCAACCACCCTCACGGGACTGAAATCGGCAAACTTTGAAAGCACACCCGACACTACAGCCGGATGCCTGGGCTGAACCCGGTGGAATCTAGCCTGGCTCGTGCTCTCAGCTCTCCCCGCCTTCTCTTATCGTCCTCATAGATTTCTGTGACTTTTCAGAGAGAGAGACAGCCAGCCATCACGTGAGGATGAATCAGCGGCCAAATGAATTTGACGTGAATGTTGTATAAGGCATTCTCCCCTGTGGGAAGGACCCCTGAGTTTGCAGACCGCTGCTTCCAGCCTCTGGGCTGTTTCCTGTTGTACTCTATGTAGCAGTACAGAGAGACTCTGCTCCAAGTTTGTCCACGTGCAGTGACCGGGCAAAGTGATTGTTTTATTCCATGTTTATCATTGAAATTTAGAACTGTTTTAACATGAAGAAAATAAATCAATGTCGTTTTGGTATTGAGGTCGCCAGACAAAGAGGTTTGACTGGATGTTCTCATTCAAAATGAAGATAATAGAGTGTGAGAGGATCAGTGGACCTGAAGCTTAGGATGGTGCTGAGCCTTCCTGTATGCCCCTGAGTTTCCTCCTTCAGGGTGTCTGTCTGGAACCATTTGAAACAAAATCCCTTCCCCATCGCATCCTGGCCTTTGGGGTGCATTGTCATGGATGCTTCTCTGTAAACAGTGGCCTGAGTCTGGAATTCCAGACAGAGCTCCACGTGGCACTTCAAGGGTGCTTTTAGCAAAAGGCAGTGATCCAAGCACTCCAGTGTTGGCCTGCTCCTCTAGCTTCAGTGGATTCCAGAATCTTTGTCCCAGTCAAGTCGATACTTCATTTTAGAACAGCCACCTTCTCTGTGGGAAGACCATTGCACCCCGAAGTCCATATATAGACATGGGAGATTGGACCACAGCACAGTTAGAAAAAGGATGTTGGAAGGAGGCGTGTCTCTGTAAACATTATTTTTTGACATTTCCGATGCTCAGTGCTATATAACAGTAGTAATTGCATAGTTTAATCTTGGTTATAATTTTTAAAAAGAAGAACAATAAATGAATCACGATTGGCAATCTTTGATGATCTAGAAATAGCTTTCAGGTGGGGTGGGGAATCCACATGGGATGCAATAAGTGTGTAAAGATGAATATGAATATTGATATTTCTATTAACATGATAAAAAGAATTATGCTTATATGTGCTTACTGACTGGCAGTTTATTTCAGTTTTTGCACAGTGGCCAGTATTGGAGCCAATGTGTTATTTGATTTCAAATGGATTAAATGTTAAATAAACTCAGAATGAAATTGAAAAATAAAAAGAATCCAATTTCAATGGCTAAAGACAAGTGGGCTTACATGCTTTCTATTTTCATACTTTGCAATAAAAAATTCTATCAATCATTTTATCAATAAAAAGTAGAAGAAATCAGTATAGACAAAGTAGAATCAGATACTAAACTAAATTCTTAAAACAGTCATTTAATCCTTATTTAGCTTATCTAAATCTTTATCTAAACTATCCTATTAACTACAAAAATATGGGACTAGTTCTCTTGGGAATATCAAGCCAGAGCCAGGCTTTCTGTCAGCCATTTTGACTTTCTGTCAGCCATTTTCCTTAAGCAGCATGGTTTCTGAGACATTCAAATACAATTTCTACCCCTGAGCTCAAAATATACATTAATCACATTCATTTTTCCATTTCACACAGGAATAACCCCAAACTACAATCAAACAAAATACTTAAAACTTTATTTTCCCATCTTCTTTCCAGAAAACAACGCAGTAAACTGCATGGCCGTATCTGACCTCTGGCTTGCCAAAGAAGAAACACTACATGAGGGAGAGGTCAAACAAACACCCGCTCCCCATGTTTAAGAATTGTTTCTCGGGATAACAGTTGTATGAGCCCCTAATAAAATGTTAAAAAAAATAAATAAATAAATAAATAAATAAATAAAACTTGCTCACCATTGAAAAAAAAAAAAAGAATTGTTTCTCTAAAGTGGGTAAGGGAGATGTCGGACAGGGCAAGATATGACAAAATAATAATTTATAAATTAGAAAGGGGGCGGGGGGGGGGGGGAAGCGGGGAGGGAGGGGAAAAAATGAGGTCCTGATGCCAGGGGCTTAAGTGGAGAGCAAATGTTTTGAGAATGATGAGGGCAATGAATGTACAAATGCGCTTTACACAATTGATGTATGTATGGATTTTGATAAGAGTTGTATGAGCCTCTAATAAAATGATTAAAAAAAAAAAGAATTGTTTCTTCAGTACCCTACTCCCAAGGTACCATTATGTGTTAGTCCAGGTAGACTAGAGAAACAAATTCATGGACACTCATATGTGTATAGGAAAAAGAAGCTGAATATTTAGAAAACATCCCAGCCTAGTCTAGATCAAGTCCTTAAGTCTAATATTAGCCCATATGTCTGACACCAATCTATAAAGCTCTCATCAGACTCAAGAAACACATGCAATGATGCTGAATGCAGGAAGATCACAGGCCAGTGACTGGGAGGTCTTATAGATCCAATGGCATTATAAGCATCTCTGCCCTGGCAGGGGTCTCCATGTGGCTTCTCCAGGTCCAGGGTTCTGGCTGCATCAGGGTGGGTCCATGTGGCTTCTCCTCAGGTTTGTCTTGCAAGGAGTGAGCAGAGAGAGAGTCTCCAAGGGAGTGAGAAGAGAGGAGTGTCTTTTGCTTCCAAGGAGGAAATATAGGAGTTCCCAGAATTCTCAGGAGAAGGCCATGCCCACACAAAGGCCTTATTGGTTATATCTTGATTGACAGGGCAGACTCCATCCCTTCAATCGCAATCCTCTCAAATTGACACCAGATTATGTAACTACCATAGATGGGTATTTTCTTTTTTTGGGGGAAAGTATTCATTTAAAGACAGCCTGATGAAACACTTCCTCTATATTTCAGTGATTAACACTCAATAATTTGAAAGAGCTCTTTGATGAAACATTTCTGTCACCTATTGTCTTGGGTTTCTGAGCTTGTGGGACTGAAAAGCATCTAAAAATTCAAAATTCCTAAAGGAGTTCTATGTGCTCTGGTTTCTCATTGCTTGCCATCTCCTCTGCCTCATGGAGGAGGTTGTTTTGGCCCTCAAATCTTCAGTTAGCAGTAGGGGAGTTATTGATTCTTCTTTTAATTCTATTTTTCAAGCATTCTACAGTGATGTACTTCTTAGTTAGCTACTTCAATGGGCTCATTTTAAAATAAAACACTTTATGTACTTCTACATAGATTAAATAAAAAAACAACAACCCATGTAGAAAGCAAATGTTCTGAGAATTATGAAGGCAACAAATGTACAAATGTGCTTGACATACAATGAATGTATGTATGGATTGTGATAAGAGTTATAAGAGCCCCCAATAAAATTATTTATTAATGAAAAACAACAACAACAACAACAACAACAAAACCAACAACCCAAAGTTCTATTCCTGTGGAGTTGATTCTGACTCATGGTAACCCCATGTGTTACAAAATGGAATTCCTCTGCAGGATTTCCTTATCTGTAACCTTTGTGGAAGAGAAATGCTAGACCTTTCTTCTCCAGTCGTGATGGGCGAGTTTGAATATGCAATCCTTAGGTTAATAGTCAAGTGTAAAATGCACCACGTAGGGAACTTACACCCAATGGAAGACAGCATTAAATCTAGTATCCAGAAATTACTTTTCTGTTCTGTAGTCCTTTTTAGTCCCTGGGTGGAAATCAGTATGAACTCTGAGGTATAAATCCCAGAAAAACCTAATCATGAAATGGCTGGCTATTCCCAAGACTCGGCGTCATCATTTGGTCACCAATATTCAAGGCTGCTAATTAGAATCATTTTTACTTGAGAAAAACAACATAAAGCTCTTTGTTTTGGGACAGGTTATACTCTTAGCCAGAATGTGAAATTGTACTCCCCTGAACCTAGAAAATACTCCTATTTCAAGAACTAACCCATAAAAAGGTATGTAGAACATTTATAGCATTGTAAACCTTGGTCCAACCAACTCTTGGGTTTTTCTTCCACTAATGTCTAGTAATTATTTTTCCTCTTAATCTAGAATTTAATTGTTATTCAACAACTTTTTAATATAAGTATCAGAAGACATGAGAGACAGGTTGTTCCATGAGGATTAAATAACATGATACTTGTATTTTTTCTGACAAACAGTTATTTCCAAAATTCATATTTCCTCTTAGCTTTTCATAGTAGATAAATCCCTAAGTGACATGTTCAGTTTATGTATTTTTATTAACTATTGATTTCTGTCATTTGATTCTCAGCATTATTCTTTTTTGTTTTTATTGATTTTTCATGAGGCAAAATCTTTATTAATAGTTCTTTTAATGTGTTAATGAAAATGCCTTTTCTTCTCACTATAGCAAGCCCCTCAGAGGAACATTTGAAAAAGAAAACAAAATAATGAAAATGAACAATAAATTGTTCAAATATTACTGTGCTAAATTATGATGGTAAGACTTTTACAGTGTCTTGAGGACATGACTTTTAATGTTCTTTTTTTTTTTAAAACATTTTATTAGGGGCTCATACAACTGTTATCGCAATCCATACACACATCAATTGTGTAAAGCGCATTTATACATCATTCTCAAAACATTTTCTCTCCACTTAAACCCCCGACATTAGGTCCTCATTTTTCCCCTCCCTCCCCGCTCCCCCTCCCGCATGAGCCCTTGATAGTTTATAAATTGGTATTTTGTCATATCTTGCCCTGTCCGATGTCTCCCCTCACCCACTTTTCTGTTGTCCGTCCCCGAAGGAGGAGGTCACGTATAGTCCCTTGTAATCAGTTCCCTCCTTCCTACCCACTCTCCCTCCACCATCCCTGTTTCACCACTCACACTACTGGTCCTGTAGGGCTCATCTGCCCTGGATTCCCTGTATTTTCAGTTCCTATCTGTACCAGTGTACATCCTCTGGTCTAGCCAGACTTGCAAGTTCGAATTCGAGTCATGGTAGTGGGAGCGGGGAGGAAACATTTAGGAACTAGAGGAAAGTTGTATTTCTCATGGTTGTTACATCGCACCCTGACTGGCTCGTCTCCTCCCCGAGACCTCTCTGCAAGGGGATCTCCAGTGGCCTACTAATGGGCTTTGGATCTCCACTCCGCACTCCCCCCATCATTCACTATGGTAAGATTTTTTGTTCTGATGATGCCTTATACCTCTCAGCATTATTCAAACTAGTTCTTATTTTTTTTCTTTCAGGAATTATAGCTCCCATCCAATTAAAGTTTTTATTCTCATAAAATTCAAAGGAAATTTCTCTACTATCTGAAAAGAATATATTCTTTGGTTTTACAAAGGTAAGAGGGATTTCTGGTTTCCCTTGTCTTTTAAAGAACCATTTAAACAATCTATGCATATATATAGGATTAATGTCATTTTCATCAGTGAGTATCCATCATTTCTCAGGCTCAGAGAAGATTCCTGTGCGTTGTTCACGTATTGACAGAGGAACAGACAGTGGAATGCACTAATCCTCAATTCTCTTGTGAAAACCTCACCTTGGAGAGCTAAGATCAAATAGAGACACGGTTCACGAGTCCCAAGTTGTTGATGTTTTTATTTCTGGTGTGCAAAGAGGACAGGCTAAGAATGAGAGAACAGCATCCTGGAATAGCCAGGAAGATAAGCATAGTCCAGGACATAAATGATATAATTAAAATATAAATACAAAGAGGCTTACATTGATCTGAAATTTATTCCAAAATATGTTTTCCTCCTAACACTCTGTAGTGATCTGGCTCAATGTTGAAATGGTTTAATCAAAAGAGGTTCTGGAAAGGATCATTCTGGAGGATGAGAAGTTTGAGGATACCCTATCTTGGTGAGAACAAATGGTGGAAATCTTTGGACAACCAAGGGACAGCATAAATGTATAGGTACTTGAGCCTCATTAGATGACACTATGACTAAGGTGACAGAGGAGCTGGAGATGATGTGTAAAACCTGGAGGGCTCACTTGGTTTTCTACAGACCTCTGTTGAGTACCTTATAAGTTCAAAGCTATTCCTTGTGCGTCTGAGGATTATCCTTGACCTTAAGTTGTCAGTGCCTGACAGTGTATGAAGAAACCCTGAAATTTGAACTCAACTTGTTTTTCAAATTAATATTTTTCTTTAAAGATAATATATGTACACAGTAGAAACCTTATAAAGATAGAAAAAAGTCACCAATAATCCCTGTGTAAAAATTAATTTTCATAAGAATTTTTAACATTTTCTATAAGTTTCTATAAGGTCCTTTTTTGTTCATTTGTATTTTTAAAAAAAGTATTCAAGAAGTAGGTTTTCATTTGACATTGAGCTGTGCAAAATTAGGCAATTCATTTAGCCTTTTTGAGCTTTTAAAAAATATTAAGCTATAAATGATTTTTACTACATACTTTGCTAGCTATTGTGCTACTATAAGAACTGCTATAAAAGGTTTTTAGAGGAGAAAAGCTAATTAAGAAGCCAAGTAATAATACTAATTTTGATGTTTCTCTTCTAGAAGAAATTATTAAAAATGATAAAATTTGCAGCATTTGTGATAGAATGGAAATTGTCTTAGTTGCAATTATATGAGAGGAAAAAACTGATCATTTTAAATGAGCTTATTACCCATAGGATTGAGAGCAATATCATTAGAATTAATCATATTCTAACTTATGATAATATTTCACAGGATATAGGACAATTATCATTTAATATTCAGATTTCTTAAATCCAATAAGATATCAGACAACAGAAGAGACAAGAAACAATTATAAAATATTTAATTTAAATAGATTTTTGTTAAAGATTTATAATCAAGATTAGTTGGAACATCAGAAAATGGTGTGTAGATAGTCAAGAGGTTTGGACTGGAATTACTAACGTTAAAAATGGAGTAGAAAATAAATGCCATTAATCATGAAACATCTTCATTTACTCTGGATACCATAAACTCAAGGGAGGTTTAAGTGTTTCCTTAAAAATTGTTTGGATGAGTCATTGATCAGTAGATTTAGTTGATAGATATTTTGGCATCTCTTCATATATAAAACAGCACTATCTAGTGGATGACAATAATTTTCCAATTTAATTGCAAGCTCAGTAGAAGTAAATGGTATTAAATAATTATCCTAAGTAAGTAAGTGTGTCTTGAGGTTTGGAGAGGAGTGAACAAATCCATGTATCAAACACTCAGAATTTCTAAAGCGGGTTTTAGAATTTATATATTTGGTTGTATTTAAGGTTAAGTTGTGCACTATATATTTATGGTATCATCTGCCCTTTGACTTTTAAGCTATACTGATTTATGTCTGTCCCTAGGTTAATGACTCTAGTTAGAATTCTTATTGAAAGTGGGTAGTAGGAAAAGGTGACAAAGTCTTTGCACATTTCTGTACCCACATTCTTTCTTAGAGGGCAAGAAATGATGGAGAGTTTGAAATGATGCAGAGATCATGAGAATGAAATCTTAGCCACCCTGAGGTGTTTGGTGGTCTTCACTGGATGAGTATCAGGAAAGTGAAGAGGCAGCCGTCGGCCTTCAGTAAGTCCGGGAGCTCACTGGTGGACAGAAGAACAGATGTTGGGGGAGGAGGCGATGGACATTTTTGAATGGGCATGGAAAGAGTTAACGGTGGAAAGATGATATGAAGCTAAATTATAGAGTTACACTGTAGATCAGAACTTTGTACTTTTAGAGATGATGGGAACCCCTGAGAATATTTTGATCAGGCTATTTATATAATCAAGATGCTTCTTGGGAAGAGCAATCTGGTTCAAGTAGAGTGTGGTCTGATGTTGTATTTTGCAGATTTAGTAATATTGGGAAAAGTGGATGGGAAATAGAATATATTAGTAGGGAAATAGTTGTGTGTAGTAAACTATTGAAATGAAACCTAAACAGTGTAATAGACGATTTGGAAACAATATATGTTACAGACGTGAAAGGGTTAACATCTATAATACAAATAAAATTCTTATAAACTGACAAGAAAAGAAATATAGAAGTTAAATATGAAACCAAATGAACAGGTAATTTATAGAAGAGCAACACCAAATTGCAAACAAACACAGAGAAAGATGCTCAAACTTATTGGTTGTCCGAGAAATGAAAATTAGTAATTAGGTATCACTTTACACCCTCTATGTTGTTCTTGTTGCTTGCCATTGAGTTTATTTTGATTAAAAATGGAGCCACTCCATAGGGTTCTTAAGGCTGTGACCTTTCAGGTATGTCTTCTGAGGTGCATCTGCGTGGATTCAAACCTTTTGGCTAGTTGTCTAGTGCTTCATTGTGCCAAGTAAGGGACTATTAATTCTTGTGGAAATACTATGTTCCAATCATCGTGGAAAACAATCTGACAACTTGACTGGAATTAAAAACAACAGCCAGCAATTAAAAACCTGACCCAGTAACCCCAGTTCTGGGGATCCATGCCATTAAAAGAAAGATATTAATATGCAAAGATATAGGTGTAAGGATGTTTATAGCATTGTCTTTAAAAGAATGCAGAACAAGTTAAATGTCTATTTATAGGAGGATTAATAAATAATGATCTATCAGCACTGTGAATATTAGGCAGTCATTGAAAAGAATAAATGCAAGTACTTCTCCAGACCTCTCTTTGCCTTTTTACACATCTTTTCATTCTGCAGCATTTGTTTTTCTTCGGTGTAGAAATCAGGCAGCATAAATCCCTTTACTTTCTGACTGTCTTTCCTTAAATTCTTAGGTACTGTACTTTTCTCTATGCCTTCCATTTGTAAAGTATATTCTAGAATCTAAAATAAACTTGAAGCTACATCATGAGATGGTGGCAATGATGTAGGCTCGGAGGGAGGCCTGGTCCTTGCAGATCTGCTATGTGAACCCTAAGCAGCTGTGTAAAATGGTAAGCGAATCCTGAATTTTTGGCATTTGTGTCACTCTGTAACTAGGACCTACATTTTCAACGCAAAAAATTTATGCTTTTCTCTTTGTCATGTTCTTCCAGTAATTTCCGGGTCAGCTTTGCGCAGGAAGTTGATGGGTGGGAGAAATCACTCGGTGGTGTCTGAGTTCCTCTTGTTGGGATTTGCTAGTTCTTGGGAGATGCAGATCCTTCTTTTCCTATGTTTCACGATATTTTATGTAGCAAGTATGCTGGGAAACCTGCTCATTGTGTTCACAATCATCTCAGATCATCGCTTACATTCTCCCATGTACTTTTTGCTGGCAAATCTCTCCTTCATCGACACGGGTGTTTCCAGCATTGCAACTCCAAAAATGATTTATGATCTTTTCCGAACACATAAGGTTATTTCCTTGAAAGGCTGCATTACACAGATGTTCTTCATTCACACTGTTGGGGGTACAGAGATGGTGCTTCTCATCGTCATGGCTTATGACCGATACATTGCCATCTGTAAGCCCCTTCACTACCTGACCATCATGAGCCTGAGAATGTGCATTTTCCTTTTGGCTGTTGCTTGGACCATTGGCCTCATCCATTCTGTGGCCCAATTGGCATTTGTTGTAAATTTACCCTTTTGTGGCCCCAACAAAATGGACAGCTTTTATTGTGATTTTCCTCGCTTTATCAAACTGGCATGTACAGATACATATAGACTTGAGTTTTTGGTCACTGCCAACAGTGGTTTTATTTCCATGGGCACCTTCTTCATTTTGATTGTGTCTTACATCTTCATCCTAGTCACTGTTCATAAACATACTTCAAGTGGTTCTTCTAAAGCTCTCTCAACTCTCTCAGCACACATCACAGTGGTGGTCTTTTTCTTTGGCCCTTGCATTATTGTCTATGTATGGCCATTCCCTACCTTGCCTATTGATAAATTTTTAGCCATCTTTGATGCCCTCATCACTCCTTTTATGAATCCTATCATCTATACACTTAGAAATAAGGAGATGAAAATGGCAATGAGCAGGCTGTTTGGTAAGGTTGTAAGTCTCAGGAAGAGACTAGGCAATACAAGTTAATTTGGGCGATTTTTGGAAAATAATGTCTTCAATTAGATTTTTTCATAAATATCTTAAATTTAGTGAGTGTTTTCAAGATACACTGTGAAATCTTTCTTTAAGACTCGGTTCTGATGTGGTCAGCTTTGCTGTAAGGATCTAGAACATATTGAGAAGACATGAATCCAGGCTTAGAGTATAGTGTCCATCTTGTTTGTTATTGAAGACTTCAGCAATGGCTGCAATGTTACATAGCAAGAGCATTTTCCATTAAAATACAATGTTGGACACTCTTCTCTTAGGCAATGATTCTTAAAGACATATGTCCTGTTGACTGCATATGTACATATATTCATGTCCTATGAGGTTTTCAGTGACTATATGTACAAAAGAGTGATGCAATGAGTTAAACATTGTGCTGTGAACTGAAAGGTTAGTGGTTCAAATACGTCAACTGCTCCATAGGAGAAAGATGAGGCAGTCTATTTCTGTAAAGGTTTACAGCCTCAGAAACCCTATGGGACAATTCTACTCTGTCCTGTGGGGTCACTATGAGGGGGAATTGACCCCAGTGCAATAGGTTTGGATCAGTTTTTATGTGCACATAAGCAAAATGAAAATAATTGCTTAGGTATCTTTGAGAATTTGAGTCCTCTAACATCTAGATTTGCATATCTATATTTTTACTTAGCTAGTACTAAGATTATTAGATTTAGTTATGATTGGAAAGTGAAAACGTGGGATCAATTATAGGCAATTCAGGAAACTAAGATTACTCATTAATAAAATATTTTAAAACTAGAAGAAAAAATTATTATACCACTCAGTGTGTATGATAATATTTTAACCTCAATGATTTCTGAAACAGCTTATTATTTTTATGTCGCAATGAGAATATGTGAAGATTAAAATTATAAAATGCATAAAATATTTTAGAGATATAAAGGAGAGTAACACTGGTTTATGTATAAATTAATAAAAATGCAGGAGATCTTAATTTTATGTGACCAGATTTAAAACTAAATAAAAAGAAGCTAAAATATCTAAATATTATAAAGGAAAATTTATTATAGAACAGGTTATAAATGAAGAGATATAAGTTGCAATAAATAAATATATAAAACATATAAATTATAAAAAATAAATATGCTACTCAGAAAGAGTATAAATAGCTCTTCAGAAAGAGTGTCTTTATTTTCTCTGGGTTATTAAGTGAGTAGAAGTAAGCATTTCATTAATTAGCATGAAGTATGATATCCAAGTGTGAGCTAAGCAACCTATTATAAAATTGGCCTACCCAACATATGTACAAATATGCTTGATACAATTGATGCCTGGATTGTTATAAGAGCTGGAAGAGCACCTTTTAAAATGATTTAAAATGTTTTGGCCTACTATCCATTAGCATTTATTCTGCAAGCATTAAAAACTGAAGACACTGCTCCTAAAATAGTAACTCTCACAATCCACTTTAGAAATGGCTCTTCAGAAAGTAGATGATAATGATCTACAAATTGAAGCAACTCCTTTTACACTGCACCTCCTGGTTTCAATTGTTTCTTGGTTTTGTCTGTTCTTGTTGTTCTAACACAGACTTTATTTTCTTGGTTGACCCTGGAACTAGTGGTCAAAGTTTTGACCAAACTTGACCTGGGCTTGGTTTAGTGCTACAATTTGCTCCTACATTCCTCCCCCACCCCCCTGCCATTGTAGCTACTACTCATAACAGAAACCAAAGTATTGTATGTCTTATGCTTTCCTTTCATTCTGTATATACATATACTTCCAACCACCCAATTCCTCAGGTACTAAATCCTCACCCACCAATTCTATATCCCATAAATAACTTATGCATTGGGTAAAGAGGTGCTTTAATTCATGGGAATTTTTATGAATATCAAATACACAGGCCACCTTGTTTTCAAAGGTCATAGTCAGATATGAACATGTATGAGATAAGATAATCTTTTGTTTCAGGTAAGAAACATATGTGTTAGATAAGGAGAAGATGCAATGCAATTACACACATAAAAAGCACTTTGTTTGCATAAAAAATACAGCTAGAAGCAGCATTTGCTCACCTTTGGTAGCCATGGTGAGCTCAACACCTGAACAGCTATAGGGCAGAGATTTCAGGTATTGAGTTATTATACAGTAGAAGAGTGTAGCCAACAAAATGATAAATGCAGGAAAGATTAAATTTGTCAAATATTTCATTTTGTTTGTATCTACAATCAAAGAGCAGGGAAGCAACAGTCAATAAATCAAATGACATGTTGCAATGGACAAATCTGCTGCACAAGACACATTTAAAGTGTTACAAAACAAAGGTGTCACTGTAAAGATTGAGGTGCATCTGACCCAAGTCATGGTATTTTCAACTGTTTCATCTGCATGTGCAAGATGGACAATGAATAAAATAAGAATTGATGCCTTTGAATTATGGTTTAATCTAAGAATATTAAATATACAATGGATTGCCAGAAGAATAAACAATTCCATGTTGGAAGAAGTATAGTCAGGGATCCTTAGATGTGAAGCTGATAGACATAATCTCATGTATTTTAGGCATGCCATCAGGAGGGATCTGTCCCTGGGAAAGGTCATCATGCTTGGTAAGATAAAAACTGAAAACTAAACTCACTGCTATCAAATTAATTCTGACACAAGGTAACCCTGTTGGGGAGGGAAGAATTGGTGTGGTGGATCTGAGATGGCAAATCTTTATGGGAGTAGAAAGCCTCATCTTGTTCCCAAGGAGCTGCTGGTGGTTTCGAAATGCTCACCTTTTGATTCATTAGCAGCTCAATGAGTGTGGTAGTTATACAATTTTATGTCAATTTGATAAAAGAATGAAGGGGGGACATGGGAGTGGGGGAGGTGGGGGAAAGGAAGTGGTTGACAACAACTCAGAGACAAGGGAACAACAAGTGACCTAAAATCAATGATGAGGAGGGTATAGGGTGCCTGGTGGGGCTTTATCAAGGGCAATGTAGCCAAGAGGAATTACTGAAACCTGAATGAAGGCCAAACATGATAGTGGGACAAGAGGAAAGTAAAAGGAAATAGAGGAAAGAAGCAGGAGGCAAAGGACATCTATAGAGGTCTAAAGATAGGCATGTGCATATGGAAATATATTTTATATAACGATAGGGAAATAGATCTATGTACATGTATTTATATGTTAAATATTAAGGTAGCAGATGGACATTGGTCCTCCACTCAAGTACTCCCTCAATACCTCCACTCAAGCACTCCCTCAACACAAGAACACTTTGTTCTAATAACTTGGCATTCTGTGACGCTCACCTTCTAGACACAATTGCTGAAGACAAAATGGGTGCATAAGCAAATTTGCTGAAGAAAGCTGATGGTGCTCGGCTATCAAAAGATATAGCATCTGTGGTTTTAAAGGCTCGAAGATAAACAAGCGGCCATCTAGTTAAGAATCAACAAAGCCCACATGGAAGAAGCACACCAGCCTGTGTGATCATGGGGTGTCTATGGGATCAGGTATCAGGCACCAAAGACTCAGAACAAAAAAAATTATACCAATGTGAATGAGGGGGAGGGCAGAGTGGAGAGCCAAAGCCCATCAGCAGATAATTGGGCATCCCCTTACAGAAGGGTCACCAGGAAGAGACGAACCAGTCAGGGTGCAGTATAGCACCA
>NW_022103915.1:88890768-88892734 GCF_000313985.2 Echinops telfairi | reverse complement strand
TAATAATTTATAAATTTTCAAGGGCTCATGAGGGAGGGTGAAAAGAGCTGATACCAGGGCTCAAGTAGAAAGAAAATATTTTGAAAATGATAATGGCAGCAAATGTACAAATGTGCTTGACACAATGGATGCATGTATGGATTGTGATAAGATCTGTATGAGCCCCTAATAAAATGATAAAAAAATTAAGGGGTGGATTCTAGCCTGTCAATCAGGTCACTTTCTCTCTACTTACCTGGAGGTGGGACATACACACACTCTCTCTCTCTGCTTCACCTTTCTGTTGACAAGCCACATGGAATCATGTTGATGGTAGGCAGATCCAGTTGATATGTGTCCACTGCCATTGGATCCACAGGCCTGTGATCTTCCTGCATGTGACATCATTGCATGTGCTGCATAAGTCTGAAGAGGAATTTATGGACTAGTATTGAACATAATGAGTTAAATTCTCAGGACTCCTTTGGTAACATAGAGCGTCAACCAAACGGATAAAGACTTTCCATGAGATGGATTGATACAGTGGCTGCAATAATGGGCTCAAACATAGGAATTATTGTGAGCATGGCACAGGAATGGACAATATTTTGTTCTGTTGTACATTGGGTCACTATGGGTTGGAACCAACTCAAAGGTAGATGACAATAGCATGGACAAAATATTAAATGATGCAAGAAGCATCAAAGAAGATGGAAGAAAACAGTCATTCTGCCTAAAATAATTTGTTAGAAGTTGTGGAATTGGAGAATGTTTTGCTTATTTTTGACACACGTAGAAAAGAAATAATACGAATAACAATGAGTTCAAGGAAGAAGAAAATGTTATTGGAACTGAGTAGGGTGACAATTGTACAACTCTTCTTGATATGAGCAAATTATTGAATTGTATGACATGTGGAGGAAGTGCTAATAAAAATAAGAATGTTTTGAAAAAAAAGTTTCTGTGAAAGCATCACAGGAAGTAGTATGTATTCAAGAACCAATATTACTGAAGGACAACGTCCAGTCTGCACTGAAGGCACCGGCAGAAGACAAGTCTGCAGAAATTGGTGGAATCTCAAGGGATCTCTTTCAAGATACAGTTACAATGCTGGAAGCATTTCCTTGTCTAAGACAAAGTATAGAAGAAAGCTACCTGGCCGAACAACTGGAAGAGATCCATTTTTGTGCTCCTTCCAAAGAAAGACAATAAAATGCAATGCAGAAATTATCAAGCAATGTAAGTAATGTTATACACAAGTACAACTTTTTCTCAAGATAATTCAAAAAGTAGCTGCTGCGACTCTTTGTGTTTAACAAATATGCCTGCCAACTACCCCACTGCTGCCATTTTTCTTTATTTTCATCCATTGAGAAAGTGACTGAATGAATATATTGAGAAAGTGACTGAAATTCCTTTATGACATCAATGTCTTCTTTCCTAGGGAGTCGTTTCAAGGGTTTTTAGCATTTAGATAGGTACTGTATGAAAAAAAGCATGACACCAGGTTGTGTCATTTGCGTCTCATAGATCAACCTGTGAGATGCAAGTGACACAACCTTGCTTGTTGAAGGTGAAGACACTTGAAGCCCTGACTGATGAAGGTCAAAGACTGCAGCTTTCAGTATGGATTATACCTCAGTGCAAAGACCACAAACATGTTCACAACTGGACCAGGAAGCAGCATTATGATCAATGAATAAAATGTTGACGTTGTCAAGAATGTAATTTTACTTTGATCTGCAATCCTCACTTATGGAAACAGGAGTCAAGAAATCATATGGGAGAGGGAGGGGATATAGAGGAGCTTATACAAGGGCTCAAGTAGAACATGTCTTGGAAATGATGATGGCAACATATGTACAAATATGCTTGATACAACTGATGTATGGAATGTTATAAGAGCTTTAAGAACCCCCAATAAAAAGTGATTAAAAGAAAAAGAAAGTATATGATTTATTGAATTGGATATATCTGCTGCAGAAGA
>NW_022103915.1:88884478-88889812 GCF_000313985.2 Echinops telfairi | reverse complement strand
TGTCCATCTTTCACATGCACATGAAACAGTTGAAAACACCATGACTTGGGTCAGATGCACCTCAATCTTTACAGTGACACCTTTGTTTTGTAACACTTTAAATGTGTCTTGTGTAGCAGGTCTGTCCAATGCAATATGTCATTTGATTTCTTGACTGCTGCTTCCATGATCTTTGATCATAGATACAAACAAAATGAAATCTTTGACAACTTCAATCTTTTCTTCATTTATCATGTTGTTTGTTGGTCCAATTGTGAACTTGTCTTGTATTCTTCATATTGAGTTGTAATCCATACTAACTGCATCGAATGGGTCCTGAGGAGTGGCTTGTGCAATTGTGGAAAAAGAAAGAGACAGAATTGCAAGGCACAGGGGCTCACCTTTACTGATGTCAGGGTTAAGAGAGAGCAAACATATTTTATAATTTAATAAATTATAATTGTATTAAATAAATGTATTTTATAATTATAAACCAACCATGAGGCTTGCAAGCCTCCAGCAGGTACAGCACAATATGGTGAGCGTGTACTAGAGTAACAGTTTAACCTTGAAAGTCCTTCAGCAGGCTTAACCTTGGTTGGTCTTGAGCTCTCTCTCCAGGGTAATAACCTGTGATCAGTATTAGAAGGTAGTCGGCTGCACTTTGGGTGGGATGGACAAGAGGATGTGATTGGTCTTTGAGCACATAGAGAGCAGCCAAGCGCAAGTAGGAGACATCTTCAAAGTGGCACTTTTGTCGGGGGCTATTGTGTGGACAATTATCAGTCAGGGGAATGTGTTTTGGGAGTCATCTCTATCTCATAACTTTGGGAGCCTTCCCCCACCAGAGCTGGCCTTCCAAACCCTGTGATTATGAGCGTAGAGAATTTGGCCGCTTATATTTCATCCAGTTTCTTAGTTTCCCACAAGTTCTGTCTTAGATTTTCATGAGTAAGTGTTTCAAGTCCTCTTTGCTTTCAGCAAGCAAGGTTGAGATACCTGCATATCACAGGTTGTTAATGAGCATTCCTCCAATTATGATGTCAGGTTCTTCTTCATACAGTCCAGCTTCTCAGACTGTTTGCTCAGTATACAAATTGAATAAGTATGTGAAAGGACACAGCCCTGATCCATACTTCTCCTGATTTCATACTAAGCAGTATCCTTTTGTTCCTGCAGCTGACTGCCACTTGGTCTGTGTCCAGGTTCCACATGAACACAATGAAGTGCTCTGGAATTTCCCATCTCGGCAATGTTACCCATAATTATGATCCGCACAGTACAATTGTATGGCCAAAGAAACACAGGCAAACATCCCTCTGGTATTCTTTGATTTTAGCCAGGGTTCATCTGGCATCATCACTGATATCCCTTGTTCCACATTGTCTGCAGAATTCAGGTTGAATTTCTGTCAGTTCCCTGACAATGTACTGCTGCAATTGTTGAAGCATAAAATTTTTTGACTTGTGCTGATAAAATCTTTGTGTTTACAATATACAGAATTTGGTGGTAGATGTATACTGGCATCTCTGATACAAGTGCAGATCTTTAAGAATTTATAGGCTTCTGGTACATGTTATAGCCAATTTGGGTACCCAAGAGTTTAGGTCACTGGGTGTGACTCTGGCAGACTGACAAATCAAACTAGCTCTACTGCTTGTTGTGGGTATGACACTGGGGTGGTAGAAGCGAGGGAACTGATGATGTAGGAGGGCATTGTGAAAAAGTGGGGAAGGGTAAGAAACTCTTCTTTTGGGTAAACTTGAACTGACATCCATCTGTTCTAATGCCATTAGTAGATGTGTTGCGGTCAATAATATTGTCTACTAATCTGTTACTTTTTGCTATATTGCTCTGTGACTTGAAGAACACCATGATCCCTGGAGAAAGAGGATTTTCAATATTGTTAAAATATCTTTCACATTTTATTTACTTATTTAGTTTTATAAATCATTTTATCGGGGGTTCTTACAGCTCTTATAACAATCATACATCAATTGCATCAAGCACATTTGTATATATGTTTCCATCATCATTTCCAAAACATTTTCTTTCTACTTGAGCCCTTGGTATCAGTTCCTTTTTTGGCCCCTCTCTCCCACACCCTCCCACGCTCATGAACCCTTGATAATTTATAAATCATTTCTATTTTCATATTTTGCACCATTTGCTGCCTTCCTTAAAGCATATTTTTTAACCACGAGAGTCTGAGTTTAGAAATTGAGTTATAATTTTTCTTATAGCATTTATACAGATAAGACTCTACACTACAGATTAGGTGTAACAAATTTCAGTGGAGTATCACAGTGGAGTACCAAAAATTGTACTATAAGGGTGATCTTGGGTGTTGAAGGGATCAGGCATTAGGCATCAAAGACCAAAAAATCAAATCATTGTGAGGGGGAGTGTAGATTGGGGACCCAAGACCCATCTGTAGGAAACTGTGGATCTCCTTATAGAAGGGTCTCGGGGAGGCGAGCCAGTCAGGGTGCAGTGTAGCAACTATGGAACATACAACTTTCCTCTAGTTCCTAAAGGCTTCACCCCCCTGCCCCCCCGTCATGACCCCAATTCTATCTTACAAATCTGGCTAGATCAGAGGATGTACACTGGTACAGATAAGAACTGGAAACACAGGGAATCCAGGACAGATGATCCCTTCAGGACCAGTGCTGAGAGTGTCGATACTGGGAGGGTGGAGTGGAAAGGGGGAACCTATTACAAGGATCTATACATAACCTCCTCCCTGGGGGATGGACAACAGAAAAGTGGGTGAAGGGAGATATTGGATAGTGTAAGATATGACAAAATAATGATAATTTATAAATTATCAAGGGTTTGTGAGGGAAGGGGTAGCAGGGCGGGAAGGGGTAAAATGAGAAGCTGATACCAAGGGCTCAAGCATAAAGCAAATGTTTTGAGATTGATGATGGCAATAAATGTACAAATGTGCTTGACACAATGGATGTATGTATGGATTGTGATAAGAGTTGTATGAGCCCCCAATAAAATAATTTTTAAAAAGGGTCATCTTTATTATATATATACATATATATATATTCAGGATTTGTCTTTTTATATGATGTTTTGCTGATTATGAAACAATACAAATCTATTGAAGAAAATTATTAAAATTACACTAAAATAAGATTATATTTGAACAATCTTTTTATCAAGGACCAGCTAAGAGGAGTGTGTAAACCTTACAACTTGGGGAAGAATAAAGTCAGAAATATGTCAAATAAAATCAAAATCCCTTAACGATGTCCTGGATTTGATTGTATTCCCCCGAAATATGTGTTTTCTTGACTGGGCCATTATTCTCAGTGGCTTGGCATTTACGTGATAATGTACTCATCCCTCAGGATGAGATTTCATGCGATCAAAAGTTGTAAAAGGATTAAGGTGGGATGAAGCATCCTTAATCAAGTTAACCCTGATCTTAGAGGAGTTTCCCTGGTGTGTAGTTGGCACCATCTTTTACCTCACAAAAGGTAAAAAGAGAGAGAAGTGCACGGAGATCAAGGGATCTAGTGCTACTAAGAAGGACCAGCTCTGAGTAGAGCTCATCCTTTGGACTTAAGTCCCTGCACTGAGAACCTCCTAAACTCAGGGGAAGATTGACACCAAGGGACATGTTGGTCTCCAGGGAATGCCTGATCACAGATCTTGAAAGGAGACGAGGACCATTCTCAGGGCTGCCAGAGTCGAAGCCTTTCCCTAGGGCTGGTGCTTTGAATTTGGATTTTTGCCCCCAAAAGTGTAAGAGAAAAATTTTCTGCATATTAAAGCCATCCACTTACAGCATTTCTGTTATGGCACTAGATAACTAAGACATAGCTCTAGCAACTTCAAAAGTTAAAGAAAAGCAAAAAAAGCAAACGTGACTCATCAACTTTATGATATAGTGCAAAGTTGTTAATCGTTAAATAGTTAATAGTTGTTAATAGTTAAAGTAGTGTTTTGAAGAAGATGAAAATACCTCTGTTTTATGAGATTTTAGCATTTTATTTTTATATTATTAACACTGAATATGTTATTTTAATGATTTAAAATTATTCAGATTATTATGTAAATAATAAGATAGTTATTAGTGTACACACTTGTTTTAAAAATAACATTTATTAAAAAATAAAATGAAATATAAAAATTGCATTGTTATACATTTCAGATAGTAGCTTAGGAAAGTTAATAGCATTTTAAGTACAATCTTTGTTAGCAGTACAAATTAGATAGGATCCCATTGTACTGAGAACTAGATAGACCACAGGCATCAAGGATGAACATATTGTCAAAGGATGAACCTAGTAAAATAATTCTTTTAGAAAATTTATTGGTACTTCCAGAGCAGAAAGAGGCAAATATCACAGTTTTGTGAAAGGCACACTTTGATGAATTGAATCTTCAATATAACATTCTTACTGGACTACACTTGATCTTAGCCAAAAGGCCGAGAAGCGATATAACATTCTTTTTTTCCCCTTTTTGCTGTATAGGGCAACCGTTCATAGGGATGCCCACCAGAGGGGCGCCCGCGTGACCATCAGCCCGAGATGCTGTTGGGTGTGGTGTAAACAGCGCGGCAGCTTCAGGTGCGCTGCTCGGAACACAGCCGGTAACATTCTTATTAACCCAGGTTTGTGGCTACAACATCACTCCTGGATTTTCAAAATCCAACCGGCATGGATATTTCTGTTTGGCCTTCATAGTTGCTGCCTTTCTCAGTTGAAATTGCTTTTCTAAGTTCAGGTTTGCTAAAGGCTCCTTTCTTTTGGCTGCCTTCACCCCATAACCACGAAGATCTCTCCTGCCGCTGACAGGGCAATTATCAAAGAGCTCATTTCACTCAGAGCTTGTTCTTTGTCGCCCTGATCATATCAAATGAAAGAGTCTCTGGGATTTTATCATCCTTTCTGAGATAACCTGAAAGTACAAGAAGGTTTAGAAGCGACAACGGTGAGACGTTGGCTTTTTTCACTTTGCATATATCGCCAGGAAAGAGCCCTCACTAGAAAAGAGCAATTTCTAGTTTGTTTGGTAGAGACTCAGTAAAACGAGGTAAGTCCTCAGTTAGATGGATTGATAGATACAAGAATCACAACAATGGATTCTAAACATCATGAAGATGATCCGGGACTGGGCAATATTTCATTCTATTATACATAAATAGAAGCTGACTTCACAGTAACTAGCAACAATAACACTTATTCTAAACCTTTTTTCCTGATTAGTCTGGTGTGTTTATCAGTTTTGATCATCTTTCCCAGGAATTAACTTAAATTTTATTGCTACCAATATTGTTTACCTCTCTTCTGTTTCTCTATACTGTTCATCTTCTTTCTATTTCATTATTAT
>NW_022103915.1:88881131-88883416 GCF_000313985.2 Echinops telfairi | reverse complement strand
AGATTGCCACAACTTTCTCCCATGCAGCTGTTGGTGGGCTCGAACTGCCAACCATTTGGTTAGAAACCAAATGTGTTATCCACTGTAGTACCATGGCCCCTTCCTCAAGTGTGAGGCCCATGTTGACCACGTTCTTGTTTTCTCTCCTAGTGGATTTTCAGTGGTTCCTATTTTCCCATTCTCTTTCCAATTTTACCTTAATACTGTGATGGATATTTCTTCTATTTCTGTTTATTGGGCTTAAACCTTAGAATCTAGGAAGGGCTCAGCACACAAGAGGATTTTAATACATTTTGTTGAGCTAAAATCATACATACAATGGAGAATTGAAGGAACTATTTCCATGACTACTCTTGCATTGGATGACTTTAATCAGATAGCTGAATCATGGAGATTTTTAGCAATCATGTCTGTGGGCTTTAAAAACTATCTGTTTAGACTTCATGATGAAGATATGGAATAGAGAGTGAATATACCAGGAGAAAACTCAACAGGTGCTAATACAAGTAGTCAAGGCACATCGATGTGTGTGTGTGTGTGTGTGTGTGTGTGTGTGTTCTACTGGCCGTGGTAAGATTGGACTTCACCTTTCCAGTGAAGAATTTCAGGCAGCAAAGTAGCATTCTAAACTATCACCTGGGATTTCTTTCTACAATATCTCTAACACCACTTATTTCTGACTGCAAAGTCCTGAAGTCAAACCTTATTTCTTCCCATTTTGGATTATTTGGTTATCCAATTGTACTTACCACCTTGATGATACATAATAAAAAATAATATGATTGGACACTACTTATCTTTCTAAATGTTCTTTTCTTCTTACTAAGTCATGGAGGCAAAAATAAGTCTTATATATCTAAATATGTCCCTTAATCTCCTTTTTTGTACTCCCTGTCTCTCATAAATTAGTGAGCATGTCAGTGCTGCAGATGATGCAGGAAGTCTTGGAACTGAAGGACTATGAGAAAAATCTCATTAGCCTGCTCATTTTACAGATGAGGAAATAAGACCATAAAGTAAGTTAACCAAAGTTATAGAGTGAGTTACTGACTCAACTGGATCCTAACTTATTACCAATTTCAGTATTTTATATCTATTTGTGAGTTTAATTTTAGTTAAATTGTGGATAATGTTATATAATCTAAGGCTAAATAATTCCATAGGGATCATAAAAATATGCAAGTCATTGAATATAGAGCAGAAAAATAGCTTTATAAAGGTTAAAACAAATTTACAAACACACAAAAATCCTGAGGATTTCTATTGTAGTTTCCTATCAACCAAGGTTCTTTTAATAGAGGTATTTTGATATTAATATAAGAAAGTCTGTATGTTCCCTGAAGATCCCTTTTAACCTCATTCTTAATAAATAAATCTTTTAAATTAAGTAAAGAAAATAATGCTTCCTTAGGAAATATTTGAATCTCTCTCTTTTTTTCCTTTTGTGATTCATTAATAGCTTCCTTTTTTGTTTTTTCCAGGATTTCAAGGGTTAATCCTCTTGGATAAATGAACGCGCACTGGTGATCTCAAATCTGTGCAGAGCCATTTGGTCAGTATTCTCCTGTGTGTTAATTAGCCATATTTGCAATAGCATTAGTATTTTCATAGCTGTTTGTGCATGAAGTAATTATAGTTCAAACCAAAGTAAAGAATTTGGTGAACTATTTGAAAACAATCACAATATAGATCTTTGAATAGATGAGTAAGTGGTAAATATATAAATAGTAAGGAATATTGATGTACAATATTGAGATTCCTAAGGTCCAGTATTGAATAGTTATTTCTGGTGACAGGATTGTTTTGTGTTGAGACCAATTAAAAAATTACCCTGTCAATAGAAGCAGTGACAGTTGAGCTTAATGAGCAATAATGGATATAAATAACATTTATATGATATAATTTTTAAAAAACTAGAAGTCCCTGGATTTGAGCCAATTTGTTTTAGTTCAGTCATGGCTGATGCCCTGAAATTGGACCAGAAAGAAGCGCATTTGTAAAACGTGAGCAACAGCCATCTTTGCACGAGGCATCATTGTTCCTCACTGCATCGATTGAAAGATTTCGTTGCTATGCGGTGTGCATGTTCCTTATTTTCTAGACTGGATATTAAGTTTCTATCCGGGTGCTGACTTGTAATTTTTTCCCATTCTGGTTATCATTCTGTTACACCACATTTTACAAATTCAGGTCCGTTTGGGTTTGATTAGGTGGCTGTGACTGAATCAGAGCTAACCGGCTTGAAGTGCTGCTGTCAATAGAAACAGAAATTCCTTTTTACCTAT
>NW_022103915.1:88866012-88880794 GCF_000313985.2 Echinops telfairi | reverse complement strand
ATCTATCTATCTATCTATCTATCTATCTATCTATCTATCTATGACATCATTGAAATCCTAAGTTAGAATCCAAGATAAAGAAATTAGAAGGGTTTGGAGGCAGATTTGTAAGTGGGAATAACATCTGACTTAGTTTAGTTGGAGGCTTATTTTCTTTCTTTGCGTGGTGTGGGTGATTATTTCACTTACTTTTATTTAGGAAAAGTTTCTTGTGACTGAGGTAAAGGTTTTCAGAGCAGATGATCAGTTTTACAAACAACTCGCACACATTTTGTTTCAATGCGTCCATGCACCCCTCACTGCACCATCCCTTATCCCACTCTCTGCCTGTTGTTCCTGTTTGTACTTCTCTTCTCTCCTACCTTTCTGTGTTTTGTCCTTTGGTAAATGCTGTCCTTTTGCTCTGAAGTGGTTGATTATTCTAAGATTGGGGTGAATCCAGTTTCAGACCTCGAGGGTGATTGAGTGCCACAGACTGTAAAAGTGTTCCACCATTCTCTGATCGTCTGGTAAGCCTGGTCTCTTTTCTGCTTATGGGCTTTGCTCCACGTTTTCTCCCATTCTATCCAGGACCTTCGAATGTGATCGCTTTAGAGCAGTCAGAGTGGTATGAGGTATTCAGGCACTAGCTAGTTCCTTCATTTCAGAGCTGTGGAGGCTGATGCTTGCACAATCCATTAGACCATTGGGTTTATAATTATTTCTATATTTCTTTCAATTGTCATTATTCTTCTCCTCTGGAGTGATCAATAATTGCACCTTCAATGGCTACTCACAAGCATTTCAGGTCACTACTCATCAAAGCAGGATGTAGAACATTGTTTTTGTGAACTGTGTCATGCTGATTAACCTTGGTGTCCCCCAAGATTGTAGTCCTGAGCCGCCAGGCCCAGCGATTCTTTCCCTCAAGGTATTTGGTTATGTCTCAGAAGTTTTCATAACTTTGGCCCATGTGTGCGCCACCACATTTGTGGAAAAATTTGCAGATATAAATTTGACAGGGAAGATTTGTATTGTATATATATATCTTCTCTGTCAAATTTATATCTATTGATAGGTATACTTCTACTCTCCCACCTACACCTGTTCAGCCTGCATTTCAATCGAAGCATAAATCAGTACTATTGGAGAATTTTGTATATAACTGCATTTGCTTCTTTAGCCTTAACTTGAACCCTACCATTAACTTCTGCTGCATCAATCACTTGTCCCTAACTTCCCCTTTATTGTATATTGCCTTCCCCTTCACTCAGTTAACACTTGTGTACTCTCTAATCCATGACTTTCCCTCCCTGCCTTTCTCTTACCCTTGCAGTAAACATCAGAGAATGTTACTTCTAGTTAAAAAATTTAAAAAATCTTTTCTTGATATCTTACAGTAGAGGCCACTATTATTTTTGTCTTTTTGTGATTGACTAATTTCACTCAGCATAATGCTCTCCAGGTGCCTCCATGTTATGATATGTTTCATTGATTCATTACTGCTCTTTAACATTGAGTAATATTCCATTGTGTATATGAACAAAGTTTACCCATTCTTCCATTATGGGTATTTAGGTTGTCATCTTTTGGCACGTTGTGAATGCTGCCATGAATGTGTGTCCATGTATCTATTAATGTCCTGGCTCTTTTTTTTGTAGGATATATACCAAGTAGAGAGATTTCTGGGTCACATGGTGTTTCTATTCTCAACTTTTTGAAGCAATGCCATACTGTTTTCCACAGTGGCTACACTGTTTTTTATTCCCACCTGCAGTATACAAGGATTCCAGTCTCTCTGTATTTCCACCAGCATTTGTTGCTGTCTGTTTTTTTGAACTTTGCTATTGATTTTGGGGTGAGGCGATTTGATTCACATCTCTTGAATGGCTGGTAATCTTGCTCATGCATGCTTGTTGGCTGTGTGAATTGTCTTCTTTAGTGAATTGTCTGAGCATGTCCTATTCTCCCTTTTAATTTAATCAAACAAGAACAATAACAATATACCAAAACTTTGCAACACAGAAAAAGCAGGACTGAGGGCAATTTTGACCAATAAATGCACAAAAAAGAGAAAGAATAAAACATCAATACTGTAACCCCAAAACTCCACCATTTAGAAAAAGAGCAGCCAAATAAGTCTATAGCTGCCAGAAGAAAAGAAGTATTAAAGATTGGAGCAGAGATAAATGATATAAAACTGAAAAAACAATAGAGTGTGTCAACAAGCTAGAAGTTGGTTCTTTGTAAAGATAAAAAAAGAACAAATCACTGGCAAATCTAATGAAGTAAAATGTGAAGATGCATATGACATGAATAAGAAAAGAGGGGGTGACATCACAACAGAATAACTAAAATGAAAAGGATAATAATAGAATACGGTGAAGAACTGTTCTCTAATTTAAAACTCAGAAGAAATAGACAAATTTCTGGAAATACAGAATCTATCTAAACTAACATGGACTGAAGTATAAAACCTTAACAGAGCCATAACAGAAGAAGAAACTGATCAAGTTATTAAAAATCTCCCAATGACGAAGTCTGAGCCTAGATGGTTTCACTGGAGAATTCTATCAAGCATTCTACTCAAACTTTCCAGAGTATAGAAAAGGGTATCGAACTCCAGATTCATTTTATGAAGTGAGAACTACCCAAATGCCAAAAGCAAGCAGAGCCATCATGAGAGAGAAAGTTATAGACCAACGTCCCTCATTAACACAGAGACATAGATAGCCTAGTCCAGTGCAGCCCAGCACTATTCACAAAATTCTCAACAAATTCTAGTCAATAGAATCCCACAGTATAGAAAAAAGTAATACATCATGACCAAGTATGATTCATACCAAGAATGCAAGAATGATTCCATATTAAATTATTTTATTTCTTCATGTGGAGACAGAGCACCTTGCTTTTTCTATTAGAGAGAACTGTGTCTCTTCTACTGGAACATAAAAATTACACATGGATCAAGAAAATGGCATTTTGGGAACTCAATCCATACAGTATGAGATATAAGTATTATATGAATTTTCCTTTTCTTGTAATGGTTGTTTAAGCAACCAGGAAGAATTACAAATGCATTAACGAAGAAACCCAGATACCTTAGAATATTTTTGGACAAACCTGCCCACCTCTCTCTCACTTAAATCTGTCTAGAGTAATGAGAACAGGACATGGGACACCCAGAATGGAACTGTTGTATGTATCACACAATCAGACCTGAGTTTCACTAGTTCTACTTTCTATTGGTCTAGTTTGTAACTTTGAGCAATTGACTTTCTCTTTTTTGATCTCAGTTTACTCCTTATTCTACCATAACCATGCTGCAGTTCCAGTTTTAATTTGCTTCTGCTCCCTGGCTGAGCTACAAAAAACTGGATATATTTAGGGCTTCTACATTATTCTCTTCTTCTTTTGAGAAAAAGGTGAATACGATTGGATAAAGAAAAGTTACTAATATCAAAGTCTCAGTGTGTTTGTAAATATTAAACAAGATAAAAGAGTTATCATGGTATTCTGCACACGGTAGTCACTTTTTTTTTGGTGTTTGATGTTATAATTTCCATAGGTGGTTTACTAACCACTGCTCCAAACTTGGAGGTATTTCCTGTCGTGTCTGAGTAATTCTTTGCTATGAGACATGAGTCTGCTCAAATAAATTATACCCTTCTGTTAAAGTATAACACAGGTCCCCAAGACAATCCTGAGCACCCTGGCTCATGAGTATCTTTTCTCCTTCAAACATCATGTGATCATGCCACCATTTTGAACATTCTTTGTACTTTTATTATTTAGCTTTTAAAAATGTGTTAAAATGTAACAACCTTAAGGGTAGTAAATGTTTTATTACTTCAATAAATTCAATGGTCTTATTTGATACTTTGGCAAGTTCTGAAGCAATGAATTTTGCATGATAGGTGTTCAGTAAATGTTTGTTGACTCCTTAAAGATGATTATGGCAAAGAAAAATAAATGAACAAATTATAGTGTGTGCTAATTGAACGAGTTAAGTAGTTCAAAAGGGGCTAGGGGATAAGGAGATAGATGTAAAGAGGGGGCTTTCTTGGGAATATGGATGGGAGGAAGAAAGTGAGTATAACAGCAACCCAATCTAGAGAATGCCATTCATTATAGTCAGCTACATTACATACTGGGCTAGCACTGGAGGGATGACTTATCACCCATCTCAGTCTATTTAATTACAGACGTGGAACTGAGTTCAAGTAGTGAATCAGGTGTAGAAAGGAATGGGAGAAAGGAGTTAATTGGGTCCTGGTTCAGGGCTCTCACTTCATCAAAACTCTTCTGATTTCACGAGCAGTGTCCTTCCTATCATTTCAGGACCATGGAAAGTTCACATGACAAGCACAATGATCTATAAATACCAAAACCAAACCAAAGTCACTGCCATTGAGTTGAGACAAACTCACAGCCACCCGATAGGCCAGGGCCCTGTGAGTTTCTGAGACTGTAACTCTTTATGGAAGTAGAAAGTCCTGTCTTTCTCTGGAGGACTGTCTGGTGATTTTGAACTGCTAACCTTGAGACTCGCAATCCAATGCATAACCACTATGCCATTAAGGCTCTCCAATGACATGGAATGTTGTTTGCTACATTACATTAGCATCTTCCATGTTTAGATTCGTTCATATAACTCTCTGTTTTGGCTGTGTTCTTATGCCACTGGAACCCTGTTATGGGTCTGTCTTAGTGATTGCTTCCACTCCCTGGCTGAGCCACAAGCATTGGATATATTTAGAGCTTCTGCATTACCTTCTTCTGTTCTGAGGAAAAGGCACGAGCATGAGGCTAAATAAACATGAACAATATCAACAAGATTCATAGTGATTCCTATAGGAGGCAATAAAGAGAGTTAAGAAAAGTTATCATAGATTGCCTGTGGTTTGGTACACCCCATGGTCAGGGGCAACAATTTGTGAGGGAGAAATCAATAAGTCATTTACCCATTTCTTCTCTCCTGTTTTTCCTCCCAGAGCATCTCCAGCCTGCTTCTATAAGCCCTTTCCTGATTCAGCACATTTTTCCCCCCTTTTCTGATTTAGCATTTTTTTTTTTTTTGTATAACCTTCTTTTATAAAAACCTGGTGCATTTTAGGAAGACTGAGTTAGAAATACTGCTTTGTAGCAATGAGCTATTGCTCATTAAAAAAAAAAACTGCAGGTGAAGGGCTACATACTGATGTTTTGGCTATGTATGTCGTAAAGTAATGTGTTTCTCTTTAACGTTCTGAGTGTATCCTGGCAGTGACTCTCCATGCCAAGTTTGATTTTGTCTTGGTTCTCTTTCTCAGGGAACATCAGAGTCCGCTCTGCTGGCAGCGGCGATGGAGGGAGCCAACCACTCGGTGGTGTCTGAATTTGTGTTCCTTGGACTCTCTAACTCGTGGGGGGTCCAGCTTCTACTCTTTCTCTTCTCCTCCATGTTCTATGTTGCAAGCTTGATGGGGAACCTCCTCATTGTGTTCTCTGTGACCCATGACCCTCACTTGCACTCTCCCATGTACTTCCTGCTGGCCAATCTTTCCTTTCTTGATCTGGGAGTTTGCTCGATTGCAGCCCCCAAAATGATTTATGACCTTTTCAGAAAGCACAAAGCAATCTCCTTCGGGGGCTGTATAACCCAGGTCTTCTTTATTCACGCGATTGGAGGCACAGAAATGGTGTTGCTCATCGCTATGGCCTTTGACAGGTACATTGCCATCTGTAAGCCTCTCCACTACCTGACCATCATGAACCCACGGAGGTGCATTGTGATTTTGATTACTGCCTGGATTCTTGGCTTCATCCACTCAGTGGCCCAGTTGGCTTTTGTTGTAGACTTGCCCTTTTGTGGCCCTAATGTATTGGACAGCTTTTACTGTGACCTACCTCAGCTCATTAAACTTGCTTGCACAGAGACCAACAGACTTGAATTCATGGTCACAGCCAACAGTGGACTCATCTCTGTGGGTTCCTTCTGTGCACTGATCATTTCTTACATCTTCATTTTGGCCACTGTTCGGAAACACTCTTCCAGTGGTTTATCCAAGGCCCTCTCCACGCTGTCAGCTCATGTCACTGTGGTGGTTCTATTCTTTGGGCCTCTAATCTTCTTCTACACCTGGCCCTTCCCCTCCTCGCACTTGGACAAGTTTTTTGCTATCTTTGATGCAGTTCTCACCCCTTTTCTGAATCCAGTCATCTACACATTCAGGAACAAAGAAATGAAGACTGCAATGAGGAAACTTTGCCGTCAGCTTGTGACTTACAGGAAGTTACTCTAACTCTGCTAGATCAAAACAGTAGTCTACACTCCATCGGTGATGGGGAAAAATAATTATGAAAACATTTAAAGACCTATTAATTTTTTGTCCTAGGTTACATTTAGGCGTCTACCATTTTGTTGTGTAGAACTGTAATAAATAAGGATACAGAGAGTCTGCATTGGTGCTTTCTGTTTCATAACCTGTACTGGGTGTTTTATATGCATTGTTGTATTTAATATTCATTATAAGTATTTATATTGATAAATATATATTTTAAATTAGCAAGTGCTTGCTGCATAGTCTCCTTATAATAATGCAAACTTTTCAACCAAAGCTGACTTTCACCTCCGTCACCACTTCCAAGTGTTGTATTCCTCAAATGATGCCAGACAATATATTCAATAATTCAGTGTCAGATATTAACATATTGTTTTTAAAAAAATGTTAGCTTGTTTTGAATGAGTTAATGCTGTTTCCCTCAAGTGATTTGTCATGTTGCCAAAATACTTCATTGTTCCTTTCCTTCCTCTTAGGTTAGTGCCCGTTTCCTATCCTTTGGTTATATAGGAAACCATTAGATAATAGAATTGTGGAATTTTAGAAATGGAATTTGAAAGAAATTTCTTTTTCCAGTTCACTCATTTTATAAATGATAGTATTCAGTTTCAGATATATTAAATTATTGACTTAGGATGAGAATCAGGTCTCCTCACTTTTTGATTAATACTTGAAAAAAAAAAAGGTTGATGACTTTTGTTGACTTGGATTTTTCTTATTTCCACTAAGATGATCATACTTTATATAGTCCTTCTATTTATGACCCCAACTAAAGCAGAAATACCAGTGAGGTGTCTTTTATTGGCACCTCTTAGGATTACAATCTATCCCCAAATTCTTTGCTGATTTTTGGCCCATGAAGGAATTTCTTGAAGCAGGTCCTGGTTTTTGTAGAACTAGAAGGTTAAATCATCACTCCCTGAACTTTTCATTCATGGCTTCTATTCATGCCATTTCCCAAAACATCCACAATAACATTGTATTGCTATGTTTATATTGCTTTTTGCGAGAGTGAACACCTTAAAGGGCATCACAATTACTTTTATTATTGTTGCCAATATTGGCTGCTATCTTTAGAAATTTTGTTATGAATATTTCTTAGTTACTTTCATGTACTTCTATTAGTTTATAATATCCATGACTGAATAACTGGAGCACTTTCAAACTTGCAGAGACTCAAAGAGAATATAAGCAGAGATGACATTATTCTGAGCTGCAAACAAATTTAGTATTGACCAACCAATGATAAACTAATAACAGATCATTATAGAATTAAACTAATTCTTACTTATTTTAAATATTATTAAAATATGTCATATATAACTTATATCTGAGTAGATTAGTGATTTTTGATAGATCTCTGAAATAAAACTTCTTCTGGAACTACCGACAGATTTTGGATTTATTTTGTGACTTTATTTTACTTCTTTATACACATTTTGATCCTCTTTTCTTTTGGACTTTAAAAACTACTGATGGGACTGAGTGTGGCGATGACTGCGCAGCTCCTCATGATACGACATAACTGTCTAAGTACATGCTATGTGGATTATCTATTAATAATACTATTATTTAAAAAATGTCTGAGAAAAATATTTTAAAAATTGAATCATTTGTGAAGTAATTTTTTATTAGAAAAACTATGCACTAACATTCCATTAACTTTACCAAAGAGAATATTTTTTTTGGAAGCAATTAGACTTTTTCTAAAACTTGTCTTGTGGATCAAATTGTTCCTTTTCCCAATTGGTAATCTGTCTTTATGCTTCTCTTTATTTTGATAACCCTCCAAAAGTGCCTCTTTGAATACCCTCCTAAACATTATGTGATATTCTGACTTTCTATTCAACACATGGAAACTTAGTGGTACAAGTATTCTAAGTAAAACTTGGCACACCTGGTCAATGTTATCATCATTCTACTTGCCTTTAATTTATTATTTATAGGCCCAATCGAAACTTCTATACTGTTCCCTTCTCACCCATCAGGATTTTCATATTTTATAATCCTATGGAATACTTTTGTTCAACCACACTGCGATGAACATTTATTGATTATGATTTGATACATAATATCCTGAGTTTTTACATATATCAGCTGATCAAATTAAATCAAATTTAATTCTCACTGAAATAATATCAGTAATATTTTCATTTTATAGATGAGGTAGTTAGTTTATTGTGCCACCCTGGCTGATTAACACATGTGGGATTAATTGAAGCGTAGAGAGATAAATGGCTCAGCGAGCCTTGCCTTTCTTGTCTCTTGCTCTTTGATCATTGGACCAGTGTGCGGCTGCCTTGCTTGTTCTGTGGCTCAATTTGCAAGCTACATTACCTGTGGGACACCTAACCCATGGACTGTGTCATGTAATTTGAGGTTCCTCCAAGACCTGTTTTGCCACACCATTGGAATTTACATCTCTTGAGCTGGGGACTGTCGGACCCTGTCATCTGGCTGACTGCTGGTGATCTGCCTTGCTGCTTTCTGCCTGTGCCCGGATAGCCTGAATTGCTCTACAGAGGACTACCTGGCGGCCCTCAAGACTTGAAGGACTGCCAGTGTCTCACAACTGTCTCATGACAATGAGTTGGACTGAGCCATTTGTACTGCTTTATAATTTAATTAATGTTTATTTCTTATGTTATATACCTATCTATCTGTATAAATATAGATACAATTATTAGCATTTTGGTTTTGTTTCTCTAGAGAACCCTGTCTAACACAATAGATGATATGAGACTCCAAGAAAGATAAATACATATAAATACAGAAAGATAAATAACTTGCTTAGTGACACACTAATGGCTAAGGATGAGCTAGGATAGGAAAAAAGCAATTTCTACACCAGCCTCAGTGCCCTTAATCACTACATACACGTCCTCCAAAACCGACTGGACCCCTCTAAGTTATACTTTTAAAATATGAATATGTTTCTCTATTAAGTAATGTAAGATAATAAACAGAGCATGCATTAATTAAAGAAAATGTGTTAAAGAGTTTATCATATCTGTGTGTCATTGTAATATTAATCTACTTGCAAGTCGAGGGAGTTAAGACTCAAAATTTTATATAATACAACAATCTTACAGCCTCTTCCTTTTCAATCTGAATTATTCACATGTAGCAGCCAGTGTGCTATGATAGAGTTCTATTGGAGGAGAAGACTGAAGCTTGAGCAGAGATCTTATGCGGTTCCTTCATTTCAGGAAGAGGATGAGTCTCCTTTCATAAAACTTTGTCATTGGCAGCTGAAAGTGATTGAACAAGTGCTTGAACAAATCATTCTGAACTCTACACTACTCCAAGAAGGGTTTGAAGTAAAAATGAACATCAAGCTTCAAGCACAGCTCTATCTGGACTATATTAACCTCTTCCTCCTTAGATAATGCAACTTAGTAGGTACTTTTCCTGAGATGGTTTATGCATCACAGTAAGTCAGTGATAGATGTTGAAAAATAGATGCATATATCTTATATATTAATTCATATATTATGTATTCATATATGTATATAATTTGTGGACTGGAATTTATTTTTTACTTCTTTATCTTTGTGCATCTGTTGAATTTTCAAGAGTAATTATAAGAATGGCATATCAAAGGATACCACAGAAGCGGCTTTTACTAGTTCTCTGTGAAAAAATAGCCTTCAAAGAATGTTTGGCTAACATAATAGTGTGCAATTGGATTAGCTTTGTAGGACATGGTGTTGTTGGGTACTGTCAACTTGGTTCAATCTTAGAGGGACCTTGTGTACGACAGTTAAACACAGTACCCGGTCCTCCATCCTTCTCACAATCATTTCTATGTTTGAGCCCAGTGTTACGGTCAGTCTATCAGTCCATCTTGCTGAAAAAAGTCCTCATTTTTCTTGACCCTTTACCAAGCATGATGTTCTCCAGGGACTGATCCTTCCCGATAACATGTTTAAAGTCTGTGGAAAAGTCTCACAATTTGGCTTCTAAAGAGCATCTGGCTTGTCCTTTTTCTCTAAGGCAGGTTTGCTTGTTGTTAGAGGCCCGCCAGTCAGTTTCAACTCATAGCAACTATAGGCACATAGAAGGAATCACTCCTCAGCGCTTCACCATCCTCATAATAAAAAGTTAAAAAATAGAAAGAAGTAACATAATGGATAGCTAAGATACACACATAGTCATGTTTTGTTTTTTCCTGGTCGAGTTTGTTGTTGTTAGGTGTTGTTGAGTTGGTTCTGACCCCCAAACAACAGAGAGACACACTGCCTGGTCCCTCCATGCCATTGACACAATTGCTGTATGTTGGAACCCACAATTGCAGCTATTGGGTCAAATCATCTTGTTGAGAATCATCCTCATTGTTCTATGCCTCCACTTACAAGCATGATGTCCTTTCCAGGGACTTTTCGCTCATGAAAAAATGTCCAAAATATGTAGCAACAAGGAAAAAATTGTTGGAGACAAAGTAGTATCTATCATTGTTATTGCCTTTTCATGAATTCTAAAATATATATGAGTAGGAAGAACTAAGGGGAGGCTTGAGAAGCCTCTGGTCAGCTCATTCTCTCTCCCTCTTGTCACATTGAGCTACAAAATTAGATTATAATCAGAAGATGACAAAGTTTGATAATCTCAGTACCTAAAGGCAGTATGCAGTATGCAAAATCACTTGATATGTGTTGGTTAGGGATAGAGATGCAAAGATGAATAGCATGCAATTCTGTATTTCTGGGGAATACATGATACCTGTGATAAAAAATGAATCTATATCTATCTATCATTTCTCTATCTCTATCAATAACACAGTAGCGACAGTATCTACCTATATGTATACTAAAGTAGTGACACAAACCATAATTAAGCTATTGTTCAGACACTGATATTAAATACACAATTGTAATAGTTTCTGAATGGTTTTCACTATAGTTTATACATTAAAAAAACCCCAAACAAAACCAAGCAACAAAATGAACAACAACAAAATAACCCAGTCATTACCCTTGAGTCTATTCTGACTCACAGTGATCCCCTATGACTGAATAGAGCTGCCCTATTGTGTTAGTCTGGGTACATTAGAGATACAAATCCACAGCAACTCATGTATAAGAGAGAGTTTTATATAAAGGTTAAGTGTGCATCAAGAAAACATCCCAATCCAGTGCTGCCCAAGTCCACAAGTCCAACATTAACCCATTAACCCATATGTCCAACACCAATCCACAAAGTCCTCCTCCATCTCACAAAACAGATGCAATGATGCCGACTGGAGGAGGAAAGCTGAGTCAGTGATGTGTAAGCATCTCAGCACTGGCAGGGATCTCCACACTGCTGCTCCAGCACCCAGGGCTGCATCTGGGTAGGTCCATGTAGCTTCTCCTTGGGGATGCCTTGTATGAAGTCAATCTTGCAAGCTGAAGCAGGGAACTGCTAAGGCAGATGCACCCTGGTCTGACCATCAGAAAGCAAGAGACCCGAGAGCTCAAAAGATGAGGCTCACTGAGCCATTTATCCCTCTGCCCTTCAATTAACCCCACATGTGTTTATCGACCAGGTTGGCACAATACACTAACTAACTCACCTACAAACTTTCCAAGGCTTCACATGGTTATCAAAGCACTCTGCCTATATTTCTCCCATGCAATGCAGGGTGAATCAAGGCCACTGACTTTTCAGTTATCAACTGAGCACTTCAACACTCCATCATCAGGGCTCCTTGTAGCTAGTATAAGTCAAACCCAGTGTAATCAAATTGATTCGGAGTCATCATGACTATATAGGACAGAGTAGAACTGCTGTAAGGGTTTTGGAGACTTGTAAACCATTACAGGAGCCAAAAAATTCTCACTGCCGGTGAGTCAATTCTTGGCTCATAGTGACCATCTATAGCACTTCTCTGTCAGTTTGTTATACTGTGGTGGTTTCTGTGTTGCTGTGAAGCTGGGAGCTATGCCACTGCTATTTTAAATGCCAGTAGGGTCGCCCAAAATGAACGGGTTTCAGTGGAGCTTTCTGACTAAGAACAGACAACAAAGATGGGATTGACTGTCCTCTTTGGAGGAAGTAGCCACTGAAAACCTTACGCATAGCTTGGCAACATTGTCAGATAGTGAAGCGCTAATGAATGGATGCAGAACACTGTCAGAGATAATGCTGCGGGATGGTCTCCTTGGGTCAGAAGACTCAACATGTGACTGACAAGGAGCGGTTTTCTCAGAGTGGGGTCACCACAGTGATATAAGTCAAGGAAAGCCTTGGGAGCAGAGCCTTCTTGATCTTCATTTGTTGCTGGGGCAAAACTCAAGGCAAGAAGAAATAGCTGCAAAGATCTGCTAATGAGCAGAACTTGGAATGTGAGCAGTATTAATCTAGGAAAATTATAAGTTGTCAAAAATAAAATGGAAAGAGCCATAAAGATCAATGTCCTAGGAATCAGTGAGCTGAAATGGACTGGTATTGGCCTTTTTGAATCAGAAAACCATATGACACGTGGAAATGACAATCAAGAAACATGGTCACGCATTCATTGTAAAAATAAAAGACATTTCAAAATCAATCTTGAAGTACAGTGCTGTCTGTGATAGGAACATATATATCCGCCTTCAAGGAAATCCAATTATACAACTATTATTCATGTTTATGTATCAGCCACAAAAGCTAGGGATGAAGAAATTGAGAATTCTATCCAAGACTTCAGTTGGAAATATATCAAACATGCAATCAAGATGCATTGATAATTATTTGCAATTGGAATGCAAAAGTTGGAAATGAAGAGGCAGGGACAGTAGTTGAAAAATATAGACTTGGTGATCGACATGAGCTGGAGATTGCATGATAGAATTTTGTAAAACTGACAACTTGTTCATAGCAAATCTCATTTTTCAACAACACAAAAGGCAACTACACCCACAGGCTTCCTCAGATGAAAGACACAGAAATCAAATGGGCAACCTCTGTGAGAAGAGGCAATGAATAAGCTCAAGACCAGCAGGCCAGGGGCTGACTGTGAAACAGACCATCAATTGCTCATAAGTAAGTGCAGGTTAAAGCTGAAGAAAATTAAAGCAAGTCCACGAGAGCCCAAAATATGACCTTGAGTCATCCAAACGGAATTTTGAGAACATGTCAAGAACAGATTTGACTCAGGGAGCACTAACAACAGTAGACCTGATGAGCTGTCGGAGGACATCAAGAATAAACGTCATCAAGAAAGCAAAAAAAAAAAAAAAAAGAGAGAGAGACCAGTCTCTTGCTGTGTTTAACACTCCAATAATCTTGGCGCTTTTCCTCTTGCTTGTCTCATGGTGCTATGCCTCCATCAACACGCTCTTCTGATGGTCCTGAGCTTTGTCTCTCTGCTCCTGCTTTAAAAATGGCACATCTGTAGAGCAAGGGGAGTAGTGATGGAAATGGACCAATCCTCTCTATTAGTGTCACACACACACAGAGACACACACCCTGTTTGCATAGTCCCATCCAATCATTTGGTGGTTGTGACTGAGGCATGGGTAGCAGAGCCATAGTAAGAAATGCCCTTGCATCACAGATCTGAGTAGGAAAAAGAAAACAAGTTAGGATGTGCTGCAATAGTTCAGCCGTCATTTCATGGTGTTTTTGTCTAGGCATACAGCAATACAGATGCTTAAATACTGTTGAATTGAGGATGTGTTTGGAGGCAGATACTGTGAGGCTTATTTTTTGTGAGCTTGCTTTGAATACAATGGAATGTTCAGTTACTGGCAATAGGACATAAACCTAAAAAATGGGCTTTTCCTGAAGCCCCACCGATTTCATGTGTTAATCATTATTGTGATTGTTGTTGTTGTTAGCTGCCATTTAATTGTTGCCAATTCATAGCTACCTTATGTCCAACAGAACAAAACATTTCCGGTCCTGGACCACCTTCACTATGGTTCTTACGTTTGAATCCACTGTGGTAGTTACTGTGTCGATACATCTTGTTGAGGATCTTCCTCTTTTTTGCTGCCTCCTCTTCATTTTACCAAGCATGACGTCCTTTTCCAGGGGCTGATCTCTCCTGATAACATGTCCAAAGTATGTGAGTCAAGGTCTCACCATCCTTACCTCTAAGGAGCATAATAATTGTTACTGTCATATATAGTGACAAACACCAACTGAACATCTCTGATATATAAAGTCCTACACGTAGAATCTAAAATGAACAGGTGTAAGTGAACTTTCTTGGTATAAGGAATTTCTTTGAATGATGATCATAAAATTTTCAGCATCCATGAAGGATTCAGTAACATCTTCCATACATTGATTAATTTATCCTTTACCTAGATACTTAGTATTTTTTTGTTTGATGAAGTTAAATGTTAGTATTTTGGGGTAAGCAGAAATATTTATTTAGGCATTGTGTCAGTCTGGGGAGACTAGAGAAACAAATCCATGGACACACATATGTGTATAAGGGAGAAGTTATATACAAGAGGAATTGAACATTGAGAAAACATCCCGACCCAGTCCAGTCCAAGGTCATAAGT
>NW_022103915.1:88836591-88863885 GCF_000313985.2 Echinops telfairi | reverse complement strand
TTAATTATTTAAAATACTTATTTAAATGTGTTGAGTCAGGCGAAACCCTAAGGGCACTAGGGGACTGAAGCCTCATGATAAGTCTGGTGAGGCCAGCAGAACTGCCCATGTGTTTTCGTTACGTGCCGTTGGGTTGGTTCTGACCCACAGCGACCTGATGCACACAGAACAGCACACTGCCTGGTTCTGAGCCATCCTCACAACTGTTCCTATGTCCGAGCCCACGGTTGCAGTCACTGTGTCTCCATCTCCTTGAGAGCCTTCCTCTTTTTTGCTGCCTCTTTACCAAGCAGGATGTCCTTCTCCAGGGACTGGTTTCTCCTGACTACGTGTTGGATGTATGTAACACAAAGTCTCTCTGACCAGCTGAGCTTAGCCTAAATTGCAGATTCATGAGTAAGGGAAATGTTCTTTCTTTCTTCTTCTTGTTTAAAATTTAAAAAATCATTTTATTGGGGGCTCAATCAGCTCTTATCACAATACATACATACATACATTGTGCCAAGCACATTTGTTCATTTGTGGCCACCATTGTTTTCAAAACATTTTCTTTCTACTTGAGCCTTTGGTATCAGCTCCTCTTTTTTTCCCTCCCTCCCCTACTCTCCCACCCTTGTGAACCCTTGATGAATTACAAATTATTTTCATATCTTACACCATCCACTGTCTCCCTTTGCCCACGTTTCTGTTGTTCATCCTCTGGTGGTGGTGATGGGGTTATACATCCCCCTTTTTCCACCTTGTCTCCCCAACTTCCCCCTACACTCATGGTGTTGCTACTTCCATTATTGTCCCTGAGGGGTTTATTTCTCCTGGATTCTGTGTGTTGAGAGCTTTTATCTGTACCAGTGCACATGCTCCGGTCTAGCCAGATTTTTAAGGGAGAACTGGGGTCATGACAGTGAGGGGGAGGAAGCATTAAAGAAGTAAAGGAATGTTGTGTGTTTTGTTGGTGCTATACTGCACCCTGCCTGGCTTGTCCCTTCCTTGTGACCCTTCTGTGTGTATGGGGGTGTTCAGTTGTGTACAGATGGGTTTTGGGTTTACATTCTGAACTTCCTTGTTCACATCAATATGATTGTTTATTTTGGCTCTTCCAATGCCTAATACCTGATCCTGTCGACACTATGTGATCACACAGGCTGGTGTGCTTCTTCCATGTGGGCTTTGTTGCTTCCCTGCTAGATGGTCACTTGTTTATCTTCAAGCCTTTAAGCCCCCAGATGCTATATCTTTTGATAGCCAGGTACCATCAGCTTTATTCACCACATTTTCTTATACACCCATTTAGACTTTAGTGATCTTGGGAACATGAGCATCACAGAATGCCAGGCTATTATAACAAAGTGTTCTTGGGTTCTTACTTTAAGCTATGTAGTGCCAGAGGAAGCCAGCCTTCAATACCTGAAGGGAGAGTAGGCACAACTGTATGGTGATAATATATAAAGATGATAGTAAAGTCATCAAGGATAGAAAAGATAGGAGAGAGAGTAAAATAAGGGAGTCAGACACATTTTATGGTAGCATGCTCCCCTCAGCCACTCTTGATGGTCCACGTGGAAGTGGGAGAAGAGAGAGCACCTTTACTCTCTTGGGGCATTTATAGGTAGCCATAAGACCTGCATATTTAGTTACATGCATCACAAGGTGGGTGGTATCTACATTAAGGTCCCTGAGCTCACAGGTGAGGAAACCTAATACCTGCATTGGGGGAAGGTCTGAGGGGGGTTGAATGACACAGAGGGAGGAGATAGCAAAAGGACGCCTGCCTCTATAGGGAGATAAAATCAACCACCTGCTCATGTTAAGGCCGCATAGCTGCTAGGGAGAATTTGTGGGAATAATGTTTAAAGCAGGATAATGTACTTGGACTTTACCTCTAACTTTCCAAAGTGGAGCCTTTCCTACAGTGGAATACTATCTTTCCAGATTCCTTCTGTTATAAATTAAGGAATATAGTCCTTGTCAGATTTCTCTCTGTTAGTTTCCCATAACGTAGCAGTTGATAACTAGTATAGACAGAGCTCTCTGTATGAATATTAATCCATTGCCCTTTCCCTGGTTTTCTTCACTCTTTTGATACTAAGATGTAAAATACAAGTAGAGAAGATTTCCTGTTATTGGTTTTTGTTATTTGTTCAAATGCTCACCTGTGAAGGATTATCACCATTAGGGATTGGTCTCAGCCCAGTCCAGTAGCAATCATCCGCCATGTTTTCATAACACCGTATTCCTTTTTCCCTCGGCACAGAGCAATAAAGAACTACATCAAGAACCAGGGCTTTTCTTATTACCTCTAATTTAGTGGCCCTTTGTAAGGCTGTGGCTCACAGTCCAGATGTCACAACAGAAACCTTTCTCCCTGTTCTCCTTCCTTGTATCCCTGGTAAGCATCAGGATCCCTTTAAAAAATCATGTTATTGGGGGCTCGTACACCTCTCGTCACAATCCATACACCCATCCACTGTGTCAAGCACATTTGTACACTTGTTGCCATCATCATTCTCAAAACATTTGCTTTCTACTTGAGCCTTGGTACATGATCACTTTTAAAAGTAGACATTTTCATTGTTCTGTAGTTTATTCCCTCACAAACACGCTAAGTAAGCAGACATAGAGATTAAAAGCTAATTAAGCTAATTTAATCAATCAATCAAACAAACCAAGAAACAAAAAAACCTGAAAAATAATTCTTAGTCTTTCTCCCTGCTTTCTAAGGAGCCCGGGTGGCATCGTGAGTTACACCATTAGGCTGCTCACCACATGTTAGAACCCATTAGCTACTCTGGGGGAGAGAGGAAGCTTTCTGCTCCTATAAATATTTATAGTTTTGGAAACCTACAGGGGGCAGTTCCACTCTGTCCGATAGCGTCAGAATAAACGTTATGGCCGTGAGTTTTAGTTCTCCTCCTTTTTATACAAGTGAGTCCTTACCAGATGTCTTCCGTTCATTCTGGCCAACCTGCGGTCCTCAAAAACTAGTGAACCTACAGCGACAATAACTGGATTAATAATTCATTTGGGGTGCTGCAGGGGAAGTTGAGGGAAAATGGGGAGCTAATAACAATGAATAAAAGAAAGAAGAAAATGTTCTAGAATTGATTGTGGCAAAGATTGTACAATGCTTCTTGATAGGAGCAATTGAATTGTATGATATTTTGATTACGTCCCAATAAAATTGAACACATATAACAAAAATTCCTACTGGTTCAGGAAAAACAGCACAATAAATGGAGACAAGATTAAAAAAGTAAATTCCCTTAGGCAAATGTATCAGAATAGCAGCCCCAAGTCTCTACAGCAGTATCCAGTTAATTTGATTTTGTGTGCTGCTAATTAGTTGCCTCTCTCACTTGGAAACTATGACACATATGGAGCTTTTTACGTGAGGTGATAATAATTTCAAAGCCAAGAGCTCTGCATTTTGCTGCCCTTTCGCTCCTTGATGATTTGAACATTCTGTGGTCTAGCCTCAGGTATGTTAGCTATATGGAATCTGTCTTTGATGGAGATCAGATCTTCCAGTGGAAATATATGCTGCAGGGAGGGAGAAGTCTAGCAAACTAACAGCAGAAAATAAACTTTATCGTTCAACAAGGAGATTGCAGTATAGCAAACTCACAATCAAATAGAAGATAGGATGCGTGGACTGACTTTAAGTTCAGGTTGGAGAGATTCTTGCAATGACATTTGCACTGATCTCTGAAATGTGGGTCTTCAGGCAAAAAGTAAAGGAAGAGCAGAAGATCTGGATTCACTGAAAGAAATCTTGGGAAGAATTTTGGACGACGCTGAAGACACTTGCCGTGATAGATTATGATGTTCTCGGCCACAGACCAGTTGGAGACATTGGACATTCACAGCAAAAGAAATATGGTGAAGTGGAAACACCTGGACTGCAACAGATCAAGCGTATTTGGGATTTGCCACCAACTTCTGTAATGACAGAAAAGCCATTTACTCTTTACAAACTCTGATTTCCTTAAATAAAGACTTTTTCAAGAGTTGTAGCCTAAGCTGCTAACCAAAATGCTAACAGTTCAAACTCACCAGCTGCTCTGAGGTGGTGAGTCTGTCTGCTTCAGTAAAGATTTGTAGTATTGGAAACCCTATACAGGGTCACTATGAGTCAGAACTGACTCAATGGCAGTGAGTTTGGTTTGTTTAGGAATGTATTATTTACTGTGCCACACATTTTCAGCAATAACAGGCTTCTCTAAAGTTTGTCATATTGATAGCTCTACTAATAGCTATTTTGGGACTGTACAGCTCCCACGTCCATTTTTGTACACCTTTCTATTATCATAGTGTTCTGAGGTTTTTCTATCCACACTCATAAGAACAATCTAGGGGATGATCTTCTAGCATGATCAGATTTTGAGATGCCTCGACCCATTTTATTGTTTCCCAATACATTCATGTTAAACTCGGCCTTTGTTAGTGACTCCAGACTAAAGTTTAGAAAGTAAAGGATTATATTTATTTGAATGAATCCAACGATGGAATTAATTTAGAAGATAATCATCAGACTTCCTTGACTTGGTGGTATATGATTTATAATTTTTCCTGTTTGTGTTGACAAGCACAAGGATGAGGTGTGGGCACTGGCCACTCGAGGACCTCGAGGTGCCTCTCCTTTCTTATATTCTATATTTAGTGCTGGTCGTGTGGTTAGAAGTTGGGGCTTTGTAGAACACAATCATGGTATTCAGGATGCTAAAATGCATGTTGGAATTTAGTTGCTGATCACTATAGACTACCTGTTTTCCTTTAATAGTAGAGTTACCTAGAAAGCTTTAGTTAAGTCTTTACTGAAAAGATGAAATATCTACTAGTTTTCTGCCATTTTTATAAAAGGGAAGCTGCTTAGTGGGAACTAGCAGTTACAATCAACACTCATGGAAACAAAAATCAAATGATGTACCGTGTTGGACAAATCTACTGTAAAAGGTGACTTTAAAATGTTAAATAACAAAGATGCTACTGAAGACTATGCATGCTTGACCCAAGCCCATGCATTTCCAATAAACTCCGATGCATGGGAAAGCTAGACAATGATCAGGAAGACCAGAGAATCAGTGACTTACAAGACAGTGGCAGCAAGAGTGGACTCAACATCGAAAATCATCTGACGATGGCACATGATCGGTTAGGGTTTTGTTCTGTTGCACATAGGAGTGCTATGAATCAGAACAGACACGGCTGCCCCTCACAACCACATCACAAAGAGCTGTTTCTAGAGAACTTGATGCTTCAGTGCAGACAAATATGAAAGACACACAAGGAAGCCGTGGTGCCAACAATGAGTGTACAGCTCTTTGCCAACACAAGGAATTATTTAATTTCAAAACTCCTTGATAAGCTAATCAGAGATATAAAAATGCCATCTTTTTTTTGAAGGCAAAACAAGATCATGTGTAAAACCTAAAAGGGTTTGGAATTGAGTGGGAATTGTGAATATTGCTAGATTAACTTTCAGCTTCCAAAGAGTAATTTAGAATTCAATCGTCTGCTTGGAGAATTAGCATCAGGGTGGAGAGTCGTGATGATAATTGTTGTGAGAAGACCATAACCGATTATGAATGTAAATATCATTTATACTATTAACATGGGTACACATAGAAAGTTATTAAAAAACATTAAAAGAACATCATTTGCAATGACAGAATAGATTAGTGTTAAAACGCTGTCCGTGTTTCTTGTTTTGGTTTTAATTACAATTTATATTTTTAAATTTCAATTTATATTTATCTCTCATATTCTGTATGTCATTAACCAAATAAAGGTTGGTGGCTCAGATTCGCCAAGTGCTCCATAGAAGAAGGACGTGGCAGTATACGTCTTTAAAGATTCACAGACTTGAAAACAGTGTAGGAGAGTTATACTCTGGACTTTGGATTGTTTTGACTCAGAACCGAGCACATGGCAATGGGTTGGTTTAGGTCTGGTGGGTATCAAGAAGGACACTATAGGGACAGTTGTTCTTCAGGATAAGGTGTTGAAAAATGGGATGCATTAGAGGTATGTCATAAGGCAAGGGCATTGCAAGGTGCGTGAAGGAAGTAAAGTCATGAGCTAAAATATTTGAGGTTTTCGGTGAGGAAAGAGGGTTTGTCTGGTGATCTAGCCAGGGAAGAGGAAGCAGTACAGCTTAAAGTGTAGAGTTTATGGAAAAACAGTAGCAAAGTGTGTAGACATCTCGGGAATAGCTTTGATCTTTGCTCTAACTTATGAAATAGATGCTGATTATAACTTTGGAAGCTATGAATATCTGATGACACAATTTGTGTAGCTTTCCAAGGCCATAATATATATTATACCTCTTAGTAAAAGTGAAGTTGATATATGCTCATTGTAAAAATTTCAAATAGTAGATAAGAACAGAGAGTGAAAAGTAAAAGTTGTCTTCTCCCTCACAACTCTCTGAACACCCACTTATTAGAAATAGCTATAGTTATTTGTAATTAATTTGTGTGTGTGTGTGTGTGTGTAGGTATCAATATAGAGTTAAAAAACCCTCTTTTTGTGACTTGCATGGAGATGAGTTTTGAATTCAATAATTCATAGCCATTTTGTTCTCTGTCATTGATTGCAATTCCCACAACGCAACATCGTGTATCCCATTCCCTCTCCGTGTTTCCCATTTCTCCTTTCCGAAATTTTGTCCTTGTGAAAATGCTGCCCCTTTGATCATAACAGTTGATTATTTGAAAGTGTGCATACCTCTCCAGTGTTAGTTTTCCTATAGTCCTGTCTATAGTTTGACTGAAGTTTGTGCCATCGCGGTGCATTTTCCAGACGGGAAGGGTGACTCAGGGTCATAGTCTAGGCCCTAGACTCTAGGGCCTCCACCAGTTTCTAACCAGCAATCCTAACCTTTCTTTTATGACTGTGAGTTTGGCTTCATACTTTTCTCCCACTCTGTCCAGAACCCTCTATTGTGACACCCTCCAGTTCTTCTGGTTCTGGGGCCTTGGCAGTTAAGCACTTTTATAAATAAGTAAACAGGCCTATTTGTTTATTTTTTAATCATTTTATTAGGGGCTCATACAACTCTTATCACAATCCACACATACATCAATTCTGTAAAGCACATTTGTACATTCATTGCCCTCATCATTCTCAAACCATTTGCTCTCCACTTAAGCCTCTGGCATCAGCGCCTCATTTTTTCCCCTTCCTCTCTTTTCCCCCCTCTCTCATGAACCCTTGATAACTTATAAATTTTTATTTTGTCTTATCTTGCCCTGTCTGATGTCTCCCTTCACTTTTCTGTTGTCTGTCCTCCAGGGAGGAGGTCACATGTAGATCCTTGTAATCAGTTCCCCCTTTCCAACCCACTCTCCCTCTACCCTCCCAGTATCGACACTCACACCACTGGTCCTGAAGGGGTCATCTGCCTAGATTCCCTGTGTTTCCAGTTCCTGTCTGGACCAGTGTACACCAACACGCCTATTTGTAAGGTATGTGCTCTCTCTCTTGTAATCAGGCTTTATGACTCATCATTTTAATTTTGGTGGCCTCTTTTACTTGTGACCCTATGTCCTCCTGAGTTTGCACGTGGAATTTCTTATTCAGTCACTTTTTTAGAATCTATCTTCCCTCTATGGGTTAATATTCTTATCTTTCCTACTTTTAAAAATAACTCATCATGTCTACTCCTATACCTATATGAGATATTTACCTTTCTAAGTCTTAAAAATGGATATAAAGATATTGAGAGACCTGCTAGTTAACGATTATAGAAATGATATGGTTATATTGAAGGATGATCAAGTTATAAAATCTGCTGTCACTTAAGTATTTAATATAGTTAAATGATTTATAAAAAAATCTTTAAACTTACAGAAATATGAGCTATTACTATGAATTAATGACAATATATAACAGAACTGTTCATCCAAAGAAGTAAAAAGATCTTAAATAGATTCTGTACAATGTAGTTTGGGCATAGAATATAAAACAGGGGGATATGCATTGCTTTGTGATGAACGCTATCTTACAGACAACCCCCCCCCAACAAAACAAAACAAAACAAAACAAAACAAAACAAAACAAAACTTTTGCCTAGTTTTCTGACAACTGTCAAATTGCCAGGCAGTTTGCCAAACTCAATGCCAATTCCCTGAAATCCGAGTTTGTCCTTGTTTTTTGATTTCAGGTAGCATGAGAGCCATTACTACAAACCGAGGCAATGGATGGATTGAACCATTCTGTGGTGTCTGAGTTTGTGCTTCTGGGACTCTCCAGTTCCTGGGAGATCCAGCTCCTCCTTTTCCTCTTCTTCTCCACGTTGTACGTGGCAAGCCTGATGGGAAACCTCCTCATTGTGCTCACGGTGGCCTCGGACTCTCATTTGCAATCTCCCATGTACTTTCTGCTGGCCAACCTCTCCATCATGGACTTGATATTTTGTTCAATCACAGCTCCTAAGATGATTTATGACCTTTTCAGAGAACACGAAACCATCTCTTTTGGAGGCTGTCTAGTTCAGATATTTTTTATCCATGCAGTTGGAGGCACGGAAATGGTGCTGCTCACCGCCATGGCCTTTGACCGATACGTGGCCATATGTAAGCCCCTCCACTACCTGACCATCATGAGTCCACGTAGGTGCATTTCATTTTTATTTGTATCCTGGATTATTGGCCTTATTCATTCAGTGACTCAGTTGGCTTTTGTTGTAGACTTACCTTTCTGCGGCCCTAATGAATTGGATAGCTTTTTTTGTGACCTTCCTCGATTGATCCAACTAGCTTGCCTGGAGACTTACACATTGGGATTCATGGTTACTGCCAATAGTGGATTTATTTCTGTGTTTTCTTTTTTAATTCTGATGATCTCTTACATCTTTATTTTGGTGACTGTACAGAAAAAATCTTCAGGTGGTATAGCCAAGGCCCTCTCTACTCTGTCAGCTCATGTCACTGTGGTGGTTTTATTTTTTGGGCCACTGATCTTTTTCTATTTGTGGCCATTTCCTACTTCACAGTTGGATAAGTTCCTTGCCCTCTTCGATGCAGTAATCACTCCCTTTCTAAATCCGGTCATTTATACTTTTAGGAATAAAGAGATGAAGGTTGCAATGAAGAGACTATGCACTCAGTTTGTGAATTATAGTCAACTTTCTTAAACATAAATAAAGCCTTCTTGATCTGATTGTCTGCTCTATTTCAGTTCTAAAAATAACTGATGATCTTGTAAGAGAAGAAAGCAATCTTCTTTCAGGATTGTATAGCTCAGATCTTCTTTATCCAGGGTACTGAGCCACAGACAGTGTTTCTCAAACTTATGACCGTTGATCAAGTCTCTCCACCACCTGAACAACAGAAGCCCACAATATGCATTTTGATATTGACTACTGCCAGGATTATTGGCTTCAACTACTCAGTGGTCAAATAGGCTGTTTGGTAGACTTACCCTTCTGTGGCCTTACTGTATTACATAGCTTTTACTGTGACCTGCACATTAATCTTGCTTGCACAGAGACCAGTAGAGTTGAATTCATGGTTGCAGCCAGCAGTGGGCTTCCCTTCGTTGGTTCCTTCTTTATACTGATCATTTCATTTATTCTTGCATCATTCTGGTCACTGTTCGGAAACACTCGAGTGGTTTATCCAAGGCCCTTGGCTCTTGTCACTATGGTGGTTTTATTCTTTGGGCTTCTTCTCATCATTCATGGACAAGCTTTTTGCTATAATTTTGCAGTTCTCACTCTTTGCCTATCTAGACATCTACACATGTGTGAACAACAAGAAGGCAGCAATGAAGACATTTTTCCTATTAGCTTGTGAGTTCCAGGAATTAAAGATTAAAAAAAAAACTAGTCTACACTCAATATGAAAAAAATAATTGTGAAATATTTAAATCCCTATTAATTTTGTGTATTACGTTTCATGCTGGCTTCTACCATGTTGCTGTATATCTGTACTAGTGTAATAAATAGAACCTCCTATTATAATAAATAGGAATCTCCATATCAAGCCATATGGAGATCGCTAAGGAAGGGTGGGCCCACAGATAAGAAAGGAGCAAAGAACCCTCCCTCAGAAACAACACAAAGAGAAACCTTACCCCAAGGGCTGACCCCCTCAATTCAGACTTTTCACGTCCTCAACTGTGAGAGAGTATATTTGTGCTTATTAAAGCCAGCCACTTTTGGCGTTTCTGTTATCATAGCACTTGATAACTAAGGTAACTAAGATAGCATCCGTGTTTCAGATGCTCTGCTGGTTTGATTTTTGCTTTTTCAATTTTAGATATATCCTGGGTGTTTTCCATACATGATTTTATTTGATAAGGAATCTTTGTGGCACAGAGGTTATAGAGTTTGACTGAAAGGTTGGCAGTTTTAACCCATCAGCTCCTCTGCGCATGGTAGCCTGTTTCTGTAAAGATTTACAGCCTTAGAATCCCTATGGGGCAGTTTTACCCATCCTATAGATTGGAATTGACTCAATGGTATCAGATTTTTCTTCATTTTTGTAATTACACTTATTATATTACATTTTAATCTTTATAAATATTTTCCTTAACTTAAGAAATGATTTTGTTCTCCAAACAGTAGTAAAATTTCATATGAAAGCTGATTTTCAAGGATTTTATTTCTCAAATTGTAAACAGAGGATATACTCGATAAGTCAGTGTGGCAGAGCAGGCCGCACTTTGCACGACTAGCGTGTTTTTAAAACACGAAAACCACGCCTGTTACCATTCTGTTGCTTCAAACTCACAGCGACCCTCTAGGACAGCGTTGAACTCCCTCCCACACCTCAAGCCGATCCACTTTCTGCCTCTGGATGTTCATCTAGTCTAGCTATTTGTTGAAATGGGATCATGTAACATTTGTTTCTGATTTATTTCACTTAATGGTTTCCAGGTTCATCCATTTTGTGGCAGTGAGGGAGTGTGAATCTCATCAGATATTAAGATAATCTGAAAGCCATGGTAAGAAAACAATGGTTTATAGGTACACACATTTAGAGGTAGAAATTTAAATTAGGAGCAAATAAAAGAGTGCAGATCAGATTCATATATAAAGGGGGTTCAATATACGATAAAAGAAAAATGACTAATCAGTGAGAAAAGAATTGTGACATTGAGAACAGCTCATTGAGCAGACACACACAAAGTAATGTCACGTGTGTAGGCAAATCATAGAATGATTAAAGGTGTAAGTGTGAAACAATAAAGTAAATAGAAAACAAAGGAAGATATCCTTGTGATGGAAGAGCTTCTTAAATGAAAAGTTTTCAGGACCAGGAAAACAATCAATGAAGCAAGCAAGCAAACAAACAGATTGAGTGAAGGTATTTCTAGGGAAAAACTGGCACATAATTCAGAATATAAAAGTTAATAGGAGAAAGGGAAATGGGAAATGAGTAAGAATAATTAACAAGGGATCTACAAGACAGAAAATGCAAAGATGAATAGGTATGTGAAAAGATGTCAGTTTTATTAGCTGCTAAACAAATAAAGGTTAAAACAAAAGGCGATATTGCTTATAGCTATTAGAGTTGGAAGATTAGAAAGCTAGACGTTGCTGCGAGTTAGCAAAGACCCGAGGATACAGGAATTGTTTGCAGCAGGATGGATTGCAGCTTTCTTAGAGTGTAGCATGACAGTACTTGGTGCAGCGTATGGTGGTTTTCAGGGGACCTGTGTGAGAATATGCATTGCAGTATTGCTTTTAGTACAGGGTAGGTTTGCTTCAAAATATGAAACTGCACTGTATAGACATCAACCTATCAGAACAGATGGTGGCCATGGAGCTGATGTAGGTTCATGGAGAACTCTATTTCAGGTGTTAGCCTTTTAGTAGCTAATTCACAGGAGTTTGGGTGATGGATGGAAAGCTCAAGGTACTTGCGGCAAAGTCTAGACATTTCATTACCTATTTATTCAAATTTCTCATTAACTAGTTGAAGTCCCATCCTACTTTCCAAATTGTAAATATTTCAGAAGTTTAACAACCAATATAATCACAGCGGTATATCCAAGTGTTAACATTATTTAGATAGAAGAAGTTGGCAGACGTTAGAGACAGGATCATTTAATACTTGTACAGTCAGATGAGGTTGCCCTGAAAAGATGTGGAGGTAATTTGGATGTGAATTATTAAGGAACTGAGCAGGCAAAAGTGGTGCAACGGTAGACTAGATGTGTACACTGCAATGTGGGCCAGGGAAGAAAAGGAAGTATAGTGGAGATGTTTGGACACTGATTATGGAAGCAATTGTACAATTCTGTTTGATGTGATTGAACTGTGGAATGATATGATATATGTATTTACTCCCAAGTTGCCACAAATTGAATAAAAGAAAGAAAGAAAGAAATAGAAAAGAAAAAGAGCATTGATTCAGGAATCAGTTTTGGGCTCCCACTAAATCCTAGCTCCAATGTAAGAACAGTTAGTTCTTACATCATGGCCCTGCTTGATACTTGCCCTAAGGAAGGGAACACAGAAGATATGGGTGCTATATAAAAAAATGTGGCAAATAAATTAAATGGTGCCTGGCTATCAGATAAAATAGTGTCTCGGGTCTTAAAGGCTTGTCTCCAAACAAGTAGCCATCTAAGTGAGATGTCAACTAAGTCCACATGGAAGAAGCACGCCATCATTATCACTGATGGATTGAAATCCATATAATCATTACAAGAGCCTAAATTGTGAGAATCCGGTGTGCAGAAGGTGATGGATGACAATGGGAGCCCAAGACTCAGTTATGGAACTACTCAGGCAATAAGCCTCCAGAGGAGGAACTATAGGAAATAGGCCCCTATCTAAAATTGAGGGATGGGGGGTGGGGGGAGTGGTCACTAAACAGAATGCTTGGGAGAGAAGAATGCAGAAGATCAAAGGCATAAATCTGACCTGAACCATGAAAAACTTTGTCAGTAGATTCCCCCCCATGTGATGAGGGCTGGACCTGATCTGGTTTCCAAAATTTTCTGTATTTTTGGTTTGTATTGTTTTCTTCAGTTTTTCTTTGTTCGTATTAGAGTGTGTCTCAGAGATGTTATATCAATGGAGGTCACCCTCTTGAAGCTGTGTTTTATGTTTTTCCATTTTCCAATATGAAACCCAGGATTGATGAACCTATAGGGACAACAAGTAGAATAAGGGTTTCTGGGGCAGTGGGGGTACCATGGGGGTGTGTGTAAAAGGGAGACGATGTCAAGGAGTCCATGAAAAAGACTGTTTGGAAACTGAGTTGTGGTGGCAATTATACAATTCTACTTGACGTGATTGAAATATGGAATGATATGATATATATTATATCCCAACTAATAAAAAAGTATAATGAGATATGTAACTACCTTTTATATGTACATACAGGTAAAACAATAATGCATGTTTTATAATAGCAAGTACATAGTTTACATTAGAAATAGTACAGTGTTTGCCTTTGGAAGTGTGGAATAGAGATAAAAAATAAATAAGCAAGTAAAGTGACAGAGGTCCATCACTGTGGATAATGTGCCATGAATTGGTGAACAGTAATGTATCAATCCTCTGAAGTTAAAGGTAGCAAGAAACAAGCCTGATCATTTCTTTTTAGTACTTTGAAGCAAATCTCTTCATCTATGATATTTGTGCCTCCAAATGACGACACAGCAAGGGCAAGGTAATTATTTTCACAATTGAATTCTTTGGTTAAGTTCAGCAAATACAGGCCAGGCTCCCTTGGTTGCAGGAAATGATAAACTGCATTATAAGAAACACATATGAGTTATACAGAACCCGTATCTTCAAAGTACTTTCAATCTGATAAATTTAGTATTTATAATGGTAATGTTGTCAAGTTAAAGATAGATCTTGGCATTACTTCAGTTGCCTATTTTATGTATGCATGGAGGAAATTTGTTTTTATGTGGATGTTCCATATGATTTGCATGAATTTCTTAGAAAATGACTATTAAAACTATCCATCATGATCTCAGGAGTCTTCAGGACATCAGGACAAGATTATAAAATGGTAAATGATGATAAAACAGCAAAAAAAGGAGGCAGAGATTGATCGTCTTAAAGATTCCACTGCCATATCCCCTCCTAGAACCCATGACCAACATTTGGCCTTTGTTGTTTCAGTCACAACAAATATATTTTTAGGAGACAATTTGCTTGCCTAATTGAATTAGGTTTGGCAGCCCCAGGCCACCAGTCACACATTTTTGGGTTGCTAGCCCTCAGGGGATGATTAATTATTTTTTCCATTTATGGAAATAGTTTATACACATCTGTGTGCTTGAGGTAATTGTGAATCGTCACAAGGCAATAAGGGACTGGAACTGACAATAAGAAGAGGACATTAAACTAAATCGATTTCAAAGACAAGGAAGACTTGGGTAATCGTTTGCTCTTTGCACACGTGAGTTACACTCTGGCATGGGTGCAGGAAGGGTCAACGAGGCAGTGGTGAGAAGATGGCGAACACAACAGGAGCATACATATGAGCATTCTTGGATAGAGAACACGAGAATGAACTTTATTTTTTAACTAGAGCTTGAAATGTCTCAGAGACCCAAAGGTGCAACTGAAGATCCATTGTCGTCTGGAGTCCACCGCTTGCCTTGTTTTAGGATAGGACTAGGATGCAGGCTGTGTCGATGATAGTACCCAGGGATCTTCAGGGAACTTTATTATCATGGAAAGTAAAAGTCAATGTGCTGTTGTCTTCAGAACAATCTAGCTGCTTTCCTTCTGTCTTTAGAAAAGAGCTTAGATAGACCTTTAGCTAAGACAGCTAACAGAGAAAAAGAACACATTCATTAATGCTAAGTATTACATTTTTAAACAATAAAATTGCGATTCTGTGAAATTGAGATGGAAAAAGGACTATTGATAACTTGCTTAGAAAAACAAAAGAATTCTAGGGATTTAATCGACCTCCCACTAAAATAACGAAGTTCAGAAGGAAATTATATGGGGCAATGGAGATACAATGTCAGAAACGAAATGTTCAGTGTGTAACAGCCTTCCATCAATCCTTTTATTCTTGTTTTTGATTTTGAAACTTAATTGGTATGTTTTTCTAGGTCCCCACAATGAGATGTTTGTTGTTGACATGGGTGTGGTTTGTTAAGGCTGACGAAGATAAAGGGGGTAGAGATGGATCCTGTAAGGAAAGGCTAAAGACATATATGTGATTAGAATTTCAGGAAGCAGACAAGTGATCCTCATTCACTTTTACTAAGTTCAAGGCTGTTGAACATTTGTCAGAGAGAGTTGTTGACCACGTTTTTGTATCCACAGAAGAAGAAGTACATGGACGTGGACTTAATAGAACAAATGGGAGATTTCCTTTGTGTAAGGAAGTACTATTGGACAGTTACTAAAAATGAGGGTTCTAAGGAGCGAAATAAATTTTCACACCAAGTAAACTGAGAGAGAACTTATGTATTCTGGATGGAAAAAAGGAACTGAATCAGAACATATTTTTAGATCACTTGCAATTCAATGATTTTATTATTTGAGGATAATAAACATCTATCTATTGCGAAAAAAGAGAGTGAAATGACTACAAATCTGTTCCAATTCCATTTTCATGTATATCAATATATTTAAATGACTTCATCAAATTTTGAAGAATCTAGGGTCTGTCACATGTCATCATTGTTTAAGTAGTCTAAACAAATGGTGGTTATTATTCATGCCAGTTATTATGATTGTTGAGAGTAATAGCTAGAACAGAACCAGGGACAATGGCTTAGAGGGGTATATTCTCTCTCATTGGACGGTCTGGGATGCCTCACACTGATTAAGGACTCCTAACTCAGAGCCTAAAAGCCAGTCTGAGATTATACCTGAAACCATTGGAGGGATACTCAAGAAAGGTGAAGTCCTTACAACTGGAGCTAGGTAAGTTTCCAGAGAAGCTGAACATTTCTGTTCGAATTCCTTTCTCTTTTTTAGCTTTTAACTTAGCTTCTAAAGTAGTTAGAGGCATTTCTGGGTGATTCAAATGGGTAACATACTCCTATGCCAACGGAACGCTTGGAGGTTCAAGTCTACTGATAGGTGTCTTGGAAGACAGGCCTGACCAAGACCTACTTCTGAAACAAGATATCCATTAACATTCTATGGAGTACAGTTCTCCTCTGACACACACAGGGTCTTTATGAGCTGGAATCACCTCAATGTCAGGTGTTTCTTTTCTTAAAAGAAGAAGGTACATTTGTCATTGTTCTCATTCACCATCCACCCCACCCCACTTTTTCTCAACATTGGCTTTCATTCCTGGAGTTTGCTCTTCTGTAGAGCCAATCTCTTTCCTCTGCTATCAACCAATTCAAGGCCATCCTCTTTGGATTATGACTCAGCTTTAAAATATATCACTTATTTCTTCATCATCAAAGTATGCATGCATAAACTCTCAACCAAGGAAAACCATTTAATAGCTTGTAGTGCCTTAATAAACCACCTTTTTCTTTTAAAAAATATAAGAAAACTATGACGTACAATAAGCTAACCTAAGTGCTAGGTGCTAGCAGGAAATACTTTTGGGAACTGAGGATTTGTAGACTGTTTATCTGATATGCTCCCACTCACAGCCACCTCTTCCTCCCTGTATAGCATTAATATTTATTTCCCTTCTAAAACATCATCTTAGTCTCTGGGTACATTTGAAACTCTATTGCCTTCTCTTCCTTTTTCTCATCTTTTTACAAAATTTCATTCTGATTTTTATAATTTATTTGACTTCTTTTTCTTTATGTCTACCTCACCCTCTCCCTAGGTTTCATCACCATCTCTTTAATTACACCATCCTCACAAATATAGATGTTTTTTTCAGAATGACCAGGTCAATTCTCTTCTATTTTAGCTAAAATTTTTCTTTGTGAATGCATTCATAGTTAAGTTTACCACTATTTTATCTTGCTATTCTGACTTATAATTTTTTGTTGTTAAAATTTCAATTTGCAGGGAGTGTTACTTTATTCTTATTTTATTGTATGTCATTGTTATTTTTACTTCACAGATTAATACCATAAACATTTTGGTTAGAAGCATTTTTTTCTCTAATGATCCTATGGTTTTTATTTTGCCTTAATTTTCTTCCCTTTCCTGAAGAAATTTTGAGTTGTTAGTTCATAGTTTGTGATATAGAAGTTTGGTTATAAATTATAAAATTGTTTATGTAATTCTTATAGTTGTTCCCCAATCCAGAATGTCCCATGTAATATCCTATCTTATTAATTTATTTCACATGCATGTATGGAATTACTACTAGGTTGTTAGCCTTTCCAAGATTAATATCTATATTTTTAAATCTTTAGGCTATCATTAAGGTGTATCACAGTGCTAAGCAGTTTATAGATGCTTCATAAGTAGTTACTGAATAAATGAGTATACAAGCCAATGAATCTTCTCAGCAATGTGTTTTCATTTCTTTTTCTGCTCACACAAAGAATTATGATACATAAAGCCTTCCTCTGAGTGTTCTATAATATATTTGGGTAGATAAAGCCAATGCATACTTAACACAAAGCTTCTAAAAATGAAATATGTAATTGAAACTATAAATGGGCAATTAAAAATTACATGAGTAACAATGGGTACAAGGAAGAAGAAAATGTTCTAAGATGGATTGTGGTAAAGACTGTACAATTCTTCTTGATATGATTAAACAATTTTAATTGTATGATATGTGGATGGGTTGCCATTAAAACTGTTAAAAAAAGAAAAAATTTGAGAATTCAGATAAAAGTAGATATCAATATACTGAAGAGCAACTTCTTGAAAAAGAAATGAACTAGGAGCAGAGTGTTTGAGACTTCCCAGGCACCTGATGAACAATAGAATTCCTTCGTGTTCTTATTCTTTTTAGAGGAAGCAGACGTGAGATCAACATTTTGTTTTCTGCCATGAACGTAGACTCCACAGCGGCATGCGTTCTTGTCGGTGATATATTTTTAATGTTGGAATGGTGAGTGCCTGGAATTCTGGGCACTAAAAAGATTTTAAAAATGTATGAGCAAAAATAATTCAGAGACTCCTATGGAATTCAGTTACAGAGGTGACCTTACTACTTGCCCAGTTATGCATTTGTTGGCTGATTCTAATAATTTCCCTATTATTGATGGGCATTAGTTGTTCGAGCTTTGTTCTGCATGTAGCTGTAATGAGACATTATCTGTGGACTTTCAAAACAATCTCTTTTTACAGAAAATGAATGATGAGCTAAGACAAACAACTTCCTCCTCTATTCTACTCTAAGGAACCTTGGTTGCATAGTGGTTATGCCTTAGGCTGCTGACTTCAGCAGTTTGAAACCACCAAGAGCTCCCATGAGAAAGATGATTATTTATGGGTAAAGTGAAAAAGTTAAGATGTTTCAGCAGTAACAGGAAACAAAGAAATCTCTCTAGTACAACGAACAGTGGAGGTCTGGTGACACGGCGGGTAACGTGTTGGGTTGCTAACTACAAGGCTAGCAACTTGAAGCCACCAGTCGCTCCGAGGGAGAAAGATAAGGCTTTCTATTCCGAGAAAGTGTTACCTGGTCTGAAACCCAAAGGGGACGCTTTACTCTGTTTGATATGGTCACTATGAGTCCAGATTGACTCAATGGCAGTGAGTTAAAAAAATTGTATTAATGTAAAGAACTTCCATTGAGAGTCAGGGCTCCTTAGTCCTAGTATAAATAATGATAGAGAATGAGCAAGTCACGTCCTCTATCTCTTCTTTTATGAATCATTTTGCTTGTAAAGCATGAATGTAGACTAAAGCAGGAGCACTCCACTGGACAGTAAACTCTTGATGTTCATTTCTGCCATTATTCTTTCCTAAGGAATTGCAATTTTGTCTGTTTTTTGTTTTTTTTTCATGCTGGGCTCCGGTCACCATTCTGTAGTTCCTTTTCAGAGACTTTGAAAACTGTGAAGTTGCTCATATGAATTGTATGAAATCACTTCTTTTCACATGAAATCATAGTTGAAAGTATTTGAAGGTGACCTAATCATACAAGTAGAATACACTGGCAGGAGGAGGAAACGTTCGTATCATCTTAGAAGCAAACGGAAGGGTGCTAAGTCTAGATTAATTTAGTAGAGTTGAAAACCATGATGTCATATACAAATCAACTGACCCTTCTAGACAGAAGTTTAGTGCTTATGTAATTCATTGACGGTGTGAACTACCCCCCTCCCCCGGCATGTTCTGGGCGCTCTCTTTCTGGAACACTTGTACTTGCCAAAGTCATTTGCTCTCATTTTCTCCCAATCCTTTAGGAAGCCTGGAAACATCCTGGTGTCTGAGGCAATGAATGCAATGAACTATTCTGTGGTGTCTGAGTTCCTGTTCCTGGGACTCACGAATTCATGGGCAATCCAGCTGCTCCTTCTAATTTTTGCCACCATGTTCTACTTTGTAACCATAATGGGAAACCTCATTATTGTGTTCACTGTAACACTGGATGCTAACCTGCGCTCCCCCATGTATTTCCTCCTGGCTAATCTCTCCATCATTGATATGGTATTTTGCTCAATTACAGCCCCTAAAATGATCTATGATATTTTCAAGAAACACAAAGCCATCTCCTTTGGGGGCTGTATAGCTCAGATCTTCTTCAGTCATGCTGTTGGGGGCGCGGAGATGGTGCTGCTCATCGCCATGGCCTTTGACAGGTATGTGGCCATCTGTAAGCCTCTCCACTACCTGACCATCATGAACCCACAGCTGTGTCTCTTTTTTTTAGTCATTTCCTGGATCATCGGCCTTATCCACTCAGTGGTCCAACTGGTTTTCGTGGTCGATTTGCCCTTTTGTGGTCCGAACGTATTGGACAGTTTTTACTGTGACCTTCCCCGGCTCCTCAGACTCGCCTGCGCAGACACCCAAGAACTAGAGCTCGTGGTCACCATCAATAGTGGACTGATTTCTGTGGGCTCCTTCGTTTTATTGGTTATTTCCTACATCTTCATTCTGTACACTGTTTGGAAACATTCTTCTGGCGGCTCGGCCAAGGCCCTTTCCACTCTGTCAGCTCATATCACTGTAGTGGTCTTATTTTTTGGGCCATTGATGTTCTTCTATACATGGCCTTCCCCCACATCCCATGTGGATAAGTATCTAGCTATATTTGATGCAGTTATCACCCCTTTTCTGAATCCAGTCATCTACACACTCAGGAACAAAGAGATGAAAGTGGCAATGAAGAGATTGTGCAGTTGGCTTGTGCATTATAGAAAGATATCATAAATTGATTGACAATAAAGACATGGATTTATAGATTTTCTCTCATGCTAATGGAAGGAAAAATTATATTAGTTTCAGGAAATGCTAAAGACTTACCCAACCCACTGCCTTTGAGCTGATTCATAGTAATTTTACAGCGTTTCCAATATTGTAAATCTCTATGAAGGCAGGCTGCCTCGTCTTTCTCCCATAGAGCAGTTGGTGCATTTAAACCACTGACCAAACATTAGCAACCAAATTTTTAACCCACTGTATTAACGGTTCCCACTCAAAATGTAAGTCATGGTATATGCTTACATATCTGTTATTTATTAAATTATGATTTCTATTTTACCATTAAATTAGAAATGATGCTATTCTTTGGTGGTACATCAAAGAGATACAAACTACATGTGGTATAATTGAGGAAATGATAATGTTTTACCTTTTTCCTACATTGGGAAGATCATTCTATTGGTATGTAAATATGGATTTACATTATTCTTTATCTGTTTACTACCCACAGGGAGTCACTATCATTCAGTATTGACTCTATAGCAGTGAGTTTAATTTTTTTAATCTACTACTTAATTAGCTTAATTTTATTTATTTATTTTTGTTTCTTTATTTGTTTGTCTTCCATTGCCCCAGAATCTATATATTTTGGCTCTTTATCAGATTCCTCTGCCCGGAAGTCTGGGAAGTTGTTAATCAATTCTGAAAAATGTTATAACTCAAAACTACAATGCATTCCTAATACCATTTGTCTTGATCCCCTCAGGTTACACACTGTACAATTCAGGAATTGAGAAGTGAGTGCAGTTTGCTCTCGGGCCCAAGGTAGCAGGGTGGTAATCAAAAGAATCAGAATATTGCCTTCATTTGAAAATGACCCCCCTACCCTTTTTTTGTGGGCCACACCTTAAGTGAGTAGTAAGAGGTAATCATATATGGGTCAGTCAGTTTGTAAATATTTGCTGTGTATGTAAAAAGAGTAGTAACTGTTGTGTATGGAATAAAGACTTTGACTGGCCTTTGTCTCCAGTTTCTGGGAGACAGAGTTGAAACCCTTGAGATTTCCTGAGTGATAGAGGTGTCTTGTCATTCTTGCTGAGCCCCTCAGACCACACCTGCTGGTTTAAGCTAGCAAGGTGACTCAAGGTTAGTGCCTTTGTAGTATAGGTTAACAAGTTGGCTTAGAATGGAGGCTGGCCCACTAGAAAGACCCACTCTGTAATGAGAGCTATGGCGCTTGGAGCCATGTGATATCATGTCTGTTCTACAGAAATGTGCATTATGAGAGCTATGTTTTATTTTAATGGTTTTGGTCTTCTCGCTGCCTGCTGTCTGACCCACCCAAATGGTATAAAATACTGGTGTTTGCCTGTATTTGGGGTTTTAGCTCATTCTCCAATAACACAATAACAATACTCTTCTATAATGCTTAATTTCTTCTATTCCAAATACTACTTCTCTTATCCTATTTGTTTGTATAAAGGATAATTTCTGTTTGTCCCTTCAGTTTTATTCAACCTGTCTCCACCCACCTTTATGCCTTAAGATCTAATCTGAATGGGCTACATAAATAGGCTTCTTTGTCCTCAGTTTTCTGGCTGATTTGGCCAATGTTAATTTGTGTGTGTGTGTGTGTGTGTGTGTGTGTGTGTGCATGCAAAAAATAAATCTAAATGGGTCATGCTGGTGAGGAAAATGAGGTCATTTATGGTATCTTTTTTTCTGCCAGACCACAGTGGGCTGGCTGGGTTTTTCTTCAATTACCTTCTCCATTAAGCTTTGATTTCTAGTTTTTTATACCCAGTCTCTGTCTTGGTGTGGTTGACCGCCTCACCCCACAATGATGCTTATCCAACTTCCACCCACTGTTGGTGGCCTTTTTTCCTGCCTTTGATTGTTCTCCCACTGCTTAGCTTTGCAAATATTCTTTGGTAGGGTCAGCTGGAAGCCTTGATGGCCTATGAGGTCTGAATGACCTATCTATCCCAAGTTGCCTCCCATGATCCATTCTACCAGCAGTCATTTGCAAAGGACTCATCCCCACACCACCTCACTTGATTCATTCCGCCACTCATATCAAGGACAACTATAGGTCTGGATGGCCCATCCCAAAATGCCTCACATCAATGCATTACCGACATGTTCAGATAACCTATTGACTAACACCACCCCACACGATAATGAGGTGCACAACCGTGGATTAGGAGACTAAATATTATGCTGGAATAAGGACCAATCAGGAGGAAAGAATAAAGGCAAATGTGGTTAGGGGTGAGGCAAACCAGTAGGATCCTGATACCTGACAGCCCTATAAAATCCAGTGTCAAACCCCTAGGCATGATCAGCTTCCTCAAATCATGAGGTGATCTGCTTTGTGATTGCAGTGCACCTTGCATTTACATATTTGCTCTGCTTACTTCTTTTCACAATTGTCTTCATATTTTGTGTGTGTCTCTCTCTATTGTTGCAAACCACTTGGAAGAAACTTGCTACTTTTTTTTCCAAGGAAGAAAAGCCCGGCAACATTGACTATGACCACATAATATTCTTACCTAATCTAAGCATCCTGGCAGCATCTTGGATGATACATGTGTACGAAGTTTTATCAGCTAAATCTTTAAAGTTAAAATTCCTGTTTTATCAGCTAGCAATTCTACTTCCTCGAAGAACTTATTGAAACAGTTAACTGTACATTTACCTGAATATATATATATTTATTAACCCAGAAACATACTATATATGTCCCTTTGCTATCAAATGCTTGACTCAGCAGTATACAAGGGAAAAGTTCATAGAAAAATTCCATTTTTCTACCAACTCCCTGAAACCCCTATGAAGAGTTGTAGTTTGTTTTCTTTGTTTTTCTGTATATGAACTCCAGAATGGATAGAACTATAGAGTGACTGCACTGATGGCTTCTTGGGGGAGACTGAGGGGGAGGAGTGGGGAGGTGGGAACTGCTGACAATGAATACATGAAAGAAGTAAGTATTCTAAATGATTGTGGACATGATTGTTCAAGTCTCTTTGATATGCTCGAACCACTAAAATGTATGATATGTGAAATATATGCCAATAAAACTGTTTAAAAAGTGTGGACTTGAGAAAGCTACAGATTCTTCATGATTCTCCTTACTCTACAACAATGGGGTTTTATTACATATTATATAAAAACAAAATGCCATTTGTAAAATATAAACAACTAAATGCAACTTAAAAACAAACAAAAAAGAGTTTGAATATGCTTTATAGTGGCTCAGAGAATTTGAGTGTGTGGATGTAACATAAAAACTTTTTCATCTGTCAGTAAATATTTTATGAGTTCCAGTTTTAAGGTATCTTCACTGGAGGGAACGCCTATAAAGCTAACTCTATGTGTACAATGCTAATTGCTCAATATGTGACCCACACGATCAGCAACCAGAGAAGGGTACTCTACTCTTTACTTTGCACAGCCTCCTGGTGACCAGAAGTTCAAGCCCCTCAAACTCCACTCACCCAGTGACTGGCCACACCCTCCAATTCTGCTTCCTCAAACTGGTAGAGTGACTGGCCCACCTCTGCCAGTCCCCGCCCCCCCCCACTCCCACTCTGTTCCCCCAGCAGCCCATGGTGTGCTATTGCAGATCAAGCATCATATCATCATATACTAACGGTCACTGAGGGTGGCCAAGTTTGATTTTATTTTTTGTGTGCAGCTTGTAGTTTCAAAAGCACCAACATAGAATCTTATGGATCTTTTTGTGATAAGAAGAGTCTTCATCTGTTTAGTAAATGTGATTGATTGTTACTCCTCCAGGGAGGAAATGAATAAAATGGATCATACTGATAAAGCAACTTAATCTCAAATGCCATTTTTTTGGTGGTTTCCTATTAAGTGCACCATGTGTCCATTAGACTACCCACTCTTCCTAAGGTTAGCAAAGCCACATGACAACTGACTTATTGTCTTGCCCAAAGAATATTACTTGATTTTTGTGAAATGCTCAGGTGATATGTGACTTTTGTAACTTTGATACTTTTTACAGAGAGCAATAATATAGTACTATTAATTTGAATTTTCCCACTTTGTTCTTTTAGGTGATATGAGGATCTACCAAATCAGTCCACGAAGCGAGTCAACTACTCCGTAGCATCTCCTTGTGTTTCTGGGCAGCAATGCTGGGGATCCAGCCGCTTCTTTTGTTTTACTTCCTTTTTCCATACATCCAGTCTGATCGGAAATCTCCTCATGTAAGGGTTAACTCTTACTTACACTCCCTCATGTCTTTCTGCTGGCCATTTCCCCCACCCCCCGCTTTTTTCTTTTTTGTAACCAGATTTCAATTTAATACATTTTCCTTTTCCCTTCTGAGAAGTCTTTTTTAAAAAAAAAATTATCATTGTTTTAAATTTAAATCATTTTATTGGGGCTCTTACAGATATTACAACAATCCATAAATTAATTATATCAAGAAACTTGTATCTAAGTTACCATCATCATTTTCAAAACATCTTTCTACTTGAGCCTTTATGATCAGCTCCTCTTTTTTTTAAATAAATCATTTTATTGGGGACACTCACAGCTTTTATAACAATCCATACATCCATTGTGTCAAGTACATTTGTACATATGTTGCTATCCTTGTTTTCAAAACTTTTTCTTCCTACTTGAGCCCTTGGTATCAGTTTCTCTTTTTTCCCTCTCTCTCCCAACCTCATGAGTCATTGATAAATTATATATTACTATTTTTTTCATGTCTTACACCATCCACAATTCTGTTGTTTGTCCCCCGTGGGGTGTGTGTGATACATCCATCATTGCTATCGGTTCCCCCCCTTCCCCCTACCCTCATGGTGTTGTTGTTCCCATTACTGTTTCTGAGGGGTTTATCTGTCCTGACTTCCGTGCATCAAAAGGTCTTATCTGTACCAATGCACAGTAGCAGGATTTGTGAGGTAGATCTGGGGTCAAGATAGTCGGGGGAAAGAAGCATTAAAGAACCAGAGGAATGTTGCGTGTTTTGTTAGTGCTTCGCCCTTCAGGGTGAGCCTTCTTGAGATGTCCAATTGTCTACAGATGGGCTTTGGGTTGATGTTCGGACCCCTCTCCTTCACACTAATTGTTTGCTTTTGATCTTCTGATACCAGAGCCTGTCGACACCTTGTGATCACACAGGCTGGTGTGATCCTTCCACGTAGTCTTTGTTACTTCCCTGCTAGATGGCCGTTTGCTTAATGTCAAACCTTTAAGGCCCCAGGCGCTATATTTTTAACAGCTGGGCACCATCAGCTTTCTTCACCACATTTACTTTTGCACACATTTTATCTTCAGCTATTGTGTCAGGAAGGTGAGTACCACATAGTGCCAGGTTATTAGAATAAGGTGTTCTTGTGTTGAGGGAAGACTTAAGTAGAGGCCCAAAGTCCATTTGCTACCTTAATACTTTAACATATAATTATATGTACATAGACCAGTACCCCTATCCTTATACATTAGTATATTACATATGTACATACTTATATCTCTCTATATAGCCTTTGCCTCCTAATTCTTTCCTCTATTTCCTTTTACTTTCCTCCTGCCACACTATCATGTTCATCCTTTGTTCGGCTCTCAGTAATTCCTCTTGGTTATATTACAATTGATCAAACCCAACCAGGCATTCTATACTCTCCTTACCACCGATTTTAGAGCACTTGTTGCTCCCTTTTCCCTGAGTTTGTTGGCCTCCTGCTCCCTTTCCCTGTCTCCTCCTTTCCCATGCCCCACTGGAAGCATAGGTCCCATTGCTTTCTCCTTGGGATTGTTTATCCTGCCTATCTTATATAGATAGACATATTAAAAAATAAATTTAAAAAATTTAAAGTAAAAAAATAAAAAAAAAAAAAAGAGGTGGGGTCTATAATAGTTCCAGTTCCATCAGCTGACTTTTATGAATGTCTTCAAACCAGGTCTGATGAGATATCAAGTACTAACTACTGAGTCACAAGTCTATTTTTTGGATTCCTTGGGGACTTCATGACATTGGTCCTTTTGCTGTTGTGTGTGCTCCCTTCATGGCTTGCCTCTCTCTCTCTCTTTCTCTTTCTCTGTGTGTGTGTGAGACCAGACACACTTCCTGCACTGTGTCTCCAGTGTCCCACTTGCTGTTGTGTGTGCTCCTTTCATGGTTTGCCTCACTGTGTGTATATGTGTGTGGGGGGTGGGGTGAGAGTCGGGGTGGTGTCAGACCGGACACACTTCCTGCACTGTGTCTTCAGTATTGACTTCTGTAGAGCTGTGGGCTGGTCAGGGCACATCATGTCTCCTGTTGGGGCCTGCCCTGTGATCCTCCCTGTGCATTGGTTGCTCTGAGCCTGGATGTTGTCCTCAAGGCTTGGTGGACCAGGATGAGGATCTCTCTCTTGCTCTCTCTTTTTCTCTTAGTTTGCTCCCCCGTGATCAGGACAGACTGCTGGCCACACTTCCTGTCATTGACCTGATATTTTGTTCAATTGAAGTACTCAAATGATTTGCTCAACTGCTGCACTTAAGATAATTTTTGCTTGATGAAAGAGAAAAAGGAATTGAATCACTTACTGATGGAAGATCAAAGAGTACAATTTTCAGTATGGATTAAATCTTACCATAAATAAATCCCCAAATACCGAAATTCAGTTTTCCTTGAAGGGTGCAATTACACTCAGAATTTTTTGAGGATGATGATATTTGAAAAGGCTCTATCACCTTAAGAATTAGCCTGGATTTTTTCCCTCTGGAATGTAAACATTTGATTGGTGTTTATCAATTTAAAAAGAATATCTTTTCTTTTTCCAATGTACATTAAGGAGTTGAGTTTCCTTTATCAGATAAGAGTTGGACTGCTAGCGTCAAGGTTGATGTTTCAAACACTTCAGCCACTCCTTGGTAGAAAGTTGAGGCTTTTTGATTCCATAAGGATTTATAAAAGCTCTGGATTCTCTAGCTATTAATTGGAATCAACTCAATGATAGTGAGTTTGGTTTTGGTTTAGAATTCACATTATAATTCACCTTCTAACCATATGGCGGCCCCACTATGAGACAAGACATCCCTCACTGACACATAGCCCTATAGGGGAGAACACTGGAGACACAGTG
>NW_022103915.1:88833829-88834891 GCF_000313985.2 Echinops telfairi | reverse complement strand
TATCAAAGGTTCATGAGGGAGGGGGAAAATGAGGAGCTGATGCTAGGGGCTTACATGAAGAACAAATGTTTTGAGAATGATTATGGTAATGAATGTACAAATGTGCTTTATACAATTGATGTATGTATGGATTGTGATAAGAGTTGGATGAGCCCCCCATAAAATGATTAAAAAGTATTCACCGTCTACTTCATACTTCTCTGTATTAAACGCACACACACACACTGTCGTGGGCTGTTTCTCTGTTACTTTGTCTGTTCATTGTATTCTGCTCTGTTTCTCCTTCCCTGCGCCACTTTCAGAGTGGAAGATTTTATATGTGTTTCTTCTGCATTTAATCCGTAAGAATAATAAATGCTAGTATTTACAGGGGACATAATAGGTGTCAAGAACTGTTCATTGCTTTATCTGTACTAACCCATTTAATCTTCACAGAAAGCTTACTACCATTTCCATGGAGTTGATTCTGACTGTATCAGCTCTAGACGTTAGGGTAGAAGTGTCCTGTGGTTTTCCAAGACTGTAACTCTTTATAAGAGTATAAAGCTTCATCTCTCCCCCTCTGAGTCTCAGGTGGTTTTGAACTGCTGACCTTGTAGTTAGCAACCTAATGCTTAATACTACAGTGCCAGGGCTCCTAATCCTTGATGTAGATACTACTATTACCCTCATCTTATAGATCAGGGAATGGAGACACTGAGACATGAAATAATTTAGCTACTATTTGTAAGTGATAGATCTTTATTTTCTATATTTATGCCAATTCCATGTGGATGCTAAGGCAATTCTGAGATTAATAATGTAAACAAAAAATAATGCTATGAACAGTGGAATAATGTTATGCACATTTTGTTGTTAGTTGTCCCATACTGTATAGCAGGGGTGTCAATTAATGCGGGCCATTTGGTGCAATAGGCAAGATTCACGCAGGCCACATCACATTTACAAATTTTGTTAAATTTATATTTTGAAGTGAGGATTAAGGAATATGGATAGGATAATTAAAACACTATATAATTGCTTTTATTTAAACATTTATTTTATTTAATGTATTTATAAAAT
>NW_022103915.1:88826975-88833349 GCF_000313985.2 Echinops telfairi | reverse complement strand
GGCGCTACTTTCTTCATATCAACTTTTTCTATTTTCATTTTACTTTAGAGCATCGCAGACCACAAAAAATTACCTCAAGGGCCGCATGCAGCCCGTGGCCACCAGTTTGACACCCTTGCTGTATCGTTCTTGGAGAGTGAGTATTTAAGCACATGGACGGTTTCTCAAGAGGGACTAATAATTGAAAGGAAGGAAACAAACCAAGATTTAAATTTTGATCTATGTTTTAAAGTACTGTATGATATAAACTGAAATGTTAATATTGATACTTCTGTGTGAAGAGGGTACACATGGTTTTTAATATCTGTATTTATCTATAATTTTAATTTTTTATAATTAGTGTTCTCATATACCAATGAAAGAAGTTACTAATATAATCAAATGCATTTAAAGTGTCTTTTTAAACTCTAGAGCTTGATATTTCAATTGCATGTCTATTTGATCACCTAAAGATTTCTAACAGCTATGACTTTTAGCCTCAAAACATCTTTTCCTCACTCACTCTTTCACTGCCATCAAGTCTGTTCTGACACATAGCAACCTGGTCAGGTAGACTAGAATATACCTGTGGCTTTATGAGGCAGTACCTCTTTTTAAAAGAAAATTAGTTTTACTGTCATTATACCACACCATATCACATATCATACAATTTAATCAGTCAATCAGATTGCAAAGAGTTGTGCAATCATCATAAAATCAATTTAAGAACAATTTTCTTCTCATACTCATTGTTGTTAGCTTCACATTTCCTCCCAATCTCCTCTGCCATTCCTGTAGGTAATTATTAATCCCATTACTGTCTCTCTAAATTTACCTATCCTGAATTCACATACAGAAAATCATAAAAAAACAGACACGAAGCAACAAATAAACAAAACCCAACAACAATGGTGAAGCAAAACAAAAAAAATCAATAAAAAAGAAAACAGTGAATCTAAAAAAAACTGAAAGAACTTTAAAAAGGGTCAAATGGGAGATCAAGTGATAAGATGTAACATATTAACCTAAATACATCTGCCATAATAGAAATACAATGCTCTCTGCCTAATAGCAAGGCTATTCACATCTCTGTCAGAAGGGATTCACTGGAGACTTAATCCATGTGGGGACCCTTGCAAATGAATTATGGGTTCCACTGTCATTCATAGCCTTCTGAAAACCAGGTGTTCAGAATTTAAGCTCTGATACCATTCCCTACTTTGATTTGGATTTGATTATTTACAATTCTTGGATCACACAGGCTGCCATACTTCTTCCACGTGGACTTAGTTATGCCACTGTTAAGAATTGTCATGTAAATATCTGATATGCAGGATATATTTTCATTATTACAAATTGAACATAATTAAAACATGGTGATTGACAAATTCTAACATCTTCTGACTTATATTGATGAAACATGCAATCAAGATGCATTGAAAATTGTTGGTAATTGGAATGCAAAATTGTTGGCAATTGGAATGCAAAAAAAAAATTGGCAATTCCTTTCCAATATACTACTAGGAAACCGGAAGGAAAAGTAGTTGAAAATACTCCCTTGGTAATAGAAAAGAAGCTGATTTCATGGTAGAATTTGGCAATACAAAGAACTTCTGAGGAAACACTTTTTTCCAACAATATAAATGGCAACAGTATACATGGATCTCCCATATGAACACACAGAATTCAAATAGACTATATCTGTGGAGCAAGATGATAGAGAAGCTCATTAGTAACAGCTTAATCAAGGCTAAGGGCTGACTGTGGAAACAGATAACCAATTGCTCACATGTATGTTCAGAATGAAGTTGAAGAAAATGAAAACGAGTCCACAGACTATGGGCTTGAGTATGTTGTTGTTGTTGTTGTTAGGTGCCACCAAGTTGGCTCCAATCCCTAGCAACCCTATGCACCACAGAGAGAAGCACTGCATCATCCATACTATTGTTCCTATGCATCATCCTCACCATTGCACCTATGCCTGAGCCCATTGATGCAGCCACTATGTCCTTCCATTTCATTAAGGATTTTCCTCTTTTTTGCTGCCCCTCCACTTTACCAAACACGATGGCCTTCTCCAAGGGCTGGTCTCTCCTCACAATATTACCAAAGGATATAAGACAAAACCTCGCTGTTCTTGCCTGTAAGGAACACTCTGGCCTACTTCCTTCAATACAGATCATTTTGTCCTTTTAGCCGTCCATGGTACTTTCACTATTTTTCTGTAGCACCACCATTCAGATACATTTATTCTTCCTCTGTCTTCCTTATTCAATGTCCAACTTTCACATGCATATGATGCTATGGAGAATACCATGGCTTGGGCCAGGTGCACCTTAGTTCTCAAAGTAACACCCTTGCTTTTCAATACTCTAAAGAGATCTTGTGTAGCAGATTTACCTAATGCAATGCATCTTTTGATCTCTTGACTGCGGCTTCCATGATCACTGATTGTTAATCCAAGTAAGACAAAATCCTTGACAACTTCAACCTTTTCTCCATTTATCATGGTGCTACCTTATGATAAGGTTATGAGGATTTTGATCTTCCTTACACTGAATTGTGGTCCATACTGAAGGTTACCATCCTTGATCTTCATTAGCAAGTGCTTCAAGTTTCTCATTTACACCAAACAAGGTTGTGTCATCTGCATACCACAGGTTGTTAGTAAGCCTTCCTCCAATCCTAATGCCATACTCTTCTTCATATAATCCAGCTTCTGTGATGATTTACTCTGTATATAGATTGAACAAGTAAGTTGAGAGGTTACCAGTCTGGCACACACATTTTCTGATCAATCTTATTCTATTCACACAACTGACTCAATCCTTGTATAAGTTCTGAATGAGCACAATGAAGTGTTCTGGAAATACCATTCCTCTCATGGTTATCCATATCCATGCATATTATGATCTGCACAGTCGAATGCTTTATAATAGTAAATGAAACACTAGTAAACATCTTTCTGGTATTCTCTACTTTGAACCAAGATCCATCTGACATCAGCAATGATATCCCTTGTTCCACACCCTCTTCTGAATCTCCTCTAAACTTCTGGAAATTCCTTTCCAATGTACTACTGCAACCTTTGTTGGATGATTATTTATTTATTTTCAGAGTGAGAAAAAGAGAAGTTTATCAGAAGATGCCTCTAGTCAGTAGTCCAACAGTAATTCAGTCTGCCTAAATGGAATTTGATGCATACTCAGAATACACAAGGTCTATTTTTACATTGAAATATACAAGTTAGGAAGTTCCATACTTTCCCCCCCCTTTTTTTTTACATTTTTTATTGGCACATAATCCACATACCATAGTATTCTATCATATCAAGAAGAATTGTACAATCATTACTACAATCAATTTTAGAACATTTTATTTCGTTTTATCCTCATGATTAAATCAGCTTTAAAATGAGTGGTGTAGTCACATTCAGTTTAAGTGCTCTCTCCCCCTCCCACCTTCATTGTTTTCTCCCCAGATCCCCTCATGATCCCCACCTCCATGCCCTACAAACCTTTGTATCAGTTACTATTTCTATGTATCCACTCCTTCTGTGCTTCACAAACTGGGAAGCCTGTTGGATTATCTCAAGCAAAATTTGGTACAGACTTGATTATATCCCACATGAATTTAGAGAACATTTTAAGAACAGATTTGACACATTGAACACCCATGACAGAAGGCATGCTGGGCTATCAGATGACATCAAGAACATGATGAAAGCAGAATAAAAAAAGACAAGAAAGAAAGAAAAAAATTGGAGATTGAAGAAGATGGTGTCTAGTTAGATTCACCCACCTAGAGCTCCTGCTGCCAGACCAGAAAATTGGGAGGTAAGGTGAAAGAGACTGGGAGGTGGAGTCCTGAAATTAGAATCAGGGTATTAGGGTCTGTCCTGAATCCCACTGTTTTGATTTCTACTCATAAAGCAAACCAAGAATGCACGAAATCTCTCTAGGATTGGGTGCTGGGCTCGTGGGCTCCAGCTGAGCAGCTACCTGTACCCTAGTTTGGCAGCGAGAAATGATTTCCCCAGGCTGATCCCCTAAAGGGGACATAATCTCAGACACGAGGAGAACCTCTGAAAACTAGTCACAGACTCCACACCAGAGCTCCCCATGCTGTTAGCTGCCTTGAGCTCATAGCCTGGAGATCGGGGTTGGTGGGTAGCCATAGATTTGGAGCAATTGTAAAAGAAGTGTGGAAATTTACCTGCGTCAGGTGGCAGTGTGGTAGAAAGTAAGCGGATAATCATAGTCCAGGTGGTGAATTCAGTTCCAGTTGGCTGAGAAGAAAACAACCTCTCTGATAAACTGGATCTCTTCCTCTGGGAATCAGCATGACAGCCCCCAAATCAGGGCACTCCATAAGCCCAATATAAAAAAGAGAGGAAAAATGTTTTCTGGGTAAAAATGGAAAATCTCAGGCTCATTGTTTAACTCCAAGGCAACTGGTAGAACAAGTCCTTTAACATACCTTAGCATAATAAGGGAGCCTGTGCTAAGGAAGGCCAGAAGTTAGCTACAGAGCCTAGAAGCTATCAGCATAACAAAGACCCTTTGGAGCAAACCTCAGTTTCAGAATAATTCAATTCCACCTCTCCAGGGGAAAAAAAACCCCAGACAAATCTCTGAGCTATTAAGGCATCAGCAGTCATAACACAAGGTAGGACAACAAGCCTCGTTCCACTCTTAGTGACCCTACACACAGCTGGTGAGGTCCTGCCTGTCCTAAGCTCTACACGGGGCTGTGGGAACACCCCCCCTCCCACCCCGCTGCTATGCTGCATACAGCATAAGGCAGCTATACCTGTAAAATCCAGCACTCAACACTGCTGTGGGAACCACTGCCTGGCTTCTGCTGTGATCTTGCCTTCGAGGGTAATTCTGCCCAGCATCTGGATGACCCTACATGAAGTGGGAAAACCACCCTGCTACTTTGGGGCAGGGTTGGAACTCCTCTAGCCCCACGGTCAGCGATCAAGCCTCAATTATCTCCTTACTTCTTTTTTTCTTCTCTCTTTGTTTTCTCGTCCTTCTATCTTTCCCACTGCAGCCGGTCTCAATGGGCCCAGTTTTTTGCCCTCTTTTCCTTTTCTTCTTTTTCCTCTTCTAATTCTCTCTTTCCTTTTATACGCCATTGCTGGCTTCCTGCCACTACCCTCTGCGTAGGGGAACTCAACCCAAATAGCAGGGGAAATCCAGCATCTCTTTGTGGGAGTGCTTCACACTACACAAGGCAGCTGTGACAGCCCTCTACAGTACTCCGTGCTGCGGAGGAAACCTCACTCTGGCCTCTAAGGTGATCTTGCCTACTAGGGCAATTCTGCCCAGCACCACTTGGACCCTGCATTAAAAGGGCACACCAACCTGCCACCTTGGGGCAGCGTTTAAACCCCTCTGACTCCACATTCAGGAGATCAGTGATCAGCTATCTCTTTATTCTTATTTTTTTCTTCTCTCTTTCTCACCACCGTCAATCTTAGTGAGCACAGCTGTGTTTTCCCCCCTTCTTTCTCTCTCTTTCTTCTCTCTCTCTCTCTTTTGCCTGTTCTTTTTTCCTTCTTTTCTGTTTCTCTCTTTTCCCTCTCTTTCCTTCCACATGCCACTGCTGGTTTCCAGCCCCCCCTACCCTCTGCCTAGAGCAACTCTGCCCACCCTGTGGGGAGATCTCCAGCCTGCCCCCTGTGCCAGTGCTGCACACAACATGAGGCAGTGCTACACATGGCACGGCACAGGGCTCAGCTATTTCTTTATCTATTTTTTCTTCTCTTTCCTTCTTCTCTCACTTTTCCTTCTCCCCACCCCTTCTTCTATCTATTCTCTCTTTCCCATCACAGTCTTAGCAGATTAAGTTTTCCGTTTTTTGCTTTCTTTTTTGACTTTTTACTTTGTTTTGTCTTTGCATTTTGTGTGTGTGTTATTTTGTTTTTTTATGTTTGCTCTTGTCTTTGTTTTCTCCTTTCCCTCTTTTTCTTCTCTTCTCCCTCTCTTTCCTTTCTCAAGCCACTACTGGTCTTCAGGCCACTCCCCTTTGCCTAGGGCAACTCTGATAGCCCAGTTGGGGGAGCTCCTCATTGGGTTTACCCGCAGCTGGGGAAATCATGCCTGTCCTCCACCATACCCCAAGCAGCTGGGGGATCTCCCCTTCAAATGGCTGTTGGAACTCCAGCCTATACCCTAAGGCCCTACAAATGACTGGGAGAACTCATGCTCAACATCGGTGGTGCTCCATGCTGCTGTGGGATTATCCGCCCATCCTTCATGGTGATCTCTTTGACTAGGGTAATTCAATTGCCATCTACAGTGCTCTACACCAAGAAGGGTACACCAAAATGCCCTCCATGGCACTCCAGTTGCAAAGGGAAACACCACATGCTACCTGAGGTGCTC
>NW_022103915.1:88823393-88824564 GCF_000313985.2 Echinops telfairi | reverse complement strand
CGAAGAACAAATTAAAATATACCAAGCAAGAAAAACTTGTGTTTTCCAGTCTAGCCTGTTGGGGCACCATGCCCTGTCTCCAATGTTCACAGTGAGGGAATTCTTAGAGGAAAACTTCCCTAGCTTAATAAATGAAAATTGGGCAGTCATTCAGGAGGCTGAAAGAACATCAGCCAGACCGAATCCAAAGAAGAAGTCATTAAAACACATAATAATTAAATTATCCAACTATGAGGGAAAGAAGAAGATCATAAGAGCAGCTAGGGAAAAGGAAATAGTAATTTATAAAGGTACCCAAATAAGAAAGAAAAAAATCAAGTGTTAGAAAATATTCTGTAACTTATTCTTGAAAGTAGAGTTGCTAAAGCAAATGATGAAGTAAAACAGTTGAAAAGAATAGGTGAAAGGGGAACCTGAGAAGACAATGTAAAATGTAATGTGTCAAGACCTGGAGTTAGAAAGCCAAAAAAGAAGAATATCCCTATTATATTTCAAGATGAAAGAATTGAAGAAAAAAAATCAAGCCTTAAGTTAAAATATTGAAGGATTCCAAGGGAAAAATATTGAATGATTCAGGAAGCATCAAGTCAGTGGAGGAATATGCAGAATCACTGAACCAAAAAAATCCGGTAGACACTCAACCATTTCAGGAGATATTATGTAATTCAGTATTAATGATAGTGATGGAAGATGTCCAAGCTACCCTGAAGTATTTTACAGTGCTTTCCTACAGTGAAAATAAGGCTCTAAACATTGACAGAATACTGGTGAAATGTTTCAACAGATGCTGAAACCATGGAAACACTCATTCTTCTGTACTAAAAAAATTTGAAAATAGCTACTGGGCTGACCAACTGGAAGGTGTCTAAATTTGTGCTTACTCCACAGCAAGGTGACCCAACATCATGTGGAAATTATTGAACCATACTATTAATATCACGTGTTGAAGATAACAAAAAAATTGTTGCTGCTATTTTTATCGGTTTAGTATTAAAGTAGCAGATGGGCATTGGGCCTCTATTCAGGTACACCCTCAATGAAAGAACACATTGCTTTATTAAACTTACATTCCATGAGGTTCACTCTCCTGACACAATCACTGATGATAAAGCGGGTGCATAAGCAAATGTGGTGAAGAAAACTGATGGTGCCCAGCTATCAAAAGATATAG
>NW_022103915.1:88818339-88819776 GCF_000313985.2 Echinops telfairi | reverse complement strand
AAAAAAATTTTCTTTCTTTTACCAATTATCCTTTTCTGAAATGGTGTGAGCATTTTGTATATGGAAAGTATGACATTTAAAAGAGTTGAGAGATGATGTGGGCTTAATGTCTGTATTAAAGTTCTTGTTTCTCCAAGAAGTAGGGAATTTGTGCATGTATCTGTTTATATCCATCTCTGTTTCTTTCTATTTTTGTCTCTGTCTTCTTATGAAACTATTTTAACTCCCGGTGTTCTCAGACTCTCCTTTGTCTCAAAATTTTCAGGCTTATTCTCACACAAAGTTCTTGGTTTAGAACATAAAATATGTATCAAGATTACTAAATTCCCAAACTGCTTTTCTTCCAGAATTTTTTTCATTTCAAAATTTTAAATGACATTTTAATTTTCATTAAGGATTTTTTGGCTTATAAAATAAAATAGAGACATGAAAAATGTACTAAGTGAAAATGTTAGTATTTTTCACAAAATAATTATACACCAATTTTCTCCCTCTTCACAGTCCTATGAGAATTCTCCTGGCCTGATGATCTCAGTCTGAGAATCCCAGAACTCTAATGCATCACTGGGTCACCACCATCAACTGTAGCTAAATAGTTGGCTTGTTGTTTCTGTATTTCTGTAATATACACTCTTTTATAGGAAACGTGACTGGTGGTATGTGTTTAATGCTTATGCAAAGAAGAACATTTAATTGGGGGACTTCTCTGACTCCCAGACCATGAAATAATCTGAAGTTTTTGAAGATAAGGTAGGTGGAGGAGGTAAATAGCGTTGGTAGAGAGAGGTTGAAGATACGGTAGACTATAATCTATCACACGAAGAGCTCTTTTCTCAGGCTCTCCTGCCTCTAGAGAGGCAGGATGTCACAAAGGAAGCAGAAATGACACAGGAATGAAGAGCTGGGATAATTATATGCAGAAAGGAATACGAAAGCAAGTGAATGTGATTTTCAATGAGGATCCAGATGTGTGAGTCAAGATGTGGGGGCAAAGTAGTTACCATAATATTGCAATTACTACCCCTCTTTTCAAAATCTTTCATTCCTCTTCCTTTGCGGTTTCTCCATATATCAGACCACCGTGGCTCCACTGTAATATTGTCACCATGTAATCTGGTCAAACAATATCAATAAGACCTCCAGCTCCATAAAGATACCTGCCCTTTATGTGCTTCTCCTTCTTCTCCTTTCCCTTCTCCTTCTCCTCCTCCTCCTCCTCCTCCTCTTCCTCCTACTCCTTCTTCTCTTTCTTCTCCTTCTTCTGTGATATTTCATTCTGCTAACTACAACAATCCCACGTGCTACTCTAGTAATCTAAGGATTGAGTTGTTCTGCATATCAGAACAATGTTACAAAAATATTTCTGCTGACTTTCTCCCCACCTTCTTATCTGTGATACCTATCTTTAACAGGATTCTTAGTTACCTGGAAACCTTT
>NW_022103915.1:88815849-88817503 GCF_000313985.2 Echinops telfairi | reverse complement strand
ACTGCTTTAGTTTGTTGAACTCCTAGCAATTTTTCAAAGCTTATGCCAATTCTGGCTTGTGTGTAAAGCTGCCTCTTAGTTCCTAGCAGACACTGTGCCTTTGTTTCTAACAACCCCCTGGAACGCTTCCTGGGGTGAATTGTATTATGGTTTATTCATTATGTGGAAATCTATTTAATTTCTAATTAACTTTATGTTTCCTGACTTAGAGAAGTGAAAGATGGAAGAGATTAATGGAGTGATGGATTAGTTAATGGGGGGTGTTTTGTCAAGGAAATGGGATTTTGGTTAATTTTGAAAGATGAACATGACGGGAAATGTTCTATATGACACTGCCCAATACAGAGCTACTAGCTACTTGAAGCTGTTGAGCCCTTGAAATGTGACTAGTGCCATGGAAGATTTTAAATTTCTACCATTTACCAAATGTAAGTAGTGACTGCTAGCTAACACATCTAGAGGCTGGCTTATCTATTTTCACTACATACTATGTTTGTAGTATGTAGAATCTGAATCCATATCTGGACTAAAATATCTAGAGTCTTTTCTAGAGTTAGTTGTTTGTTCCTCACTGGACTATTACTTTCTTATTTGCAAGTAAGCAGCAATATGAACTAGATAGTCTCTAGGGGTGTTTGTAGGGTGATAGTTTTATTTAAGATTGCATTCATTATGCAAGACTGAGGTGTGTGTATGTGTGTAAGATAAGCAGAAGTCTTAAAAAAAGCCAACCCTCGGATCCAATTTTTCCTAATCTTCAGTGTTTCTAACCCTTTCCATTAAGTTCCAGGTCTATGTGCATTCCTGCTTTTTTTTTTTTTTGTCTTACCAGCCCTTTAACTGTTATTACTACAACCTCCTTGTTCCCCTAGCTCACCTTGCCTTTGGGAAACATGCACAAGTGGAGTGGAAGCAGAAGTCTTTGCCTCATAGGCAGGAGACTAAATCTTGCATATAATCACAGTGCATTCCCTATAAGAATGGGTTAGAATCAGAAAGACTCATGTAAGTAACCCAGTATTAGGATAGGGAAGTAGTCAGACACTGGAGAGTTTTGAAACACAGTAGAGATGGGAAGGGCTAATAATGTGGGTTCATGTGCATTGCTTTTTCCCCTGCAAGCTGTAGTAGGTTCAGGGTCCAATGGCTGTAGCAAGTGCTTGCAAATATATGAGTTGTGAAGAACCTGAGCAGATCATTCAAATAGACTTTTCTTGCCTTCTCACAATTTTCACACCTTGGCCATGCCTCACCTGTGACCCATCCTACTAAGTATTTCCATGTACATCTGAGGGAGTCCATATGATATCCTGTGCCCTCAGCACATAGTCCACTGATGCCTGCATTCTATCATACTTTTGGATCACCTGTATACCCTACACCGGGTTATACCATATCCACCCTGTTTTTTAAACTTCTGGTGAATTACAAATGTGATTGTGTGTAGTAATGTCATAATTACTTGAAGAGACATGTATGCTTGAGATGAAGAAGGGTTAAGAGGAGAGATAGTAAGAATGGTTGAAAATACTTCATGAGCAGTTTAATATCAGAGTCTGTGAATTCTGGGAACTGAGTTATTGCTGTATAATATTTCTTCTTCTTGTGTTTTAATATTCCAATTTCCTTGCCCAACTCAATTCTTGTCACGTCC
>NW_022103915.1:88788466-88810345 GCF_000313985.2 Echinops telfairi | reverse complement strand
GGAGATGAGCCAGTCAGGGTGCAGTGTAGCAATGATGAAACATACATCTTTCCTCTAGTTCCTAAATACTTCCTTCCCCTGCCCCACTATCATGATCCCAATTCTACCTTACAAATCTGGCTAGAGCAGAGGATGTACATTGGTACAGAAAGGAACTGGAAACACAGGGAATCCAGGACAGATGATCCCTTCAGGACCAGGGTGAGAGTGGTAGGGTAGAGGGAGGGTGGGGTTGAAAGGGGGGAACCGATTACAAGGATCTACATCTGACCTCCTCCTTGGGGGACGGACAACAGAAAAGTGGGTGAAGGGAGACGTTGGACAGTGTAGGACATGATAAAATAATAATTTATAAATTATCAAGGGTTCATGAGGGAGTTGGGCACGGGAAGGGAGGGGAAAAATGAGCTGATGCCATTTTTGATGTTTTGAGAATGATGAGGGCAATGAATGTACAAATGTGCTTTACACAATTGATGTATGTATGGATTGCGATGAGTTGTATGTGACCGTAATTAAATGTTAAAAAAAAACAACAGTTGTGTGAGCCCCCAATAATGTGATTTAAATAAAAAGGAAAAAAATGTATTTAGGAGTGTATAATATTATATTTCTCACATGTTCCTCATCATTTATAATTTTTGGTACATTATCTTATTTTCTTCATGCATGTTGCATTACATAATTTTTGACTGATTTCCCTGGACCTCCTGAATATTGAGCACTTCTTTAAATTTCTTTCTTTTACTAATTATCCTTTCCTGAAATGGTATGAGCACTTGCTAATATGTAAAGTATGACATTTAAAAGAGTTGAAAGATGATGTGGGCTTTATGTCTGTATTGTTTCTTGTTTCTCCAGAAAGTAGGGAACTTGTGCATGCATCTCTTTATATCCATCTCTGTTTCTATCTATTTTTGTCTCTATCGTCCTATGAATCTATTTTAACTCCCGGTGTTCTCAGACTCTCCTTTGTCTTAAAATTTTCAGGCTTATTCTCACACAAAGTTCTTAGTTCAGAACATAAACTATGAATCAAGATTATTAAATTCACAAACTGCTTTTCTTCCAGAATTTTTTTCATTTCAAAATTTTAAAAGACATTTTAATTTTCATTAAGGATATTTCTGGCTTATAAATGAAATAGAGACATGAAAAATGTACTAAGTGAAAATGTTAGTATTTTTCACAAAATAATTATACTCTACTTTTCTCCCTCTTCACAATCCTATGAGAATTCTCCTGGCCTGATGATCTCAGTCTGAGAATCCCAGAACTCTAATGCATCACTGGGTCACCACCATCAACTGTAGCTAAATAGTTGGCTTGGAGTATCTGTATTTGTACCATATACACTCTTTTATAGGAAGTGTGGCTGGTGGTATGTCTTTAATGTTTATGCAAAGAAGAACATTTAATTGGGGGACTTCTCTGACTCCCAGACCATGAAGTCATCTGAAGCTTTTGAAGATAAGGTAGGTAGAGGAGGTAAACAGGGTTGGTAGAGAGAGGTTGAAGATACGGTAGACTATAATCTAACACACGAAGAGCTCCTTTCTCAGGCTCTCCTACCTCTAGAGAGGCAGGATGTCACAAAGGAAGCAGAAATGACACAGGAATGAAGAGTTGGGACAATTGTATGGAGAAAGGAATACGAAAGCAAGTGAATGTGATTTTTAATGAGTATCCAGATGTGATAGTCAAGATGTGGGAGGGGGGCAAGGTAGTTACCATAATCTTGCAATTACTGCCTCTCTTTTTAAAAATTTTCATTCCTCTTCCTTTGCAGTTTCTCCATATATCAGACCACCTTGGCTCCACTGTAATATTGTCACCATGTAATCTGGTCAAACAATATCAATAAGACATCTAGCCCCACAACGATTTCTGCCCTTTGTGTGCTGCTTCTTCTTCTTCTTCCTCTCCTTCTTCTGTGATATTTCATTCTGCTAACTACAACAATCCTACGTGCTACTCTAGTAATCTAAGGGTTGAGTTCTTCTGCATATCCGAACAATGTTACAAAAATATTTCTGTTGACTTTCTCCCCAGCTTCTTATCTGTGTTACCTATATTTAAAAGGATTCTCAATTACCTGGAAAGCTTTTTATTCAACACTCAAGTGCTTCTAGATTTCTTTTATCCCACATGTTTTCTACAAGTAGCGTATTACCTTACATTCCCACATTTCTCCCTTAAAACATTTTTACCCAATACTAATCAAATGGCTATTTCCAACCGTGCTGTGTGCATGTTGTCATCATTCATCACTTCCATATAATCTTCCTCCTCCTCTACTCTTTTATTGTAGCTGCTCTCTTTATCAGCAACAAAGATGTCTCCGTACTAAATTCAAGTGTTTTTCGTAATTTTTTCTTGTTGAATATCTTTTTGGCATTTGAAAGTTACAGCCACTTATGACTTCTTTGACATTTCTGTCTTCCTTTCATCCTGTTGCAGTACATAGGAGCTCTTTGCTGGCAGGGTACATATGAGAACAGTGGCTACAGTAACATAGTAATGGTGTCAATAAATGAAATCGCCCATTTCACTCCCATCAAGCGTATTCGGACTCATAGTGACTGTATGCCAGAACAGAAGAGTGGACTCACTGCATTTCCAAGGCTGTCAATCTGCAGAGAAATAGCCTGTCATATCTTTCTCTCGTGAAGCAGCCGGTGGTTCCAAACCACTGACCTTTTGATTAGCAGCAATGCCATGGATTTGTTCATCTTTTAGATGTCTTTTATCCTGCATGGCTGCTCTAATAACTTTCCTTGATATCTTGATATGCTAGCCTGTAAGCAAATCTTTCTTTCTCAAGATTTCAAATTTTGAATGACTCCTAAAATTTCATCTCCAATCCTGATCTTTCTTGTCTGTCATGTATTATGACTGCTTTAGTTTGTTTAACTCCTGGTAATTTTTCAAAGCTTATGCAAACTCTGCCTTGTGTGTAAAGCTGCCTCTTAGTTCCTAGCAGACACTGTGCCTTTGTTCCTAACAATCCCCTGGAACTCTTCCTGGGGTGCAATATATTGTGGTTTATTCACTGTGTGGAAATCTATTTAATTTCTAATTAAACTTTAAGTTTCCTGACTTAGAGAAGTGATAGGTAGAAGAGATTAGTGATTGGATGGATTAGTTACTGGGAAGTTTTTTGTGAAGGAAATGGGATTTTGGTTAATTTTGAAAGATGAACATGATGGGAAATGTTCTATGTGACACCACCCAATACAGATCTACTGGCTACTTGAGGCTGTTGAGCCCTTGAAATGTGAGTAGTGCCATGGAAGATTTTAAATTTCTACCATTTACCAAATGTAAGTAGTGACTGCTAGCTAATACATCTAGAGGTTGGCTTATCTATTTTCACTACATACTATGTTTGTAGTATGTGGAATCTGAATCCATATCTGGACTAAAAAATCTTTTTCTAGAGTTAGTTGTTTGTTCCTCACTGGACTATTACTTTCTTATTTGCAAATATGCAGAAACATGAACTAGGTAGTCTCTCGGGGTGTTTGTAGGGTGATAGTTTCATTTAAGATTGCATTCATCATGCAAGACTGAGGTGTGTGCATGTGTGTAAGATAAGCAGAAGTCTTAAAAAAGCCAACCCTGGGATCCAGATTTTTTTCTAATCTTCAGTGTTTCTAGCCCTTTCCTTTTAGTTCCAGGTCTAAGCTTCTATGCATTTCTGCTTTTTTTTTTTTGTCTTCCCAGTCCTTTAACTGTTATTACTACAACCTCCTTCTTCCCTTAGCTCACCTTGCCTTTTGGCAGCATGCACAAGTGTAGTGGAAATAGAAGTCTTTGCCTCATAGGCAGGAAACTACATCTTCCATATGATCACAGTGCATTCCCTATAACAATGGGTTAGAATCAAGAAGGCTCATGTAGTAACCCAGTATTAGGATAGGAAAGGAGTCAGACATTGGAGAGGTTTGAAACACAGTAGAGACAGGAAGGGATAATACCAAGGGTAATGTGGGTTCATGTGCATTGCTTTATCTCCTGCAAGCTGTAGTAGGTTCAGGCTCCTATGGCTGTAGCCAGTGTTTGCAAATATATGAGTTGTGAAGAACCTGAGCAGATCATTCAAATAGACCTTTCTTGCTTTCCCACAACTTTCACACCTTGGCCATGCCTTGCCTGTGACCCATCCTACTAGGTATTTCCATGTACACCTGAGGGAGTCCATAACGATATCCTGTGCCCTCGACCCATAGTCCACTGATGCCTGGATTCTATCATACTTTTGGTTATACCATATTCACCCTGTTCTGTAGACTTCTGGTGAATTTCAAATGTGATTGTGGGTAGTAATGTGAGAATTACTTGAAGAGACATGTATGCCTGAGATGAAGAAGGGTTAAGAGGAGAGACAGTAAGAATGGTTGAAAATACTTCATGAGCAGTTTAATATCAGGATCTGTGAATTCTGGGAACTGAGTCATTGCTGTATATTATTTATTCTTCTTGTGTTTCAATATTTCACTTTCCTTGCCCAACTCAATTCTTGTCACGTCCATCTACCATATTTCCACATTTGTTCCTTTCTCTTCTTTGTAGATGTGAGATCATTTCATTAGGTCATGATGACAAGATTCTCTCATATGGAAGTGACACAACTGCTTTAAGTCATTACAGGTAAAAAACTTTTTTTTTTGGTAATTATAAGTCCCTGAGAGGAAATTGAGGTGAAATAATGCCTGCACAATGTGAACATCTTTGAATAATTAATCTTTATAATTCTAGGGCAACAATGTCATTCTTATATTTGTTTTCTCGTCATCGCTTTAGAGCACTGTGATTGACAAATGAATGGATGAAGCAAATCGCTCTGTGGTGTCAGAGTTTGTGTTCCTGGGACTCACCAACTCCTGGGAGATGCAAGTTGTCCTCTTTGTATTCTCTTCCCTGTTTTACGTGGCAAGCATGATGGGAAACTCGCTCATTATCATTACTGTGACCTCGGACCCTCACTTGCACTCTCCCATGTACTTTCTCTTGGCGAATCTCTCCTTTATTGACCTGGGAGTTTCTTCTGTCATTTCCCCCAAGATGATTTATGACCTTTTCAGAAAACACAGAGTCATCTCCTTTGGAGGCTGTGTCGCTCAGATCTTCTTCCTTCACATCATTGGTGCTGTGGAGATGCTGCTGCTCACAGCCATGGCCTTTGACAGATACGTGGCCATCTGTAAGCCTCTCCACTATTTAACTATTATGAGCCCCAAAGTGTGTACTTTGCTCTTGGGGGCTTCCTGGATACTTGGTTTCATCCACTCTTTGACTCAACTGCTTTTTGTTATAAAGTTGCCATTTTGTGGTCCTAATGAGATAGACAGCTTTTACTGTGACCTACCTCGGTTTATTAAACTTGCATGTATAGACACCTACAAACTAGAGTTCATGGTCACAGCCAACAGTGGGTTTGTGACTCTGGGATCCTTCTTCATACTGGCCATCTCCTACATTTTCATCCTGATTACAGTTCGGAAACACTCCTCAGGTGGCTTATCCAAGGCTCTGTCCACTTTGTCATCTCATGTCATGGTGGTGATTTTGTTCTTTGGTCCTTGCATCTTTGTTTATACCTGGCCTCACTCCACATCACACCTAGACAAATATCTTGCCGTTTTTGATGCAGGTCTCACTCCTTTTCTAAATTCACTCATCTACACACTCAGGAACAAAGAGATGAAGGTGGCAATGAGGAGAGTCTGCAGTCAACTTATTGTTTGCAGAAAGATCTCTTAAATGACAAAAGTATTATGGAATTATCCTCCAATTCTCCTCCTTGGAGAATATTTTAAACAGGACCTTCCACATATATGAAGGGGTTACCAAAAACCAAAAACAAGAAAACCAACAAAAAATGGAAAAAATCTCCACTGGGCAGACTTTCATAGTCTGCATTTTTCCCAGTAGGTGAGCATCCAGAAACTCCCTCTGAGTTAGTGCACCCAGTGGCATCACCTGGGACGGTTCTCTCTGGTCACAGTGAATTTTTTGTAAAAGCAGTTTTGCTTGAACCTCTTTTTTGGGATGGCTGATTTAAGAGAGCAGTGTGCAGCTGTGAAATTTTGTCTCCTGTTTGGGATAAATTCGGTGCCTCAGATATTGTTGTGATGTTGAACAGTGCTCACAAGGACAGTGCTATGGGAAAAAGTCAAGTGTACAAGTGGTTTTCTTGTTTCCAAAAAGGTGAAATGTCAATTTATGACATATCTCATTCTGGACGTTTACCAACCTTCCAAACGGATGAAAATGTCAGCAAAATCAGAGCGCTTATGCTCGAAGACGGATGATGGATCATTGAAGAGCTGGGGGAATTTATGTGGACTATCTTGGAGCTTGGTTCAGCGAATTTTAACAGAAGATTTGGGAATGAGAAAGGTCAATGCAAAATATGTGCCTCAGGTTCTGACTGACCAGGAAAAAGTTCATTGAATTGTACAAATATACCGTGTGCTTTGCAAGAACAGCTCTGATTTGGTCCAAACTTTTTCCTCCCTAGGTCATTATTGGTGAAAAGACATAGTTCTATTCTTATGACCCGAAGGCAAACATCAATCAAGCCAGTTGAAGATGCCATCATCTCCTCATCCCCCAAAAGCTTATCAAGTGAAATCACAGACCAAAATGATGCTTATTTGTTTTTTTGATGTGTGGGGGACAGTGCATTTGGTGTTTGTTCTACCACCTCAGACTGTTCATCAAGCTTTCTAGTTAGTGGTTCTGAAAAGATTGCTCAGCAGTGTGTGACAAAAAAGGCTTGATTTGTGGAAGTCAGGGGACTGGTTTTACCCCCATGACAATGCACCTGCTCATGCAGCCACAATAGTGTGCCAGTTTTTGGCAAAAAACAGCATGCCTCTCTTGTCCTACACACCTTATTCACCTGATCTTGCTCCCTGTGATTTATTTTTTGTTTCCACAAATGAAGAGGGACATGAAAGGGCAGTGATTTGATGACATAGAAGTGGTGAAGGAAAAAATGAGGGCGGTGCTGTCAGCCTTCCAAACAGATGAATTTGAAAAATGTTTCCAAGAATGGAATAGACAATGTATGGATTTGACAAATGTATTACAGAGCTGGCAAATGTATTAAGTGTAATGGAGGGTACTTTGAAGGTTATAAGATTGGTTTGTAAAAAACTTTAATACATAGCTTTGAAAAAAATTCCGTTTTGGGGGGGTGCCCCCTCATATTACTAATATTTAGATATTACAGACCAATAAATCATTTCTTTTTAAAAATGCCAATTGATAAATGTGTTGCTTGCTTACTGTTAAATGAAGCACATAGTGAGCTAAAAAGTATCTCCAGGAGGTCAATTTCATGTCTCTAGAACCATTACTTTGCTGAATTTAGCATGGGTCAGGCGCCATGGCTGAGTCTCTAGTGTCACCGAGTGAGCAAAATAAGGGGTTGTAGATTGTCACAATTATAGGTGTAAATATATAAAGAAGATGCCAGTTTATTGATCTTCCATCACACACAAAAATATATGTCAAGACTAGTCCCTGGAAAAGACTTTCATGTCCGGCAAAGCGGAGGGGCAGCGAAAGGGGAAGGCCCCAGGTGAGACAGATCGACATCGTGGCTGCTTCAATGGGCTCAGGCGTGGGGATCATTGTGAGGTCGGCATGGGACTGTGCCGTGTGTGGTCTGTTGTAAAGAGTTCTCTTCTGGGTCAGATGTGACGTGATGACCCCTGGCACCCAGGAATAGGGTTTCTATGAATTGGATTTGACTCTATGGTAGCTAACACCAACAATGAAAGTCGTTTTTCTTAAAAAAACCAACCCAAACCATATATATATATATATAATGGTTTGTACTTGTACATCATCTTCATTCATACTTTCACTACAGGAAAATCTCAGAGCAGTCAAATGATGACTAGAATATTAATGAGGAGGGGATCAGAACAAGAGGAGGTCACTGGATTATTTAAATATTTAATGATACCAGATTTTGTCAGAGGTGGTTAGAATCAGCCACTCTTGTAAGAATAGTGTTGCCTTGTAACCACAAAATTTACCTTTATTTCTGGTTGGTAATGTTACAGACTATGCCTTGTGTATGTTCATATACACACACAATTAAGATTTTATAGTCTCTACATTTTTTCTCTTGTTTTTTGATAACCATTATGCTCTTATGTCAGAATATTCTAATACAATATAGATTTTTATTCACACATAAAAATTAAATGACTGTCAAAATTGTTTTATGTTGTTCTCTTATAATTGGATGTGTAGATTGTCTTCAGTTTTTTTATTATTCCTTATAAACATTTCATATTTAACTTCTTTTATGGATTGCTATACTTCGAACTAATAGGGCATGATGAGAACAACTAAAAGTTTTTGTTCACAAAAATTCATATCATTGTGAATTAGGGGGGCGTGCAGAGTGGAGACGCAAAGCCCATCTGTAGACAACTGGATACCCCCTTACAAAAGGTTCGCTGGGAGGAGACGAGCCAGTCAGGGTGCAGTGTAGCAATGATGAAACATACAACTTTCCTCTAGTTCCTAAATGCTTCCTCCCCCCGCCCCACTATCACGATCCCAATTCTACCTTACAAATCTGGCTACACCAGAGGATGTACACTGGTGCAGTCAGGAACTGGAAACACAGGAAATCCAGGACAGATAATCCCTTCAGGACCAGTGTGAGAGTGGTGAAACCTGGAGGGTGGAGGGAGGGTGGGGTGGAAAGGGGGAAGCGATTACAAGGACCTACATATAACCTCCTCCCTGGGGGATGGACAGCAGAAAAATGGGTGAAGGGAGATGTCAGACGGTGTAGGATATGACACAATAATAATAATTTATAAATTATCAAGGCAAAAAAAAATTATCAAGGCTTCATCGGGAGGAGCCAGGAAGGGAGAGAAAAAAAATGAAGAGCTGATACCAAGGGCTCAAGTGGAAAGCAAATGTTTTGAGAGTGATGAGGACAACAAATGTATGAATGTGCTTGACACAATGGATATATGTATGGATTGTGATAAGAGTTGTAAGAGCTCCCAATAAAATGATTTTAAAATTTAAAAAAAAGGAAAAAGAATAAAAAAAGTTTCTGTTCACATTATGAGTTCTTCCAAAATAGTTTTGCTTGCTGTGGATAAGTATGTTCATTGTACCACTTCAAAAGACCCGAATATAATCATTTATTAAACTTTTTTTGGAGTAATTTTTGTAAGGCGAATATCTTGTTTTGAATTTCTTTATATTAGATAGGGGTGGGTCTGGTTTATACCTTTTCAAATATTCTCATTAACCATAATTCTTTGCATTAATGTCAGAAATCTAATTCAAACAAACATAAAATAGTAAAATGAAAAGTGAACTTTTGTTATTGGAATGTCCAATATTGGAGCCATGCTGATGGACTTCAACTTCACATTTTTGAATTTTGATCTCTGACTGTGGCCCGTTCTCTCGTTATTGTTTTCTCTTTCTTCTCTATAACATTGCAGCTCTGCTTAGCCACACATATTGGCCTTCTTTTTAATTTTGTTCATGGATTTCTTCATATATGCTGTGGGGAGAAAGACTACCCACCACAGCAATTTAGTAAATATGCTTCACAGGTTTCCAAGATGGTAAATCTTTATGGGAAATAACACTCTTATCTTTCTGCTGCACAATGGCTGGTGATTTTGAACCACAGGTGTTGCAGTTAGCAACCCAATGTCCAAGTCACTGTGCCACCAGACTCCTTGATGGGAGAGAACATCATGCAAATGCATCCGAGTTTCAATCACCTCTGCACAGCAACATCACAGCAAAGGGAGAGAATGTCTCAGAATCCGTAGTAAAACAGTTAACGAGTCTTAATTGACATTGCTTTTTCTCCATGCTAGATCTTTCTGAGGGCCAAGTTGGGATCACATACCCACTTCTGAGGGTATGGGTCAGGGTTCTTTGATAATCTCCAGAGAACTACATCGATTTGAGGGAAAGTATTTCCCAAATGAAGATGATAGGCAGCTATGATGTATTATCTGATAGGCAAGGTAAGCTCATGCTTAGGGTACTGCTTGTCCAAAGCAGAGATCTCAAGATGCTAAGCTGATAGAACACAAGGAAACGCAATGGCCACAGCGGAAGTGTCGTGGTTAGGGCAATCAATGAAATTGTCACCAGCTCCAGTGCGTGAGAATGAGGCCTGCTGGACAAAAAGTTGACTATAGGTCATGAGGGTGTCCATGCACGAGGCTTTGGAAGCTATGAAACTTCTATCACTTCAACACCTTTGTTAACATCAGTCTCCTATAATCTTTGCCTGTAACTGAAATGCTTTTTCAGAAAGTGTCTTGTGAATATACAATTTCTTTCTAATAAAAAGATGTAGAAATGGACTTCTGAAACTAATTCTTTTATGTTCACTCAGTATGCAACTAGACACAATATGAGTGGTTACTTAGCAATGATGGATTATATAACACATCTCTGACTTATTTTGAGTGACCTGTCTTTTACATCTGCTGACCCAGCAACTCCTTCCAGGAGGGCCAGCAATCCTCTTTGTCACAGTACAGACACAATGGTGTAGTCTTGTCACGTATTGATAAACAGCCAATGGGATCTCCAGTCCATGACAAAAGTAAGGAAACAGGAATAAATCTACTATTGTAATGATAACAGTCAATTTACTTTTTTGCTCTACAGCATTTACTTACAGAAGTATGTCCTAAGTTTTGGAAACAATATTTAGAAATACAAGTTTAAAATATGTTTGTTATATGTAGATGCAATTTAGCATACATTTAATATAATAGTAACTTGTGCAACAGCTTAATGTAAGACAAATATTCCAAATGTCCAAAAATATTGGTGATATTAATATTTAGCCAATGCAAATTAAAAAAATTATGTGTGAAGTGGATTTCAGTTTTTATCTTTGGTTAGGTGGGACATAATGCTTAATTTTATTGCGTGTATGTTAACATTCAAGTTATGAATGACATGATGACCCAAAATTCAATATTTAATTTTCTTGCAAAATATATTTCTGTGTTGCAATGAATAAATTGTCTAAATTTGGTCTTCTAGGAAAACAACAAAGGACACTTATCAGAACATTATATTTATAATTTATCAGAACATTTACATATTTCTGTGTAAGCAAATGGAATAATTCCTTGAAGAAATAAATTAAATGAATATTTAGATAATAATAATTATACAAATGTATTTCATATTTCATTTTCATTCAGACTGACTTTTCTCTAAGAAATTGATCCATTTGTCATGACTTGTAAAAAAAACTCTTGTTCTTTATGAGTGTGGGAGGGTGGGGGGAGGAGGGAGAAAAGAGGAGCTGATATCAAGGGCTCAAATAAAAAGTAAATGTTTAGAAAATGATGATGAGAACATATGTACAAATATGTTCGATACACTGATGTATGGATTGTTGTAAGAGCTGTAAGAGCTCCCAATAAAATGAGCTTTAAAAACCAAACAAACCGAAAACCCTTGTTATTTGAGAAGTATTATTGTTAAATCAATTATGTACATATCTCCAAATCTTGGAATTGATCAATTCCACTAGCAATAAAATGCACAGAATTTTGTAAATATTACAATCTTATTTTCTTTTTCATTTTTGATCCATGAGGTATGAGTTCACATTCATTTCTCTAAATCAGAGCACATAAGAACATACCAGCGGCACTATAATCATGTGACACAGCTGGTCTTGTCCAAGGGAACTTTGGTGAAGTAAAATTACTTGCTGTGGTTGTTTTATCGATAGCATTTGTAACTGATACAATTAATGGGGAGATCATGCATATAAGGTGTAGAGAACTCCAACTTGAGAATTGATCAGTTTTGCCCTTCCATTCATACAGAGACAGCCATTTCGGAAGCAGGAACAGGGAATCCCTTGGCCAGCAGCAAGGAGAGCCACAAGTGGAGTGCGTCTGAGATCTCTCTGTGAGGAAATGGAGGCAGGAGCAGAGCCATCAGAGGCTGCAGCACAGAGATGACAAGAGGAGAGGAGGGGGGACTTCCCAGCCTACTAAAAAAGTAGACTTCAAGCAGGAGGGTGACTGGCAGAGTCGGGAGACCTTTGGGTGACTATCAACACTGAAGGACCTTTGGAGCACTTGGGCCAGAGGCCAAAGGGCTGTGTGGATGAGAGGTAGAGAAATACCTGTTGGCCAGTAGGGCTGAGAAAAGGCACTGCTATGGATGAAAGGAATATGCTGTTAAGGTTTTGTGACCATGAGTTGTGGTAACCTGTTAACATCCATAAGCAACCCCATAACCATGAATACCGTCTGTAAATTCCATGTGGTCATTGCAACTGATTATCAAACCTACCAGAGAAGTAGAGTGCTGTGGGAGGGACAGTTGTTAGTAGCGGATAAAGAAAGTTGATTGGTGATGTCTGACCTCTGTCTTGTGGGGATCGGCCTTGGGCTGGTGTGGGATTGGAATCACGTTCTCTCTACTGAAGTCAGAGGAGATCAGATAAGGCCATCACATCATTACATCAGGAAGGAATGGACACATTTATATTTGTACTAAGTTCTTTGCAATTGCTCTAGTCTGGGGAACTGTGAAGATATAGCGTTACAAAAAGGAAAGTGAGTGTGCAGGTTTTTATGCAGTATTATTTCAAGATGAAAATCATTTATGGAGATATTTGAAGAGCCCATAAATAACATATGGAAAACTGATAAAAATTATTTTTGATTGCCTTGTGAGTATTATTTCTTTGGACTATCTTTGAAGAACAAAAATCACATGATCTAAAACATATTTTTGATATTTATTTACTTTCAAATATAAAATGTTCTGTTCACATCCTCATTTCAATGTAAGTATATTTCATAAATTTTATTTTTAATTATTCAAATATATTTGTATGATAGAACTCCATTTTAAAAGTGACAGAATATTATGCCCAGGTACAATGAAATGGTAGCATCTAAATGGAGTACAAAAACAGAAGCTTGCAGAAAATAAAAGGAAAAGGATTTTTGAATTCCTTTTAAATTCCCTTTTAAGGACAATTCTAAAAATTTGAATCCTTTTTTACATATATTGAATCAGGAGAGATTTGTGTTGAGCAGTTGAATTTAATAGGTAGAAATGTTTATATTAAATGTTAAATGTCTCATGCTGAAATCACTTATACCAACACACAGTTTGCTCCAAATTCTGCCTTCATTCCTTGTTGCAGTTAAAAAGAAATTGTGTATGAAGTGAAACTACTTTAGAATCTGAAATGATTACATTTTTAGACCCCATAAATAACAGAAATATAAACCCTGCTTTGTGGAATGATTTTTCTTCTAATGATATAAATGATTGAACTAAAGTTTCAAAAGGGAGCCTAAAGCAGATAAGAAAACATAGATCCAGCAATTGGTTTGGGCTGTCACTAAACCCTAGCTCCAATTTTTCTTTTAAAATGCTTTTATTGGGGGCTCTTACATCTCTTACCACAATCCGTACGTTCATCCAGTGTGTCAAGCACATTTGCATCTATGCCGACATCATTATTTTCAAAGCCTCTCTTCTCACTTGAGCCCCTGATATCAGCTCCCCATTTCTTCCCCTGCCCTCCCTCAAGAACCCTTGATAAGTTATAGATTATTTTTTTCCCATATCTTACATCGTCCTCCCTTGCCCCTCCCCCACTTTTCCGTTATTCATCCCCCTGGGAGGGGTTCTAGATTGATTCTTGTGATGGATTCCCCTTTTCTGCCCCCACCCTCACCTAATCCTCCTGGTATCTCTACTCTCTTTGTTGACCCTGATGGGCTTATCTATCCTGGATTCCTGTGTTTCAGGCTCTTATCTGTAGCAGTGTGCGTGCTCTGGTCTAATCCGATTTGTAAGGTAGAATTGAGGTCATGATAGTGGGGTGAAGGAAGCACCAAAGAACTAGAGGAAAGTTGTGTGTTTCATCGGTGCTATACTGCACCCTGACTGGCTCCTCTCTTCTCTGTGACCCCTCTGTGAGGGGGTGTCCAATTGTCTACAGATGGGCATTGGGTCTCTACTCCATGCCGCCCCCCACCCCCTTCACCTTGGGTATGGTTTTATTCTGGGTTTTAGATGCCTGATACCTGATCCCACTGACACCTCATGATCACACAGGCTGGTGTGCTTCTTCCATGTGTGCTTTATCTTGTTTATCTTCAAGCCTTTACGACCCCAGAAGCTATTCTCTCTTTTGATAGCAGGGTACCATCAGCTTTGTTCACCACTCTTAGCTCCAATTTAAGAATTGTTCTTACATCATGGCCCTGCTTGTTACTCGCCCTCAGGAAGGGAACACTGAAGATATGGGTGCTGTAGCAAGTGTGGTGAAGAAATCAGATGGTGTTGGGCTATCAGATAAAATAGTGGCTGGCGTCTTAAGCACTTGTCATCTATGTGAGATGTCAACTCAATCTGCATGGAAGCAACACACCAACATCAGTGACTGAAGAATTGTAAATCACATAATTCGAAGCCAAAGGAAGGAGCCTAAATTGTGGGAGATTCTGGTTTTCAGAAGATTAGGGATGACATTGGGAGTCCAAGATACATTTGTGAGATCGACACAGGAAATAAGGCCCTGGTGATTTCCCTCTATCCATAATAGAGGGATGGGAAAAAATTGGCTACCCAACAGAGTGCATTGCAGAGATGACCATAGGAGATCAAAATGTTAAACCTTACCTGAATGGTAAAAGCCTTGTCAGTTGATGCTTTGATGCATGTTGGGTCTGATTTGGTTTTCAACTTTTTCCGTGTTTGTTGTTCATATTGGGGTAGAGCTCAGATGTATTTTGTCATTGGGGAGGACCCTCTTGAATTTTTATTATGTGTTTTTTGTTTTTGAGTTTTTTGAAACTCAGGATTGATAAGCGTATAAAGTCAGCAAACAGAATAAGGGTTTCTGGGGGTTACAGTGGTGGTGGGGGGTAAAGGAGAGCTGATGTGAAGGAATTCACAAAGGCAGAGACTATTTGAAACTGATTATGGTAGTAAAATATTGTTTGATGTGATTGAACTATGGAATAAGATATCCAATAACATGGTTTGGGGGGAAAAATGATTGGACTCAAAAGGGCTAAGTGACTCAACCTTATAGTATATCGTTTGAAAATATTTGCTCTAAATTTCTAGATGGTAAGCAAACCAGATTGAGCAGAATATATGAGGGGAAATAAAGAAGTATTGCTAACAGGGTTCCAGTTCATACATGCAAACGCTTATTATAAGCAAGAAGTATTTGAATGTGTTTCTGAGACCAACAGATGTCTGCAGAAATGCTCTCTCAGGGATTTGCTGGACCAGCTAAATTCACCACCAAGAGGTCAGTGCAGAAGGTTATGGAAACTGTTTGGGGATTCTAAAGGAGTAATCTTGATAGATTTTCTTGAAGACCACAGGACAATTATGGACAATAATAAGCAGGACAAGTTATTATGAAGAAGTTTTAAGAAAATTGAAAACTGCTTTGGTAAGAAAAAAAAAAAGCCAGAAAGTGCCAGTAATTTTGTGTATCACGATGCACTTGGTCCTTCTTCATGAGGAGCAAGGGCTGTCTGATGAGCATTTTGTCGGGAAATCTCACTCCAATCATTCTACAATCCTTGTCTTACTCCTCTGGATTTTCCTTTCTTCCCCTGAACTCAAAGAACACTTAAAATGAACATAATTTGAACTCTGAGAGGATGTATTATATTGAATTGAAATTCATTTTAGCATTATATTAAGTGGATGCTAGATTGCATTAATTCATTTGCCAATCTATTTAAAAGTTAAAGTCATACATATTGTTGTTTTAAAAACTCAGAATAAAATTCTATGCATAGATGCTATATAGTTAAAAAAATAACTTGATTGATAAACTTACTGAAATTTCCTCACTTTTGCATGTCCTCTGGGATGGAGGGACCCAATGCATAAAACCTTACTTTTTTATTTATAGCCTGGTACGAGCAAGCCTGAAGGAGCTACTGCATCACCAAATGCATGTGCCCAAGCTCATTCCTCAAAATGGGTGAGACCTGCTTTCTATGAATGTCATCCATCATTATCTACTAACAGTTTGTTGCATCCAGTGGCATATTGCCATGTAGAGTTAGTTTCCACTGCCTGTTTCATTTCTTATTTATTAAAATTAAATATTACAGTTTTCAAGAGATCTTCAAGATGAAGAATCACAATTGAATTGGGGGAGGGTCCATAGGATATAGAATGACATTGAAGGTGTTGAAGTGGTAGGGGCCTCTGGTTTCAATAACTGTTGTAGGTGCCCTTGTGACCCTGAATGAACTTTACTTCTGGCTGGCACATTCTCCTGCACTGGAGCTGGTATCAGTTTTATTTAGTGCCCCACCAGACCCCTTCCACTGAAGTGTTTGTTGGTTTCTTGTCTGCTTGGCATCTATGAGTCTTTGCTTTGGACAACTGTTGCCAGTGTTTTGTTGATGATATAAACACCTGCTTACCTTGTTTATCGGGTAATTGATCTTAGAAATTGATGGGGTACATTGAACGCAGCATTGTAAAGGATTTGAAATAATAACTGACTGGGAAACTACTCCAAACGGAAGGTGAAATAAGTCTTGTAATTTGGCAACTGATTGATTGACTATCAAACAAACTATAATAATAAAAGAACCTCCAGGAAATTTGGATAGTGTTCAAGGTCAGACAACATATATTGAAAATGCCCAAAGTAGAATCTAAAATTACTTGACACACAGTGGTGGTGACTTCACCCTCTGAAAGGTGGAAAACGGATGAGACCTGGAAAAGCAAAGCAATCCCGTTAAGTTTGGCTCTCACAGGGTTCACTACACTATACCTCATATTTCAGGGATTCTTGATTTAGGGTTCTCATTTCTTCTATTTGTATTTCCCTCTATGTTCTATGTGATAAACACAGGGATACTTCCATATTATACTCCGCATGACCTCTGATTTATGCTCGCATTTCCTCATTTTTCCTCCTTACCAGTTAGTTTGTATGGCATTGACACAGCTGTTTGCTCCATTCTGGCTCCTAGGTTGTTTCATAACTTTTCCAGGAAGCACAATATCATTTTTTAGGTGCCTACATTGTTAGTAGCATCTTTATCCATACAATAAGGAGCACTTAGATTATCCTGTTGATACTGTGTCCTTTGGACAATAGAGCTAGCTACTTGCTAACAGGGAAACAAGAAAGAAATTTCTGCTGAGTTAGGAGAAAAATTGTGTATTGAACAACACTGAGTAGCTTGCATAATTGTTGGGAATGCTGTAAAATCTGGCTCTTGCTTAAGGCCAAGCATCCAGCAACAACGCTCAAATGCCACCCAGAACCAGTCCTGGGTGGCATTCAGGCCTTCTTATTGCATATTGCTGTCCTGTTCCCATGCCAAACACTAAAGAAAATACCATTTGTACTATCAGCTTTCTTCACCACATTTGCTTATGCACCCATTTTGTCTCCAGCGATCATGTCAGGAGGTTGACACATTATTAGAACAAGTTGTTCTTGAACTGAGGTAAGATTTAAGTAGAAGCCCAAAGTCCATCTGCTTCCTTGTTTTATACACACACACACATACACACACACACACACACGTGTATGTACATAGACCAGTACACCTATCTTTATATATTTACAAATATACATATCTATAATTATGCCCATATATAATAATTCTTACTTTCTTCTTCTTCTTCTTCCCTCTTTTTCTTTTCTCCTGCCCCAATATCATGATTACCCATTGTACATCTCTCAGTAATTCCTCTTGGATACCTTTCAATCGATCAAACATGACCAGAAATGTTACACCCTCCTCACAGTAGGTTTTAGAACCTTTGCTATATCCCTGTCCTTGTCATCATTGTTTCACCACTCCCCCTACCTCCCCACCAGGCTCCTCCCAGCCCATCTCTCCCTGTGCCACCCCCACCCCCCGAAACATTGGTCCCATCACTGTTTCCTTGGGATTGCTGATTCTGCCTATCTTCTACAGATAGACATCAAAAGAAAAAGAAAAGACCAGGAAGGAAAGGTCATTCAAATAGTTCCAAGTCTGTTATCTTGAGGCAGAGTGAGTATCTCTCTGTTAACTGGCAAGCTGGCCCTGTTGTAATCCATCAGACCAATCCCCTTTTCTTTCAGGTTCCAAATCCTGGGACCTGTTTACCTAATAGAATTTATACCCACTTGGTCCTGAGCACGAGTGACCGAGAGGTGTGCCTCTTACAAGTCCCCCTGGCTAGCTCTTCCTTCAGTCTGGGGTGGAGCTCTCTCCACCCCCATTACACATTTAGACTTTAAATAAGTGTGGTCCCCTCATGAATAACCCCCAGCCAGTTCAGATTAAGTGCCAAGTGTGATCCCCCAAGTCAGAAGTATACAACTGGGAATCCTTAGGGATGTTGTAGCTCTCCCCTCTTGGTTTGACCCCACGGAACCACCATCATTCTTGAAGTTCAGACATGTCTGCTGACTTAATCACCAGGAAAATTGATTGTGGAGCAACCTTCCTTCTCAAATTTCTCAGATCTGAATTAAGGTCACATGCCAGTGAGTCCCTGCCCCATGTCTATGAATTATCTTCAAAGGAAGTATGGCACCCAATTTTTGGGACCTGTTTAAGAACTGGGACTCATTAGGCTGAAAATTTAACACAAATCACAAAGTGTGTAAAAAGTCACCAGAAATCACACATCATTCCCCTAGTTCCTGAATACTTCGTCCCCTCCACTACCATGATCCAGTTCTAACTTACAAACCTGGCTAGACTGCAGAACACAGATTGGTACAGATAAAAGCTCTTGACACATGGAATTCAGGAAAGAGAAATCCCTCAGGAACAGTAAGGGGAGTAGGGATACCATGAGGGTAAGGGGATGGTCAGGGAGGGGAAAGTTTGAGAAAGGGGGAACCCATCACAGGATTGGATATATAGCCCCACCCCCCACCACCAAACGGGACAAATAGCAGAAATGTGGTGGAGGGAGACAGTGGGCAGTATAAGATACGAAATAACAATAACGATATATAATTGATCAAGGATCCATGCAAGTGGGAGGGTGTGGGAGGGAGGGAAAAAAAGAGGAGTTTATACCAAGGGCTCAAGTAAAAATGACAATGGCAACCTATGTATAAATGTGCTTGATACAATGGATGTATGGAATGTTATAAGAGCTGTAAGAGCCCCTAATAAAATTATTTAAATAAATAAATAAAATTCTGTTGAGGAAAAAAATCACTAGAATCCATCACATATTTTGAAAGCAATATTGCCATATATGTAATATATGTATTGTACTTCTAGATTCAACCACCTAGAGATCAATTGGATATTTTTAAAGTAAAACATTTTTTTTTTCATTGTATATTAGGTCAGGGTTTACATTTCAGATCATTAATTTAGTATCCAACAATTTAAACTATGCAACAACCCCCTTCAGTTGAATAGTTTACCCTTCAATTGCTCCTTGATTTTTCTTCTTCTTGTGGACTATTATCTTCCATTTCACCTACATTAACATTCATCAACAGTCTAGCCCATTTATTTGTCTTCTCTCATTTGCCTTCCTCGAACTGACAATCTCCAAAGTCTGTTCTCTTTGGTATGGACATCTGTCCTTTCCCCCTTTTATCATAGTGGTCTCATCTCTTTGTGATTGGTTAATTCTACTCTGCCTAGTGTTCTCCAGGTCCATCCAGCCACAAGGTGCTTCATGATTTCACGAGTGGTGTTTAGTGATGCATAGCATCCAATTATGAGTATGTACTAAAGTGTTTTTTAATCCATTCTTCTACTGACGGACCTTAGATTGTTTTTTATCTTCTTGCTATTGTGAACAGGGCTGTGAACCACATCAGTGTGCGTGTCTGTTCACTTTATGACCCTTACTTCTTTCAGCAGAGGGATTGCTGGGTTATATGCAATTTCTATTCCCAGTTAGTTGAGGTAGCTCATATTTACAACCCCCCTAGCAGAGTATGAGGGTTCCAATCTTTCTGCAGCCTCTGTAGCATTTGTTATTTTCTGTCATCTTGAACCTGGCTGTCATTGTTGGTATCAGGTAGTATCTCACCATTGCTTAGATTTGCTTCTTCTGATGGCTAGTATTTCGTCATGACTTTGTTGGCCATTTGGCTGTCATCTTTTGTGAAGTGTGTGCTCATTTCCTTTGCCCACTTTTTAAATTGGGTTATTCATCTTTTTCTTATTGAGGTGTTCCTTATTTCTCTAGATTTTAGAGATTAGTCCCTGGTCCATTGTGTTATTGTCGAAAAATTTCCCCCCTCATTGGAATGGAGATCCACAGCCCATCTGTATACAATTGGACATCCCCCCACAGAAGGGTCACAAGGAAGGCACAAGCCAGCAAGGGTGTAGTACAGCAATGATGAAATATACAACTTTCCTCTAGTTCTTTAATGCTTCCTACCCACCCAATATCATCACCCCAGTTATACCTCACAAATCTGATTAGACCAGGGGATGTACATGGGTACAGATAATATCTCTTGACACACGGAATCCAGGACAGATAAACCTTTCAGGACCAATAATGAGACTAGTGATACTATGGGGGTAGGGGGAAGGTGAGGGAACAAGGGGACCAAAGGCAGAACTAATAGCAATGATTGATGTACAAAATGCCCTCCCCAACCCAGAGAAATAAACAACAGAAACATGGGTGAAGGAAGACAGTGGATGGTGTAAATTATGAAAACAAAAATAATTTATAAATTATCAAGGATTCATTAGAGTGGGAGGGTTGCAGAGGGAGGGGGAAAATGAAGGGCTGATATCAAGGGCTCAAGTAGAAAGAAAATGTTTTGGAAATGATGGTGGCAACATATATACAAATGTGCTTGATATAACTGATGTATGGATTATTATAAAAGCTGTAAGAGCCCCAAATAAATAAAATGATTTAATTAAAAAAAAAAGAGGTACAGTCTCTGAAACCAGTAGGGGTAGTTCTAATCTGCCTTACAGGACACTATGAGTCAGAATGGATTAAAAAATTTTTTTAACCCCCACTCTATGGGTTCTCTTTTAACTCTCTTGATGAAGTCTTTTGATGTACATAGGCATCTTATTCTTAGTAGTCCCCAGTCACCTATTTTGTCATCTCTACCACTTGTGTTTAATTCATTATATTTAATAATATGTTTATGGTCAATAATGATACCCTTACACGCATCCCTATTTTCTCATTAGTGATTTTTATAGTTCTGGGATTTAGATTTAAGTCTTTGATCCATCTTGAATTTATTTTTGTTTATGGGTGAGGTGTGGATTCTGTTTCAGTCTTCTGTTGATGGAGGTCTAATGTGGTAAGCTCCGTTTGCTGAAGGGACTATCTCTTCCCATGTAATGCTTTTTGTCCTTTTACTTGGCACAACTTCTCTAGTTGTGTTTTTTAAAGTGGTTATTTGAAAGAAAAACATGGTTTAAAGTGTTATATTTTCAACAAGAAGTATAAAGGGCACATTTCATGACTGCAGAGCAATGGAACAAAGTTGCTAAGGAAACCAGTGAAAGAAAAAGAGGAACCAATGGTGCTTGTCATTTTCTAGTTTGTAAAATGAGTTTATGGTTTTTCATAGTTTGCATTAGTAACTTAAACATTTTGATAATAGTTAGACAAAGGGATAAGGATGAAGTATGAAAGATCCAAATTAGAAGAGATTTGTTTTGAGAATAGCTAAAACCGAGGACTGAAATGATGACCCTTGGCGTGAACTACTTGAGTTAAGAGCTAATAATCTAGGAACTAAGTGAATCACAACATCCTATAAATCCACAAGGTGGGGTTTTTTCCAAATCAAACTTGAATTTTGAAGCTTTTTGCTATAGAAGTTAT
>NW_022103915.1:88774521-88775737 GCF_000313985.2 Echinops telfairi | reverse complement strand
CAGGCCAGTGGGTGCGGAGTCTCATGAATCCAAACTTGGTGGAAACATGGCAAGGGGCCAGCAGGGTTCAGTGTCAGGAAGACAACATAGGGCCACCCTTTGAGACAGGCACAGTCCAGCAAGGGGGAAGGCGGAGGGGCAGAGATGGAGATTGTGTCTGTTTGCCTTGCTCTTATATATAAAGCTTATGACACAAAGAGGTGTCATCAGGCTGCAACTTGATTGGCTGGTTTAACTCCACCACTAGCCAGGAGTGTCTAGTTGACATAATCCCTAACTACCACAATTGTCGAACATTCACATGCTTATAATGTGACTGAAAATACCACTGCTTGGTATTTTCAGGTGCAAATTAGCCCTCAAAGTGACATCCTTGCTTTTTAACACTTTAAATAGGTTTTGTTCAGCAGATTTACCCATTGCAATGTATCATTTGATTTCTTACTGCCGTTTCCATGAGCATTGATTGCCTGCTGTTTACCCACCTACCATGAAATTTGTATCTTTGGTCCACTTGTGAGGATTTCAAATTTTTTCTATAGAGCTGCAATCCATACTGAAGGCTGCTGTCTTTGATATTCATCTGAAAGTGCTTCAAGTCCTTGATTTCATCAAGCAAGGCTTTGTTATCTGCAAGTTAAGCTTTCATCCACTGCTGATGCCATTGTTTCCGTCATGTATTTCAGCTTCTTGGATTATCTACTCAGCATACAGGTTGAATCAGTATGGTGAAAAGATACAATCCTGACACACAATTTTCATGTTTTTCAACCACATAATAATATCCCCTTGTTCTGTTTGTTCAGGTTCTGGTGCGTGTCCAGGTTCTGCATAAGCACAATGAAATGTCCTGGAGTTCCCATTCTTTTCAATGCTATACATCACTTATTAGGATCCACAGTCAAGTGTCTTTGCTTAGTCAGTAAAGTACAAGTAAGCACATCTGCTTCCAGCCAAGATCCATCTAATGTTAGCAAGGATATCATTTACTGCACATTCTCTTCTGAATCCAGCTTGCATTTCTGGCAGCTGCCTTTTCTGTGTATTGCTGTTACCAATTTTGAATGATCTTCAACAGAATTTTGCTAGCATGTGATATTAGTGAGATTGCTTGATACTCTGAATTCATGTTTTTTGGAATGGCCACAAATATGATTTCTCATGTTCTTAGTAGCATTTTAATCATCCTAAAATTGTGCCCTAAAAGACTCAATTG
>NW_022103915.1:88772321-88773385 GCF_000313985.2 Echinops telfairi | reverse complement strand
ACATGGACCACCACGTGGGGCTGAGGTGAGCAGTGCTACCATGTAATGTGTCCGACTCCGTTATTGCAATATCTCTTTTATCTCTCATGCTCTCGATGACTTTAATATAATAAATATATATCTCAAAAAAAGAAAGCAGAAAATATTAAAAAGCAAACAATAAATTCAAAATGGTTCAAAAGGAAGATTTAAGGACAAGATGCCACATTTCATCCTAATTACAGGTACGAAAATCCATGTCACAATGTTTTTTTATCTGATAGTAAGTCTATTCACATTCCTAGATTATGGTCAGGAGAGTCAATCCAAATTGGGACCCTGTGAATGGATTATGGGATTCCATCACATCCTTAACACTTTGCAAACTGAGTGTTTAGGATTTAAGCTCTGGTATCATTCTATTTTCTGGGATTGGGTTTTATTATTTACAAACTTTGGATCACATAGACTGGTACACTTCTTCAGTGTGGACTTAACTGACTCCTCACTTACATGGCTGCTTGTTTTGAGACAACCTTACAGAACCCAAACACTATTTTCATGATTGTTAAGAACCATCTGATCTCTTCACCACACTTTGCTATAGCACTCATGTGTGAAGTTATCGCCTCATGAGCTGTGGGAGAAAAGTTGTTTGTTTCTTTGGCAAAAGGGACAAGACCACTACTGTTCATGGCTACAGGCCATGGAAACAAGCTGACAACTCTATGCTGACTGAAGAAGCTCCTGGCTTGTTTCTCTGCCTGAGATAAAATGGACATTTTGTCTCCTGTTCCCTGGCAAAAGATGCAGAAAGCAGCTACTTGCAAACATATCAGTTACTTCATGTTCCGAGCCTCATCTTCCTCTTCTCTCTATGAATAACTTGGTTGAAGTGTTAATGTTATTTTGCATATGTTCAAACCTATCATTAAAATTTCTTTTAATGAGATCATTTTTCCTATTACTCCCCTAAAAAAACCCCCCAAACAACAAGAATTAAACCCAAATCACAGCCATTGAGTTGATTCTCATCCCTGAGCCTTTGCACATCTTTTTGCAGAGAGAAAACCTAACTTTCTCTT
>NW_022103915.1:88767829-88769755 GCF_000313985.2 Echinops telfairi | reverse complement strand
TTTTTTTGATGTGCACTTAACCTTTATATAAAACTCTCTCTTATACATGAGTTTCTGTGGATTTGTTTCTCTAAAGTACCCAGACTAATAAGGGGTAATAAGTGATAGCATTCATATGGTACTTTTAATCGTTCAGATATTGTTCTAAGACTTTGGCTGGCTTAAGTCTCCAGTTCTGGGAGACAGACTATAAACTCCTAGGATTTCCTGAATGATAGGGATGTCTTTACTATTTATGCTGAACCCCACAGAACACACATGCTGCTTTATGCTGTCAGGGTAACTAAAAGTAGCATTTCCTTAGTTTATGCTAACAAGATGATTTAGGATAAGGTTGACCCATCAGAAAAATCCAGCATGTAACTAGGGGTTTGGGACTTTGATTTCATGTCTGTCTACAGAACTGTGGGTTACGACCGTTATAATTATCTTTTACTTCCCTTCTTCCCCTTCACTGTCTAACTGATGAGGAGGCCTGGTGCTGTTATGAGTTACTTGTTGGGCTGCTCAAAAATACTGGCCACTCTGTGGGAGAAAGAGCAGGCTTTCTGCACCCACAAAGATTTAGTCTCGAAAACCCAGGCAGTTCTACCCTGAATACAGGGTCGCCATGAATTCGCATTGACTTGATGACGGTGAGTGTGGTTTTTCAGTTTCACATATTACATGAGAGAACACACTGCAAGAATGTTCAAGATCAAATCACCTCTGCACAGCACATATCTTATTATATAAGAAGGTGCTTTAATTATTCCATTATCTTTTAATTTAATTCCTTTTATATGTATATTTCATTTTTATATATATGATATATATGTATAGACTATTTAGACCTTATACTAAGTCCCTACATTTTTAAATGAAGTTATAGCTGCAGATTTGAAATTTCATTCCATCTATTCTGCCATTATTTAGTTAATTATTCTCTAGCAGGCCCTACTTACTAGTAAGATCCCTCGTTCTTATTGTTTATGTATCCCCATTAAGAGAAGTGCCTGTCCTCCCTGTCCTTTCTCCTGTTTTTCTCTCAAGTCTTCATCTAGGACAGATGGATTTCTGAAAAACGTAATGACTGGGAATTTTCTTTATTATTTAATGTGATACTTTGTCGAAGCCCATTCTTTGCAGTATAAAGAAATAGCCACTATTGTGGACAACTACTATTTTTTTGGGCTCAAATGAGTAAGCTTTCTTTTGTTACATGTTCATCTTTCTTGCACTAACCATGTGTATGTTTGTAAGAAGACATCTTATATACAGATTCTTCCTCCCTGATTACCATGGAGTAGTCAAACTAAGTTATCATGGTTTTCCTCTTAACAACAGTAGAACGGTCCAGGAATGAGCTGATGAGCGAGGCGAGCTAAGCTGAGCTTTGTCCTCGGGTATTTGGGCTTAGAGACGTACAGAAAACAAATACCAGTCCTTTTTGAGGCATGGAAGTGCTAATGACAATGCTTTATGTTGTTTAAAATCTAATATAGGCTAATAAAAATATGGACAGAATTTACAGAGAGAAGTTTGGTGGTATTTAAGTTGCTTGCTCAAACTATCTTGGACAATCATCCTTATTCTTGTTCTCCACAAGTTTAATTATTAAACGAGGCAATAAATGAGCTAAAAATGTCAGTACTTGCTTGAATTTATTTGGGGTCCTTTCACTTATAGCCAAAGTTATACCCCAATATGTCTCAGATCTTCTTAGGTTGACTGCACTTTAAATTACATGTGAAAAAAAAATTACATGTGATGTGAAATATTCCATTGTTTTCTCATTTCCTTGGTATTATGTAATTATTTTATTACAGTAAAATACATGTTAACTCTATAAATTTTATTCCTTAATATAACCATCTAAAATCACTGTAAAGCTAGTTATTATTTAAAATATATTTATATCTGTTGTTTATATATGTGTATATAAAC
>NW_022103915.1:88762393-88767467 GCF_000313985.2 Echinops telfairi | reverse complement strand
CACAGAATCCTGGACAGATAACCCCCTCAGGACCAATAATGAGAGCAGCGATACCACGAGGGGGAGGTGGGGGGAGAAGGGGGAGGAAGCAGAACTGAAAGATACATGTACAACACCCCGGAGACATACAACAGAAACGTGGGTGAAGAGAGACATTGGATGGTGTAAAATATGAAAATAAAAATAATTTATAAGTTATCAAGGGTTCACAATGGTTGGTGAGTGGGAGAGGGAGGGGATAAGAGAGGAGCTGATACCGAAGGCATAAGTAGAAAGAAAATATTTTGGATATGATGATGGCAACATATGTACAAATGTGCTTGATGCAATTGATATATAGATTTTTTTATTAGAGCTGTAAGAGACCCTAATAAAATGATTTATTAAAATTAAAAAAATATCCTTGCATATTTACCTCTGTGGGCATTCCAGAGTACCTCTCTTATGGCTTGATCAAGTTTACATTAATAGGGTCAAATAATGATTCATAATCTCTATTAATACTACCATTTCTTCCAGAGGTGTTAAACCGGCTGCACCTGTAGTACCGCTCTGAAAGCCCTGAATAGGATCATTTGTTAATTTTTTTCAGTCAGCTTGGTAGGCAAAAATAACAAAATCTTATTGTATATTTCTTAATTTTTATAACGGCTATACCTTTTCAAGTAGAAGCCTTGGTGGTGTAGTGACTACATGTTGGGCTGCGATCTGAAAGGTCAGCAGTTTGCAACTATCAGTCTCTGGGGACAAGATGGGGGCTTCTACTCCCCTTAACAGTTACAGTTTCAACTCATACGTGGCAGTTTCACCTAATCCTACAGGGTCAGTATGAGTCTGCATTGACTTGATGGCAGTGAGTTCGATTTTCTTCCCTTTGGTACACTTTTCAAATGTTATTTTTAATCAGAACTCTGAATTATAAGTGTTGGAAATCTAATCTAAGCACATTTAAACTAGTTAAACAAAAAGGGAATTTAGAAGCTCAGGTTATTGGAATGTCTAATAGTGGCGTCAGCCTGATGATTTCTAAGGAGACCCTAAGTCAACCCTTTTGGATTTGGTTTCTAACTTACTCTCTTCCTTTTATCTAGTTTCCTTCTTAACTTTCTCTACAATATTCTAGCTCTGCTTGCACCCAAGTTAGAGCCATGGTGTCAACCCATCTTATGAAGAGTTGTCCTGTTTTCTGCTGACCCTCCACTTGACCAAGCATGATATCCTCCTTGTCGTACTGCTTTCTCCTAACAATGTGTCCAAAATACATAAGACAAAGTCTTGCCATCCTTGCCTCTACTGAGCACTCCAAACATTCTTCTTCCAAGACAGATTTGTTTGTCCTTTTAGCAGTCCATGGTGTTTTCAATATTCTTTGCCATCAACACAATTCAAATGCGTCAATTCTTCTATGATCTTCTTTAGTCAATGTCACACTCTCACTATGGTTTGGCCTAGTCAATAAAACACAAGTAAATATCTTTCTGGTATTTTCTGCTTTCGGCCAAGACCCATCTGACATCGGCAATGTTATCCCTTGTTCCACGTCCTCTTTTGAATCCAGCTTGACCCTCTGGCAACTCCCTGTCCATGTATTGCTGTAACCACTGTTGGATGATCTTCAGCAAAAGTTTACTAGCACATGATAGTAATGATATTGTTCTATAATTTGAGCATTCTGTTGGATCACCTTTCTTTGGAATGGGTGAAGATAATGAATCTCTTCCAGTCATTTGGCCAAGTAGCTGTCTTCCCAATTTGCTAGCATAGACGAATGCTTCCAGGGCCTCATCAACATATTGATACATTTATTGAAATTAAAAGCTGAAATATAAATTTCATTTCTCAATATATGAAAAGGTACTCCACTCCCCCAAACAAAAAAAAACCCCAAAACAAGCAAACCCAAATTGTACTGGGCAGAGAGAGCAGACCTTTCTTAGTACACATTATTTCCACTAGGCGAGCATCAAGCAACTTGCCCTGAGTTAGTGCACCCAGTGGTGTCGCCTGGGAAGGTACTCTCTGATCACAGTGAATTTTTTCGTAAAAGCAATTTTGCTCCAACCTTGCTTTTTGTTGATGGCTGACTTAAGAGAACAGAGTGAGGCTGTGAAATTTTGTTTCCTGTTTGGGAAAAATACCACAGAAACTGTTGTGCTGTTGAACACAACTTACAAGGACAGTGCTATGGGAAAACTCAAGTGTACTGAGTGTTTTTCTCACTTCAAAAAAGGTGAAATGTCAATTGATGACAAACCTCATTATAGATGTCCATCAACTTCCTGAACAGACGAAAATGTCGACTTGTAGTGCATTTGGAGTTCATTCCACCAGGTCAGACTGTTAATCAAGCCTTCTATTTAGAGGTTCTGAAAAGATTGCACAACAAGTAGTATGTGACAAAAAAAGGCCTGATTTGTGACAGATGGGTGACTGGATTTGCCACCATGACATTGCACCTCCTCATGCAGCCATCTCAGTGCACCATTTTTTGGGCAAAAAACAGCATGCCTCTCTTGCCCCATGCACCTTACTCACCTAACCTTGGTCTGTGTGACTTCTTTTTGTTTCTATGAATGCAGAGGGACATGAAAGGACAGCAATGTGAAGACGTAGAAGAGGTGAAGAAAAAAAGAGGGAGGTGCTTTCACCCATGCAAATAGATCAGTTTGAACAATATTTCCAAGAATGGAAAGACAGATTTGACAAATGTATTAAGTGTAATGGAGAGTACTTTGAAGGTGATAAGGTGGTTTTGTTAAAAACATTCAAATACATATTTGGTGAAAAAATAAATCCAACTTTTTTGGGGAGTATCCCCTCATAAATTCCAGTCAAGAGATTCTTTCAGGTAATGACACAAGACTTTTAGTTTAACCCTATGAACTGAGGATCCTGAGAATTTAACCATTCCAATGTTATTTTTTAAAAACATTATTAACAAAAGTAAAACGGGTGCCCTTTAAAGGGAGAAAAAGTAAACCGAAGGGACTAAATCAGGACTGTATGGTAGATGTCTAACGGCTTCCCATAGAAATGCTCACACAATTGCCTTCATTTGATAAAGGGGATTAGCAGGAGCTTTCTTTTTAAAAAAAAAATCGTTTTATTGGGGTTCATACAACTCATATCACAATCCACACATACATCAATTGTGTAAAGTACACTTAGACATTCATTGCCCTCATCACTCTCAAAACTCGCTTTTCGCTTGGGTTCCTGGAATCAGCTCCTCATTTTCCTCCCCCCCCTCCCTGCTACCCCCTCCCTCATGAACCCTTGCTAATTTATAAATTATTATTTTATCTTATCTTACACTGCCTGGTGTCTCCCTTCACCCACTTTTCTGTTGCCTATCACCCAGGGAGGAGGTTATATGTAGATCCTTGTGATCGGTGTCCCCTTTCTACTCCCCCTTTCCTCCCAGTATCCCCACTCTCACCACTGGTCCTGAGGGGTTCATCTCTTCTGGATTGCCTGTGTTTCCAGTTCCTATCTGTACTGCTGTGCATCCTGTGGTCTAACCAGGTTTGCAAGGTAGAATTGGGATCATGATAGTTGGGGAGAAGGAAGCGTTTAAGAACTAGAGGAAGGTTGAGAGTTTCATTATTGCTACACTGAACCCTAAGTGACTCATCTCCTCCCCACTACCCCTCTTCAAGGGATGTCCAGTTGTCTACAGATGGCCATTGGGTCCCCATCATGCGCTCCCCTTATTCACCGTGATATGATTCCCCCCCCCTTTGGTGCTTGAAACCTGGTCCCCTCTGCCCTTCATGATCACACTTGTTGGTGTGCTGCTTCCATGTGGGCTTTGTTGCTTCTGGGCTAGATGGCCACTTGTTTACTTTCAAGCCTTTAAGACCCCAGATGCTATAGGTCTCGATAGCCGGGCACCATCAGCCTTCTTCACCACACTTACTTATGCACACATTCATCTTCAGCGTTTATGTGGGGAAGGTGGTCACACAATGATGGTTTTTGTTCTTTGGTGTCTGCTACCTGATCCCTTCAACACCTCGTGATCATACAGGCTTGTGTGCTTCTCTGTGGGCTTTGTTGCTTCCTAGCTGGATGGCCGCTTGTTTGCCTTCAAGTCTTTAAGACCCCAGAAGCTATATCTTTTTATAGCCGGGCACCATCAGCTTTTTTACCATGTTTGCTTATGCACACGTTTGTCTTCAGCAATTATGTCGGGAAGATGGGTATCATGGAATGACCGTTTAGCGGAGCAAGGTGCTCTTGTATTAAGGGAATGCATGCGAGGAGGTCCAATGTCCACCTGCTATCCTAATACTAAACCTATAAATATATGCACATAGGTCTATTTCCCCCATAATCATAAATATATTTACATATGTACATGTCTGTATTCAGGCCTTTATGTATGCCCTTTGCCTCCTACTAGCGAGCATTCTTATGGTGAAAGGGGACACTGGTAAAACTTTCCTAGGCAATTTTATGCTAAAATTTTGGCTAATGTCCTCAAAGCAGGTGTTCTTTGGCACGTTAGAAAATCTACAAGCAAAATTCCTAGAGCATCAACAAAACAAAACAAAACAAAACAAAACAAAAATCTGTTGCTGTGACTTTTGCTCTTTGGACCAGTCTGCTTCTACTTTGACTGCATCACTTTCACTTCTTCAGTCATTGCTTTGATGATGCTTGGCATTCAGCATCACATTGGTAAATCCATGATTCATCTCCTTTTACAATGTCACTGTTATCTGAAGAAATGCTTCAGGAACTTGATCTTGTTTAAAGTTTCCACTGAAAACTCTGCTATTGTCTGCAACTCATCTAAGCACAACAGTTTGAGCACCCATCAAGGGGACAATTTGCTCAACTTTCATTTTTAGATTAGAATTGTGTCAGTTGAATCAATTGAAATGTTTGTAGAGTTGACTATTAATGTCAGTTAATATTATACTGCTGTTAGTATCAGTTCTCTTTGACTAGGGTAGCCAAGGTGAGTTCTTTCCTTGCAAATTGGTGTTGATGGTGTACTGTTGTGCATTTCATTTCCACCAATGTGTCCTCCATTCTTAAGACTAGTTATCTGGATGGGAGGGTGGGT
>NW_022103915.1:88745337-88762216 GCF_000313985.2 Echinops telfairi | reverse complement strand
GAGGGGGAAGGAATGGGGAGCTGATATCAGGAGCTCAAGTGGGAAGAGAATATTTTGAAAATGATGATGGCAGCATATGTGCAAATGTGTTTGACACAGTGGATGAATGTATGGATTATGATAAGAGATGTAAGAGCCCCCAGTAAAAGTATTAAAAAAACACACCAAAGGATGTATGGATGGCTATAGAGCTGTAAGAGCCCCAATAAAGTGATTTAAAAAAAAAGATCAGTTATTCATCTTAAAGTAAATTAGTTCAGGTGTTACCATCTTGCTAGTTGAGTTAATAAATGTACTCAATGAAGATATTGCAAATGCCTATCAGAAGGCATCCATTCTAACAATAGCTTTCAATTATCAGGTGGACAAGATAACCATTTAGTGGATGCAGTTAGCCTCCTCCCTCACTCACCCCAGGGCTTGCTGAATGGACCCATAGGCACATGAATTATGGGGGAGAACAAGCTAAAGGAGTGAAATAAATAAACATCATACCAAGGTCCTAGCTTTTAGGGAGCTTGAAACCTAATTATCTACTAAAACTTAAAAAATGACTTTGGGGAAGATTTTGAAGGTTTACATTATAGATAACTAGTGATAAAGAGATATATATACATGTGGTAGCATCAGAAGGTGCATATTATGAAACACTTTGCATGTATTTCAAAATTTATTTGTACCAAAATAATCTCATACCAACTTGTAATGTTTATGAACAAGATTTAGTTTGAGTAATTTAAGGTACTAAGAAGGATAAGACTTCAGTTGAAAGAGTTCCTATCCTGTCCTATAAGGTTGCTGTGAGTCATAATCAATTGAATGGCAGTGATATTGGGAGTTTTAGGTTTTGCAGCTGTTTCTTCTCATTTTGAGTCATGCCCCATCAGCAAATGAAGTTCCCATAAGCTTGATTCCATCCACATCAGTGTAGTCAACTCTAACTGGGAAGGTAGCTCTTCCTCAGTCATATTGTGAGATCCTTCCAAAGTGAAGAGGCTCATCTTTTGGAAATGCTCTGACACCATTCAGGAGGTTTTCAGTACGTGACAATGTTTTGCTTCTTTCATAAGGTTTCCAGAGGCCACGTCCTCAAAAGTGGACCAGCCTATTCTTTCTTTCTAATCTGTTCTTAGTCTGGAAGCTCTGCTGAAATCTGTATACCTTGGGTGACTCTGCTGGTATTTGAAATACCAGTGAAGTGGCTTCCAGCATCCCAGTAAAAGGCAAGTCATCACAGTTAATAGACAAGTGGTAGAAGACATAATTCAAAAAAGACATACTCAAAACAATTAAGTCCTTGTTTCTGCAACCAATCACATGGCTGTAGTTGGTATTTAGAATGACCGTCTTTCAAGATCCTTTGCCTTGAGTACATACATCAGGCATGGTGGGGTGGCCTAAATCTTCATTCATGCATAATATCAGCCAGTCATAGTTTTGTCAGAATTGAGTTGCAATAGTTTATATTTGGTTTTAACCACAGGACATTGTAGTACCAAGAGATGACCCAAAGAATCTCCTAGATTCCAGACATTCTTTCCTCTATTATGTAATATCAGCCCAATTTCCCATTGATAATCAGAATCAATCAACCACTGGTTGCCTGTTGATCTGGAGGCATGAGGAGCTCAAATGATCAAGAGGCATTCTTAACTTCCAGTTGGATTTAATCAGTTCTGTGTTTCCAGGTGGGAGTATTCCTCCTTTTGACATGATGACATTCATACCTGAAGAGCATAGGGTTGCAGTGACAGGAAGCTATTTAAATGGATCATAACACGCTAGGATGCTTTAATATGCAACATTTATTCTCTTTACTAACGGAAATTAAAACAAAGAGAAAAATGAAAAAATAAAAACACCAGTTGCTGTCAATTTGAGTACCAATCATGGTGACCCATATGTGTTACCCATATGTGTTAGCAGAATTGTGCTTCAAAAGATTTTTCAATGTTGCTTATTTTGGGCTGTGGAGGAAGAGACCAGCAGGCCTTTTTTCAGAGATCTCTCTGGATGAATTCAAACTCTGTCATCAGTAGTTGAGCATGTTAACTGTTTGCACCACTCAGGACTGTTACAGTAACAATTCCTAAATCACTGCCTATGTCATGATGTAATATATGTTGGACTCTTGGGTTCCAGTTTTCATCACAGATTGTTAGCATATTTAAAATTAGAAAAGATTGTATTTGGGGCCTTATTTTGAAGAATATATTATTATACTTCTTAATTGTGTATCTTAGTATTTATACATTTTTGGTGAATTATCATTTTATTATTAAATAGAATTTTCTTATTTCCTTCAAATTTGCTGTACTTTTAGAATTCTCTGACTGGTTTCCCTAAACCTTCTAAATACATGTATTTCTTTTATCAATTATCCTTCCCCCTCGATGTATGGACACTTGCTAATATGTAAAGTATGACATTTAAAACGTTGAGAGACAAACTCGGCCTTCATGTCTGTATTTAGGCTCAATCTACTGTGGGTGTATCTCTTTATATCCATCACGGTCTCTGTCTTCATCCCTATCTCTCAATCTGGTTTTCCCCCTGGTGCTTGCAGCCTCTCCTTTGTCCTAAATTTGCAACTTATTCCCACTAGATGATTTTATTTATGGCATGCCACATGTGTCAAAGTTTTTAAATTCTAAAATTATTTTTTTCCTAGAAAATTAAAAAAATTAAATAATATAAATTACATTTTAATTTTCATTAGGGATTTTTCTGCCTCATTAAATACAATCAAGATATAAAGAATACAATAAATAAAAGATAAGTATTTTTAATAAGAAAATTGTACACCCTTCTTCTCCCCTATCACAATCCTATGAGAATTCCCTAGGCCTGATGATCTCAGTCTGAGAATCCCAGAATGCTAATCTCTCCCTGGGTCACAAACTTCTACTGTAGCTAAATAGTTGCCTCGATGTATGTATATTTGTGTAATATACTTTGCCTTGGGAGGGCTGGTGGTGGTATGCACAAAATGCTTATACAAAGGAGAGAATTGAATACAGGCCACTTCTCTGACTCTCTGACTATGGAGTCATCTGAGATAAGTGGTGGGAGTAAAGAAGGTGGTGGCAGAGTTGGAGCAGATGGTAGACTATGAGCTATCACAAGAAGAGACTCTCAGCCCCCCATGCCTTCAGAGAGGCACAAGAAGGGGAGTTCGGCTAAGTGCATGAAGAAAAGCAAGGGAGGTGACTTTTAATGAAGATTCAGATGTGAGAATGAAGATGTGTGAGAAAGATAGTTCCCATGACCTTACAAGTATTGTCCCTGTTTTTAAGATCTTTCATCTCTCTCTCTCTCTTTCTCTCCGTGTATCAGTTCATTTTGTCTTGACTGTTCTATTACCATGTAATGTGGTCAAACAGTACGAATAAGACCTCTAACTCCTAAAGATCGCATCCCTTTATGCAATATTCCATTGTGCTAATTATCACAAACATATGTGCCACTCTAGAAATCTAAGTATTGAGTTCTTGTGCATTCCTGAAGAGTTTCACAAATTTCTTCTGTTGACTTCTCCTCATGTTCATGTTATCCGTGGGACCTCCTTCTTTGATAGGGTTCCCATGGTTACACAGAAACCTTTTAAATTATCTGTAATTTCTGTTATCTCACATACTTGTTCACATATATGCTAATTTATTCCCCTACTTTTTTCCCTCCCCAAATTTTGTGACTCTATTTTAGTGAAATTGCCATTTTAGAATTTGCTCTCCCCACTTTGTCAGCAATCATTGCCTATATAGAGCCTTGATCCTCTTTCTACTGTTGTATTGTAGCTGCTCTCTGATTGGCACATCACTGAACCCACTAAACATCACTACTATATCTCGTCACTAAACTCAAGTATTTTTCTTAATTATTTCCTAGCATATGAAAGTGACAGCTACCCTTTTACTTATTTGCCATTTCTTTCTTTCTTTTCTCCTGTTTGCGGTACACAGACCGAGCTTTTTAATGGCAAGTGATATATAAAGACAGTAGCAAAAGTAACATAATAATGATGTCAGTACACAAAAAGCAAATATATTCTATTGACCCTATAGGGCAGAATAGGAAGATCTGATTCACTGTCTTTCCAAGGGTGTGGTTCTGCACAGACTGTCATATTTTTCCTTCATGAAGCACCTGGTCATTTCAAATCACTGATTTTGGGTTAGCAGAAAAGCCATGTGTTTATTACTTATTTATTTTATGATGTATGGCTGCTCTATTTTGTATATTACCTCTTAATCAAATCTTTTCTCAAGACTTCAAAATTTTGATGACTCTCAAATTTTCATATCCAGTTTTGATTTTGTTTGCAATTTATTGTGACCTTTTAAAAATCAACAAATGACCTCCTAACTTCGTTATAGCTCTTAAAGGTACACAAATTTTGGTATAATTTGGTTATTTCTCATTGCAACCACTGACCTTTCCCCCTAATTTGTAGTAATAATCTATGGGCATAAGCCTTGGCTTTGACAACAGTAGCTGTGAGATCTTGGGTAAGTTAATTATTTTTGTTTGTAGAATAGTCTTAAGATGGAATCTTCTTCAGTGTGAAATACTATTCTTTGTTTTTGCAGTTCAACATTGCTTTATTTTAAATTATTATGAAAATGATAAATATTCTTTCTTGTTGTAATTCTTCATGCCCTCTCTTCCCCTGGTCCATATATTCTCTCTTTGTTTTTAACTAGCAAGCCAGGCATATGTTTTATTTTTTATAAATCATTTCATTGGGGGTTCATACAACTCTTATCACAATTCATACATCCATCCATTGTGTCAAGCACATTTGTATATTTGTTGCCACCATCATTTTCAGAGGATTTTCTTTCTACTTGGGCCCTTGGTATCAGCTCCTCATTTTACCCCTCCCTCTCCCAACCTCCCTCTCTCATGAACCCTTTGATAATTTATAAATTATTATTATTTTGTCATGTCCTGCACTGTCCGATGTCTCCCTTTACCCCCTTGTCTGTTCTCCATTCCCCTGGGAGAGGGTTATAGGTAGGTCATTGTGATAAGTTCCCCCTTTCTTCCCCCACCTTCCCCTTCCCTTCCTGGTATGGTTACTCTCAATATTGGTCCCGAGGAGTTTATCTGTCCTGTATTCCCTGTGCATCCAGTTCCTTTCTGTACCCATGTACATGCTCTGGTCTAGCCAGGTGTGTAAGGTAGAATTAGGGTCATGATTGTGGGGGAGGGGAAGCAAGCATTAAAGAACCAGAGGAAAGCTGTATGTTTCATTCGTGCTATACTGCACTCTGACAGGCCCGTCTTCTCCCCATGACCCTTCTGTAAGGGGATGTCCAATTGCTTACAGATTGACTTTGAACCTCCACTTGGCACTACCCCATCATTCACATTATGTTTTTGTTTTGGGTCTTTGATGCCTGATACCTGATCCCATCGACACCTCATGATCACACAGGTTGGTGTGCTTTCTCTATGTTTTGTTGCTTCTCAGCTAGATGGCCGCTTCTTTATCTTCAAGCCTTTAAGACCCCAGATGCTATATCTTTTGATAGCTGGGTTCCATCAGTTTTCTTCACCACATTTGCTTATGTACCCGCTGTGTCTTCAGTGATCGTGTTGGGAAAGTGAGCATCTCAGAATGCTGGATTATTAGAACAAAGTGCTCTTGCATTGAGGGGGTACTTAAGTAGAGGCCCAATGTCCATCCACTTCCTTAATACTAAACCTATAAATATATGTACATAGATCTATTTTCACATCTTCATATATAAATATACTTACTTGAGCCCTTGGAAAATGTTTGGAAAATGATGCTGGCAACAAATGTACAAATGTGCTTGACACAAAGGTTATATGTAATGGATTGTAATAAGAGTTGTATGAGCCCCCAATAAAATGATTTAAATACTTTGAAAAAAATATATATTTACATATGTACATGCCCGTATTTAGTTCTCTATAAATGCCCTTTGCCTCCTAGTTCATTCCTCTATTTCCTTTTACTTTCCTCTTGTCCCACTATCATGTTCAGCCTTCCTTTGGGTTTCAGTAATTCCTCTCGGTTACATTACCCTTGATCAAGCCCTACCAGGCTTCCTACACTCTCCTCGCCATTGATTTTTGGTCACTTGTTGTTCCCTTTATTTGTTGTTTATATTGGATCTAGCTATTGATATTTATTTCATACATATTTATAAATTCAACAGTTTTATTAACATAAAAATTCATATACCATATAATTAAATGATTTAAGCATAATTTAAAAAAGTTGTGTAGTTATCACCACAATGAATTTTAGAACATTCTCTTCATTTTTGCATTCATTATTATTAGCTCCCCATTTCCCCACAGCCTCCCTGTAACAATCCTAAGAAACTATTAATCCAATTATTGTCTCTATAGATTTACCAACCTGAATTTGATATAGAGAAAAAAGATTACATCTTCCATGCGATCACCCAATATTAGACTAGGGGAGTAGTCAGACAATGGAGAAGTTTGAAACACAGAGATATTGATAAGGGGGCCTGACACCAAGGAAGATGTGGGGAGAAGAGAATCAGTGGTTATATATGAACTATGAAGTCCGTGTGCATTGTTTTATTTCCAGTAAAATGTAAGAATTTGAGGCTGTGACCAGTGTTCACAAATTTATATGCAGGTTGTGAAGAATGTGAGTAGACACTCAAATTGATTACCTTTGACTTCCCACAGCTTTCACACCTTGGCCATTTCCTGTCCGTGACCCACCATCCTATGAGGTACTTCTACTTACAGCTCCAGGAAATTCATGATAACACTCTGCGGCCCCAATCCTTAGTTAACTTTGTCTTGAGCCTATCATACTTTTAAATCCTCTGTATGCCCTACACCAAGTTCCATTATACTCACCCTTATTTTGTGGGCTTCCAGTGAATGTAAGTATAATTGTGGGTACTGATGGGAGAATGACTTGAAGAGATATATATGCACGAGATGAAGGGCGGTTAAGAGGAGAAAAACAAGAATGGTTGAAAAAGTGGGTGAAGGGAGATGTCGGGCAGTGTAAGATCTGATAAAATAAAAATTTAAAAATGATTAGAGGTTCATGAGGAAGGGGGAAGCGGGGGGGGGGGGGGGGGAGGAAGAAAAATGAGGAGCTGATTCCAGGAGCCCCAGCGGAAAGCTAGTGCTTTGAGAATGATGAGGGCAACGAATGTATAAGTGTTCTTTACACAACTGATGTATGTGTGGATTGTGATAAGAATTGTTTGAACCCCAATAAAATGATTTAAAAAAGAAAGAAAGAAAGAAAAATACTTCAGCTTAGGAACAGAATCTGTGAATTCTGGGATTTGAAGTCATCTCTATAACTTCTTTCTTCTTTTTTTGTGTGTTTCAATGTCCTACCTTTCCTGCCCCATTCAATTCTTATCATGTACATCTACTGTGTTTCCACATTTGTCCCATTCTCGTGTTTACAGATGAAAGATCAGCCCAGGAAGTCACGTTGATAAGGGATAGTGCTTGTGGATGTGACACAACTGCTTTAGGTGAAGACAGGTAAAATGCTTTTTTTTAGTGGCTATATGGTCCTGAGAAGAAATTGAGGGGAAGTAATGCCTGCGCAATAAGAACATCTTTGAAAAATTAATCATTACGATTCTACGGCACCCATGCTATTCTTAATTTTCTCTCCTCTTTATTTTCTTTTATAATATCATTTTAGAGCACTCAGATTGACAAAGCGATGGATGAAGCAAATCACTCTGTGGTGTCAGAGTTTTTGTTTCTAGGACTCTCCAATTCCTGGGACATCCAAATTGGTCTCTTTGTATTCGCCTTCGTATTTTATGTGGCAAGCATGATGGGAAACTTCCTCATTGTCCTCACTGTGACCTCTGACCCTCACTTACACTCTCCCATGTACTTCCTGTTGGCAAATCTCTCCTTTATTGACCTGGGTGTTTCTTCCGTCATTTCCCCCAAGATGATTTATGATGTTTTCAGAAAATATAAAGTCATCTCTTTTGGAGGCTGTGTTGCTCAGATCTTCTTCCTTCACATCATTGTTGGTGTGGAGATGGTGCTGCTCATCGCCATGGCCTTTGACAGATATGCGGCCATCTGTAAGCCTCTCCACTATTTAACTATTATGAGCCCCAGGGTGTGCATTTTCCTTCTATGTGCTGCCTGGATACTTGGTTTGATCCATGCTTTGATTCAACTATTTTTTGTTACAAAATTGCCATTTTGTGGTCCTAATGTGCTGGACAGCTTCTACTGTGACCTTCCTCAATTAATCAAACTTGCCTGCATAGACACCTACAGACTAGAGTTCATGGTCATAGCCAACAATGGATCTATATCTGTGGCATCATTTTTCATATTGATCATCTCCTACATTTTTATCTTGATCACAGTTTGGAAACACTCCTCAAGTGGCTTATCTAAGGCTTTGTCTACTTTATCATCTCATATCATGGTGGTGATTTTATTTTTCGGTCCTTGCATTTTTATTTATACCCGGCCTCATTCTACATCACACCTAGACAAACACCTTGCTTTTTTTGATGCAAGTCTCACTCCTTTCCTGAATTCAGTCATCTACACCTTGAGGAACAAAGACATGAAAGCTGCAATGAGGAGAGTCTGCAGTCAACTTCTTGTTTACAGACAGATTTCTTAAATGAAAACATTAAAATTATGCTATTTCCTTATCATCTTTGAGTAACACATTATTTTATGTCAAGAGCAGGAGTTTCTAAGTGCATTACTCATAGTTAGGCATCCCAGATTAAGATAACAATTGTCTTTAAAAATGTTAATTGTGAAATTGTGTTGCTTGCTTACTGTTGAATGAAGCACGTGGTGGGGTAAGATATAGCTCCAGGAGAAGGCCAATTGCTTGTCTTTTCAGAGACCTCACTTTACTGAATTTAGCATGGTTCAGGCTTCGCAAATGAGTCTCCTTATTGTCACTGAGTGTGTTACATAAGGGATTGTGGATTACTATAATTAGAGATGAAAATATGTAACCAAGATGCCTAGTTATTAATTTGTCGAACACAAAAATATGTCTAGTGGTCTGCACTGCTGCATAGTCCCAATTCATTCTTTCACTGTAAGGAGTTGTGGTATTTAGATGATTTTGTGTCAACTTGAAGTTTTATGAATGCAGGGCTTTATATTCTCATAAAGAGCTACAGTCTCAAAAACTCCCAGGGAAAGTTCCACTCTGTCCTATCGGGTTGCTGTGGCTCAGCGTTGAGTTTAGTTTGAGTTTTGAGTTTTTATGAAAGTCGAGGGGTGAAATCCAACTTGTCAATCAGGTCACAGCCTGGTTATGCCTCTTGGAGCTGTGGCCTTCTTTTAAGAAGAAACTGGAAACTTCCCTCTCTCTTTGCTCCTTCACCTTCCTGCCTGCAGGGACTCTGCCCCTAGAGGTAGCCCCAGGTGAGTCATCGGACCTTGAGAGTTGTTGGTGTCCTGCCGTGTTCCCATCAACCTTTGATCTACATGAGTCGGCACCATTCTGGCCTGTGATCTGCCTGCACTCTGCATCGTCTTTCTGCACCATCAGTCTGCAGCTATAGGAATCTGAAGAGGCCCTGGCTTGCACTGGCCATGTTGGCCTGAGCTGCGATGCCTTCTTGATAGAAGATTATTTACAGATATAAAACTCCTTTATTTATCTATCTATTTATTTATTTATATAAAACTCCTTTTTCATACACATCTGAGTGCCCACTGGATCTGTTTCTCTAGACAAGCTGGCCAACACCACACAGCCTAATTCAAGTGTTGAGGAGAACATTGTTGTGCAATCAATCAAAGCAAGAGGAATTTGTTGAATTAATTAAATATTTAATGAAACTAGGATTTGTTAGCTTAATGCCTCTATCTCCACACTTGTATTTACCTGCTATAATGACGTGAAACATTTGACCTTTAAGCTCAGCTACACTTTTGGTTGGACACTGCTAGCTTGTCATCACAAAATTTACCATCGACTCTTGCTTGCACGATGCCAGAGATTGTACTCTGTATCCCCTACATTCTTGAAAGCATATTTTAAATTCATATAGGTAACACATTCTTCTATTAAATTCTGCTGATATAAGACAATTACATTAGAATAATTTTAGTTATAAGTAAATTCATATATTAGGATGGGTTTTATATATGAATATATTCTGTTCTAAAATAATGTTCTAAAAGAACGAAAGATAACGGACCAGGGCTCAAGTATAAAGCAAATGTTTTGAGAAGGATGATGGCAATAAATGTACAAATGTGCTTGAGACAATGGATGTATGTATGGATTGTGATAACAATTGAATGGGCCCCCAATAAAATGATTTAAAGAGAAAAAATAAAGAATGAGGAATTGACTTAGGAATAAAACTTCATACTCATTTCAATAGAGGAAAATCAAGGATCATTTTGGGGTGGAGATGTTGTCTAAAAGAATCTGAATCTTATAATTTAATCAAATTATCTTTATTTATGTTGTCTTATAAATGATCCTATTTTTATGTTATAATTTATCTCACTTGATATTACCTTTTCTTTTGCTTTCTAGTGATGTCATATCAGTATTTACTGTAGTTATTTCTTCCGGAGTTCTTTGGTGGAACATGGGAAGAGCGGTTTATAGAAATGGCATGTAAGAAAACATATTGTTTCAGAGGACATGGACTCTGTTCCAATGCACAGAGACCGTGAATGGAACAAGACACTACTTTTCTTGCATTATCCTGAAACCTTCTGTTATGTTTGAGTACAATGTTGCAGTCACTGTGTTAATCCATCTCTGGATGGACTTTTTGCTGAATTCCCCATTTTACCACTATACATATACATATATCTGAAGGGGCTTCAAAAACTTCGTGGAAAAATGAAATTAAAGGAAAAGAAAGTGCCCTCATATAGTCCATGTATGTATGTATGTATATTACAATTTGAACATTTTACTAAACCTCCCTACATTTTTTCATGAAGTTGTATTTGCACATTTCAAATTTCATGGCACTTTTCTTCTTTTAATTAATTAGTGTTCAGTAGGTTCTAGCTATTAGTAGGACCCTCTTTCTTATTGTTGATTTGTGTCAATTAACAGAAATTTCTGCTCCCTTTAGTCCTTTCTCCTGCTAGTCTTTCACATCTTGCATTTATGACATGTTACATTTATTACAGTCCTGAAAACTATGGCTGAGCAGTTTCTTTATCATTTAAGGTGATACTGTGTTAAATCCATTCTTTTCATTGTAACGAAATAACCACTTGTGAGGACATCTCCTATGTTTTCTGTCCAAATGAGCCATCTCTTCTGTTCCATTTTCCACTGTTTTAGACTAACCATGTAGATGATTGGAAAAAGACATCTTGTAGATTCCCTGTCTCTGGCTGTTATGAATTGATCTAAGTTGGACTTCTGCACTGTCATTGTGACAGTGGGATGGTGCGGGTATGCACCCCTGGTCACGATGAACTCAACCGAGCTTTTCCCAAGTGTGCCTGGTGTCTTGAATACAAGGGAAAGAAAATTGCGATTTTTTTTTGAGTCTGTAAGGTATAGAAACGGTTGGTAATCACATTTCATGCTGTATAAAATCCAATATAGGACAATGGAAACATATGAAGAAAAAATAGACAAAGAATTTACAGAGAGAAATTCAGTGGTATTTAAGCTGCTGGTTCCAGCTGTCTTGGACATTCCTTGTACTCTTGCCACCCACAAGTGTGGTTGTTAAATAGGAAATTCATCTTACTTAAATTTTGGTTCTTCCACTTATAACCAAGAGGTTATACTTGAATGCATCTTAGACCTTAGGGTGACTGCATTTTTAGTTACATCTGATATCCAATTTTCCATTGTTTTCTTATTTCTTAAGAAAATATAATTCCTTTTTATAGTAACGACACTAATTATAAAAATTTTATTCATTAATAGAAGTCACCTATAAAAGCTCTATATGGTGATAGTTATTATTATTTGTATTATATTTATATCTGTTGTCTTTCTCTGTATACATATAAATACAATTGGGATCTTATAGTTTCCACATTTTAAAAAAATTAAAAAAATATATAACATTATATTTTTATAATTCTCTCATGTTAACATTCTAGTACAACATACATTTTAATGCTGTATAAAAATTTAAATGACTATCAAATTTGTTTTTTGTTGTTCTTTTATAGTTAAACATTTATATTGTCTCCAGTGCTTCTTTTAAAATACCTTGCAAATTTACCTTTGTCCACATTTCAAATTACCTCTTTTATTGATTGATATTATTGGAGTTAATAGAGTATAATAACATTTCAGAATCTTTATTGATATTACCATTTCTCCCCAGAGAGTTACACTTGCTGAGAATACAGTATGTTCATTAGCGTACCCTGCCGAAACCTAGAATATGATCATTTATTTAAATCGTGTGTCAATTTGGAAGGCACAATAATAAAATCTTGTTTTATTTATTTTTATTACAGTTTTCCCTTTTCCATGTTATTGTTAATCGTGTCAAGAATCTAATCAAAGCAAGCTTAAAATAGTAAAACACAAAGGGAATTTATAACCTCAGATGACTGGGATATGCATTCGTGGAGTTGATCTGATGCATTCTAAGGAGTCCCTAACTCTACACCTTTGGATTTTGATCTCTAACTCACTCCTTTTGTTCTCTCTTCCTTTCCATCACTCTGTACAATATTATAGCTCTGGTTATCCACACACTGGGCCTATTCTTATCTTTTGCACATGGATTTCTTCATGTATGGTGTGGGAAGAGAGCCTTCTCTAGTCACCAGTGTTCTGTAGTAGAACTGCTCCATAGATATTCTAGACTATAAATCTTTAGGGGACCAGACCACCTTATCTTTAGTCTGAAGAACAGCTAGTGGGTTTGAACTGCTGACTTGTGATTAGCAGCCCAATGAGCAACTCACGCCACCAGGACTCCTTGGGAAAAGAAGATGCTGCAAATACAATCAAGTTTAAATCACCTCCTTAGAGCACCCTCAGAGGAAAGGGAGAGAATTTCTTTCCCAGCATCCATATTAAAAGCAATGAAAGAATCTTAATTGGCATTGGTTTATCTCCATGCCAGGTCTTTCTGAAGTTAGGGATTTTGATGGATAATCTCCTAAGAACTACATGGATTTGAGGGAAAGTGTTTCCTAAATGAAGGTGATAGGCAGGTTTGTAAGCAAGGTGAGTCCCTGCTTAGGGCATTAACAAAACAAGGGTTCCAGTCGTCCAAAGTAAAGAACCAGAGCTGCAAACCGAGAGGACACAGGAAATACAATTGCTACCGTGGAAGTGAACCGGCAGGGCACCAAATGAAATGGATACCAGCTTCAGTGCTTGAGACTGTGGTTGTTGGAACTAAGGTTCATCCAGGGACATGAAGGTGCTCACACACAAAGTTGTTTAATCTATGAACCCCTGCCACTTCAACCCCTTTGTTACCATCTGTCTCCGACAGTTTCCTTCTGTAATTGAAATAACCTATCTCAGTAAATCTCTTAAGGATATACAATTTCTTTCTAATAAATAGGTGGTGGGGGTGGGCTGCTGAGTTTAATTCACTCAGAAGGAGTGGTGTAGTGAATTACTAGTTGGGCTGCTAACTGTGAGATCATCAGTTCAAAACCAGTAGTCTGCAGGAGAAAGATGAGATTTTCTATTCTGTTAAAGAGTTAATCTTGGAAAAACACAGGGGAAGTTCTACCCTGTCTGATAGGGTCACTCTAAGTCAGAATCAACTTGGTGACAATGAGTTTGAAATTCACCCAATATGCAACTGGATCCAACAGGAGTGGTTGTTAGGCAATGGTGGATTATATTAATAAAAACAAGTCTCTGATTCATTTTGAGAGATCCATTCTGCACAGTCATATCGAGCAACTCATTCCAGAAAGAACATCAATGGTCTTTGGCAGGATACAAACACAATGATGTGTTTGCTGCATCCTTGCAAACAACAAATTGAAGCTCCATTCCATGACAAGAGGAAAGGAATTGGAGTAAGTAGACCACTGCAATGTTATCAATCAAATGACTTTTTAATTGTATTGTGTTTACACACAGAATTATGTCCTGCATTTTGTAAATAATATTAACATTAAGTTTAAAAAACTTTAAAGTTTAAAACATGCTTAACACATACATGGGCAAAATTTAGCATTTATTAGTAGTAACATGGTTAATAATTTAATATGATACCAACATATCAAACTATTGGACATATTCATATTTATGTAATGAAAGGGTAACCTTATTCAAGTTCCCTCATTTTTGTGTGGCATCTGGGATCAGAATTACCAATACTTGTTCAACAGGACATGTACAAGAACATACTTTATATTAAATTATATTTAAATTAAAGAGCATTGATGGCAAGCCTGGAAGAGGTGCTGGATTAGCAGATGCATATGTCTTAGATGATTCTCTCAAAATGGAACAGTAACTGTTTTTTAATTAATATAATTCATCATTCCCTAACAATCACTCACGTTAGACCTAGTTACACATACAATTAATGTAGAAAGAGTTAGACTCCAAGACCCACCCCTTATTCAAAAGAAATACATTGCCAAGAAACTTGTCTGATAAAGATTTTGAACTACAAGGAAACGAGAGTGGGAGTAAGATGTCAATGAAAGTGTGGAAATAATAAGGGCTTATACAATGTTGCATGTGGGTGTCCTTGTGACCTTGAATAAACTTTATTTTTGGCTGGCACATTTTCATGACTGAGCTGGTATCAATTTTATTTAGTGCCCTTCCAGTCCCTTTCTGCTGTGGAATTTGTTTTACCTTGTTTCCTGTCTACTTGGAATCCAAGGGCCTTTGCTTTGGACTACTGGTGCCACTGTTTTGCTAATACTCTCTAGCTGTTAGAGTCTAGTACATGCCTACTTTGCTTATTAGGAAATCCATCACAGTGAATGGGGTAGATTCAAAGCAGCATAGCACAGAACTTGAAATCATAACTGACATTGAAATGACTACCAACAACAAAATGTGCAACTGGATTTATAATTGAACCTAATTAATTGCTGACTGGAACAAACTACAGCAATAAAAGAATTTCCAGCAGCATGCAAAGTCTCATAACATGTATTCAAAATGCTCAAGATGAAATCTAAAATTACTTGACATACAAAGTATCAGGAAAATATGAACAGATCCCAAGGTAAATGATAATCAACAGATGACTATTCCTAGATCTATGAGATGCTGGAATCACAGACAAATACTCCAAAGCAGCTCATAGTATGATTAAATACAATTTAAATTAATAGAAATAAAGAAGTTCTCAGTAGGGGTATAGAAAATGTAAAAACAATGACATGAAAATTCTGGAATTGAAAATTCAATATTTGAAACTAGAAAATTACTGAATGGATTCAATAACAGATAAGGATGACAAAGGAAAGAAACAGTGAACCTGAAGATATACCAATTGAAATTATCCACTCCGAAGAACAGAGATTAAAACCAATCACCACAAAGTATTGAGTTCCAAAAGATGTAGAAATAGATGAACACAAACTCTATGCACCCTAAGCAACAACTCTTTGTAACTTAGTTTTTCATAAAACAATTCATATGCATTTTGATTTGGGACAGTGATTACAATCCCCATGATGGAGTAGCATTCTTTCCACTGCCTCCCCCTGTGTTTATTGTTCTCACTCCTAATTCTTCCTGATCTCTTTCTGTGTTTTCTCCTTGGGCAAATGTTGCCCTTTGACTCTCCTAAGGTTGGTTGTCCTAAGGAGTGGACAACTCCCTGGTGTTTATTTGTTCGTTTTGCTGAGAGTTGAGCCAGGAGTGTGAATTCAGTTCCAGCTTAAAGAGTATCTAAAGGCCATAGTCTCTGGGGTTCCACAAATCTATGAGAATAGTAAGCCTGCCCTTTTCTTTATGACTTGGAATTTTGCTACACATTTCTCTCCTGTCCTCTTCAGGAGTTCTATTGTAATCCCTTTCAGATGGTCGCAGTGGTAGCCAGGCATGCTTTAGTTCTACTGGTTTCAGGGCCATAGAAGCTTTGGTTCATGCATGGCCTATTAGTCCTTTGGAGTAATTGATGAAACCTATTTTAAATATAAGTAAATAGAGAGGCTAAAGGAAAATATATCATGCAAATGCCAATCGACAGAAAATGTGAATGGTTATATTAAATTAATAGACTTCAGAAAAAGAATGTGGGTAGAGATAAAGATAGACATGACACAATTATAAATGTACCAATTCACCAAGAAGACATAACAATCATAAATATGTATACATTTCATTGCAGAGATGCAAAATATATTGGGCAAAAACTGATAGACAAATCCACATTTATATCTGGAGACTTAGACACACTTCACTGTAGGTGATAGAACATACTGAAAATCACTTAGGATACAGGAGATTTAAATAATACTATGGCATAGTGGAACAAAGGCTATCATTGCTGATGTCAGCTGGCTCTTCGTTGAAAATAGAGACTATCAGAAAGATGTTTACTTGTGTTTTATTGACTACGCCAATACATTCAGCTGTGTGGACCCTAACAAACTATGGATAGCTTTGGGAAGAATGAGAACCTCAGAACGTTTCACTGTGCTCATGTGGAAACTATACATGGATCAAGAGATAGTCATTCAACCAGAACAAGGGAATACTGTGTGGCTTAAAGTCAGGATAGGTCGGAGTCAGGGTTACATGCTCTTACCATATTCAATCTGTGTGCTGAGCAAATAGTCTGAGAAACTAAACTATATGAGGACAGACAGAAGGAAGGCTATGTTAGTACTGGTAGATAGAGAAACAAATTCATAGACACTCATGTGTTAGTCTGGGTTGACTAGAGAAACAAATCCAGAGACATTCATATGTGTATAAGAG
>NW_022103915.1:88739665-88744036 GCF_000313985.2 Echinops telfairi | reverse complement strand
GGGAAGGTGGGGGGGTGGGGGCGAGGGGGATAAATTGGGAACTGCTCACAATGATCGATGTAAAAACCTCCTCCCTTCCTCACTGCCCAGGAGGACGAACTACAGAAACGTGGGTGAGGGGAGACAGCAGATGGTGTAATCTATGAAAATAAAAATGATCTATAAATTAAAAAAAAAGAAATCAAAGGACATGTTGCATCAGATAAATCTGCTGCTCAAGATCTCTTTAAAGCACAGAAGAGCAAGGATGCCACTTGGAGGACTAAGGGGTCCCTCACCTAAGTCATGATAGTTCAGTTGCCTCCTATGCATGTCAAAGTTAGACATTGAATAAGAAAGACCAAAGAAGAAGTCATACATTTGGATTGTGATCAAAAGTACCATAGCCTGCCAAAAACACGAACAGAGCTGTCTTGGAAGGAGTACAGCCAGAATGCTCCTTAGAAATGGGGATGGGGAGACTTCCTCTCATGTACTTTGTACATGTTATCAAGAGAGACCGGTCTCTCGAAAGGAACAGCATGCTCAGTAAAGTAGAAGGACAGTGAAAAAGAAGACTTTCGACGAGATGGATTGACACACTGCAACAGTGAACTCAAACATCACACTTGTGAGGAGGGCACAGGGCCAAGTAGTGGTTTATTCATTTGTCTACAGGTACCTAACAATTCACCAGACAATAGCCCATCTCTAAGGAACTGAAGGTCCTGTTAAATGTAATCATGTTAATGTAGTCTTTTTACATTAATAACTTAAAAAAAAGGGTACCCTTTGTTGTTGTTGTTGTTGTTGTTGTTAGGTGCCTTCAAGTCAGTTCCAACTCGTTGCAACTCTAGGTACGACGGAATGGAACACCGCCCGATCCTGCACCATCCTCATCAGTGTTGCCATGCCCCCGATTTACGCCATCGTCGTAAGTGCTGCCTTTGTCAGCCACATGCCACTCCAACTCGTTGCGGGTCCCCTTTAAAATGACTGCTGTGGGTTTCTGAGACCGAATTCCTTGCGGAAGTAGAAAGCGTCTTCTTTCTCTTGAGGAGCAGCTGATCATCTCGAACTGCTGACTTTGTGGTTAGCAGGCCAATTCATAATTCACTAGGGTATCAGGATAGTATGATGCATTACATATAATGTATCGTATATTTAACTACAGTAATGTGTGAAATTATCCGGCAATATTTCCTGCTGATTCAGCATTACGTGTGTTTAAACCGAAATTTATAGAGAAATTCAAATGATTCTGATTACATTGTTTGTAAGCAGCTGCCTTCATACTCCCCAGGTATTCTATTTCACTAAAAACACCAACAGGGTGGTCAGAATTGCTAGAAAAATTTGCCACACATCCAGTCTTAGTTTTGCTTTTTCTCCAGTGACTCATTACAATATATATGTGTGTGTGTGTGCATAGGTTTTATGAAACCAGTTGGGTTACAGGAGCAATTCCCTTGACCACCAGAGAGGTACATCAACATATTTGTCTTCGTAGGTGCACCTGGTCACTATTCTCCAGTGTTATTAATTAACCATTAAAATGTTTTCAACTTTGCACAAAACAGCAGTGGCATAAGCAGAAATTATTTACCAAGGTACTTTAATTCCCTGAAGATGCTGTGATTTGGGAACAGGTTGGTGGAATGAATGAATGTCAAGATAATAACAGAGTGAAAAAAAAAAAGATTTGATCTATCAATCCATTTTCAGAAAATCCTGTCTAGTGGCAGAATCTCCATTATTAGATATCCAGTAAGTTCTTGGTTGGAGTCAGCAGGCTAGAATGTAGGATTGAAAGAATAGATCATATAAAGCAGATAGGAAAATCACTAACTTAATTTTTCTCTAGTACTTAACATACGTTTGGAGTTGGCAAGGTGATGCAGATCTGCATAAGGCAATGTCTCCAGTATAGGTAAGGGGTTTGGGGACACTGGGTTTCAAATTCCCATGGCCATCCACTTGGTGGCAATTCATTGTAACCCTATACTTAGGCCTTGTCAACTGTTACAGAAAGGTTGCTACTTGGAACCCATTGGTCATTCTGTGGGAGAAAGATGTGGCAGGTCCCTTCCATAAAAAGATTCCAGCCTTGCAAACGTCTACACTGACCTGTAGTGTCACTACAAGTTGGAATCAACTCAGGAGCAGAGTGTTTTTTGTTTGGAGTTTAAATGATGACTTGGGAAAATAGCTATTTAATTTTTATGTGGTTTAGCTTCCTTGATGGAGATTAAGGAAAATTAATAAGACAGAGATATTAAGTCGACTACACCCCTCCCCCCACTTTTCCCTCTCTGTCTTTGCAGGGTAGAACAGTTAAAAAACGCAGAAGTCCACCGAAGACTAACAGTACACGGTATCTTGGGGGAGCACAATGCAACCACACACAGAATCTGGAGAAGCTTTGCCTGGTAAACTGTTCCGGAGAAATTACCTGACTCCACTTGTGTGCCTAGCAACAGATGTGTCACCGTTTTCAACTGGGATGTAGAAAAACAGCTAAAATGGTATGAATTATGCTAATTACTGTTGGTTGGGCTGTTAGTTGTTGCTCTCTCTCTCTCTCTCTTTAGCTTTAGCCCCCACATGTAAAATAGATGTAGACAAAGGTCAGAGAGAATGACACAGTTTGGGGTCCAGAGGGATGGAGAATAATCTTGAGAGGAAAGGTGAAAAGAAGGGTGGCTTAGTGCCATCCCCTAAATCATGCAGAGAGTTCCATGAGAAGATTTCTGATACCATCTCTGCTTTCATTTTTACAGAGGAACAGGTAAGTAGACATTGATTTAAAGAATCAGAAAGTTGGAACTGGGCAAGGAGTTTTTAGCTTTCAAAATTATAAAGGAATGGCAAGGCAAGAGAAATACTGAATTGTCAAGTAGCATGTCCTAAATGATTGAGACATGCCACTGATGAAAAATGCAGAAATTAACTTTATACTCATATCGGTTGTTTCCGTGACTTTATTACCAGACATTCATTCTCTCTACTTTCTTCAACTATAAATAAACAAACAAACAAACACAAAAATGGATGGGCATCTTGCTTGGGAGATGTAGATAATCTCTAAAAGAGATGACGATGTTTAGACAGGATAAATTGCAGCATCATAGTTTGTCATTGTGATGAAAAATGGTTTGTAATTGTAGGAAAAAAGTGCATGATAGTAGATTAGAGTCCTAGAGAATAAAAGGTTACAAATAACCTCTTAGAACAGGATCAGTTTACCCAGAATTTACATATTGTTCAGATATCGCTTTTAAAATAAGACATTCTTCAGGGTTAGTCAGATGCTGTTCACAGAAAGTGGTGCTGGTCAGTTTGGGGCATAAAGTGATATAGAAGATTCTGACTTGGCTTCATGGTTTAACATAGGATTTCTTAACTTTGTCACTGCTGACCTTTAGGGCTGGGTGATTCCTACTTGTCACTATAACTTGAATTGGACTCAACGGGAATGGTTTTTAACCTTCTTTTTCTTCAGGAGGGTCATTAATACTTATTTGCAATGAGCCCTGGTGGTGCAATGATTAAGCGCTAACCAAGTGATTGGGTGTTTGAACCTGCTAGGCACTCCCTGGGGGAGAGAGGGGGCAGACCATTCTGTAAATATTACAGCTTTGAAGACCCTGTGGGGGCAGCCCTACTCTGCCTGATTGGAGTCCCTGTGAATCAGAACTCATCTGATGATGAGGAGGCAATGGAAAGGTGTGTGTTTCAGGATGCTGTTCTGTGCACTGCAGGATGCTTAGTAGCAGCATCCCTTCCTTCTATTTAGTAGATTTGAGTGGTATACTTCGAGCATGACAGCCACAAATGTCTCTAGACATTGCCAGATGACTTTGGGATTAAAACACCTTAGTTGAGAACGACAAGTTTAAAGATAGAGACTTAAAAGGACATAGTGTGTTTACATTGTGTTAACTGGTAAATTGAGACTATGTTCACTGATCTTCAACAGAAGGATGGGCTGTGTGTGTCTGGCCCCCAGCTCTGGTCATTACTACTCTACTTCTGGAAAGCAAGCCTTAGATCAGTGCTCACAGGTTATGTATTTAAGGATATTATTAATAATAATTCATGGTGGACTTGTTTTGTATGACGGTGACTTCAGTTTTTCAATATGGAGAAATCCCCCTTCAGATAAGCTATTCCGTCAAATATCTAAATAGACTTTATTGCTGATTTTACTACCATGGTGTTTCTGTTGAAGTAGCTTTTCAGGTGATATGTAATAGAAATGCTGACAATTAAAAAAATAATTAAATCATTAAAAAAATTATTATAGTGGGGCTCATACAGCTCTTATCACAATCCATACATACATCAATTGTGTAAAGCACACTTATACATTTGTTGCCCTCATCATTCTCA
>NW_022103915.1:88734798-88738794 GCF_000313985.2 Echinops telfairi | reverse complement strand
CCATAGCCATTACAGCCCCAGAAACACATATGGGGCAGTTCTACTGTATCTGTAGGGTCATGACGAGTCAGCATCAACCCACTGGCAGTGATGGAATGTGTGATGTTAGATTTTAGATGATTAATTTTAAAGTTCAGACATTTAATGATTTATTATGTTACACAAAAATATCACATTGAATATGAGAAGGAGGTGTGTGTATTGATTTGTTTCTTTTATTTTTTCATTTCCAACAAGAGGTGCAAGTCAGGAATAGGCTGGTGTGCTTCTTCCATGTGGGCTTTGTTGCTTCTGAGCTTGATGGCTGCTTGATTACCTTCAAGCCTTTAAGACCCCAGACACTATACTTTTTGATAGCCGGGCACCATCAGCAAGTCAGGAATAATAAAAACAAAAAAACCCAAAGCAAACCATTGCCAGTACCCTCAGAGCACTGCTTTGGCAAGCTCTTGCCTCAACCACACACAGCCGCAGGGCAGTGTGTGGCCAACACTTCTCAAGTGCTTTTTGACCAGCCTCCCCCTCAGCCACTGAAAGTCACTGGGGTGTATGTGACCTGTGACCCTCTAGTGCTATGTGGACTGATTTTCCCCCGTTGTCACAGAGGGCAGTGGAGTAGGGGATTGGCAATCTTCTGGTTCTGTTTGGGCAGACGCTCCCTCAGGCAGATAACTGTGGAGCACGTAGTCTGCAGACACTCTTGCAGTCTTTAATAGGGCTCTTCCCTCCCCCAAGGAAAGCAATGGGGGTGGTGTGGAGTGGTGAGGTGTGGTGTGGTGGTGCTTAGCTGGTAATCCTTCCTGGCTACTTAGGAGAACTTTCTCTTGAGCCATGGAGAGCAGCAGGAAGGCGTGTGGCTGGGGATCCTCTGGAGCTTTTTGTCAGGCTCAGGCCTCTCTCACTATCGGCTGGGCTCTCTCTTCAGCCATGGAGAGCAATGGGGGAATATATGGCCTGCTGCACTCGGGTTCTTTGGGCAGGCTCTGCCCTTACTTATGGAGAGTAGTAAGGAGCCTTTTACTGGTGAAGAAGAGGAAAAAGCAATCCTGCCTCTGCTCTGCCAGCCCCAGGCTGCAATAAGTAGCTATGGGGTAAGAGGGAGTGAGCGGGTCTCAACCTGGTGGTCTGCTCACCTAGTACTCCCTCACTAAAACTCGCTGCCAACTCACAGTGACCCTCTAGCACAGGGCAGAACTGTGCTTATGAGTTTCAGAGATGGTAACTCTCTAGGGGAGTAGAACGTCCTTTCTCTCACCGACCTGTGGATGGATGAGCAATTTGTAGCTCAACATGTCAACACCCTGCCACCAGGACTCCTTCCATCCAGTGCAGTGAAGCATAAAAGGTACCAAAAAAAAAAAAAAAGAGGAAAATACCTCATGTAGACTCTGTAGCTTGAGCTCACCATCAACCTAAAGAAACTGGGCTGGTTCAGACCCTTCCCCAACAGCAACCAGAGTGGTGCCGTAGATGTAGTCATTCATTACACCCCTGCTGTCTGCTCACACAGCCCCAGAGGTGTGGGTAGTTCAAGGTGTGCTTTTATCTTTGTCTTCTGAGATTCCAGGCACTTGGCTTTTCTTTCATGATGATTTCTCCGTACTAGTTGTAGAAGAATTCTGTCATGAGTCTAGCTGGGTGGTCATCTCAACCCAGAAATCCCACAGTTTTAAGGGCATAATGATTTATGAACTGGAAAAGTTCATAATCATATGGGGGAAAATGTAATTAATTCTAAGTAAATCAATATAAATACAAAGGTGGGTCATGAAGGCTTAACAAAAGAGATGCCATTTGAATTGGGTGTTAAAAAGGAATGAGAAATTGAGAAATATAAAATTTTAAAAATTTCTGATTGAAGTTATAAAAGCAGAATCATAGAATTGTATAAATCTTTTTATCATAAGAATAATCTTTGTCTGTTTAGTATATTACTCTTCCAGGGGGAAATGGTTGAAATGCATCAAACTGATAAAGTAATTTAATATCAAATTCCACTAGTATGTGATGTCCTACTAAGTGCACCATGTGCATCAGTCCTTTAGACCACCCACTGTTCCTCATGTTAGCAAGGCCACATTCATGGTTAAAAAACCCAACAAACTACAGCATTAGTGGTCAAAGGGATTTATTGAATGTTTGTGAAGTGCTCAGGTCCTATTTGACTTTCATCTTTTAGATATTTTTAATAGAAAGTGTCAATGTAATACGATTAAAATGAATTTTTTCATTTGTTCCATTAGGTAACATGAGAGGAAACCTCCCAAATAAGCCAATGAAAGGAGTTAACTGCTCAGGCGTGTCTGAGTTTGTGCTTCTGGGGCTTTCCAATTCCTGGGAGACCCAGCTGCTTCTGTTTTGCTTCACTTCTCTCCTCTATGTGTCCAGTCTGATGGGAAACCTCCTCGTCGTGGTGACTGTGACTGCTGACTCTTCCTTACACTCCCCCATGTACTGCCTGCTGGCCAACCTTTCGGTCCTCGACCTGATATTTTGTTCGATTGCAGCACCCAAGATGATCTGCGATCTTTTCAGAAAGAAGAAAGCCATCTCCTTTGGGGGCTGTATTTCTCAGATCTTCTTCAGCCATGCTGTTGGGGGCGCGGAGATGGTGCTGCTCATCGCCATGGCCTTTGACAGGTATGTGGCCATCTGTAAGCCTCTCCACTACCTGATCATCATGAACCCACGGCTGTGCATTTTGATTTTAGTACTTTCCTGGACCATTGGCCTCATCCACTCTTTGTCTCAGTTGGCTTTTATTGTAAACTTGCCCTTTTGTGGCCCTAATGTATTAGATAGCTTCTACTGTGACATACCTCGGCTCATCAAACTTGCTTGCACAGATACCTATAAACTAGAATTCATGGTCACTGCTAATAGTGGCTTCATTTCTTTAGGTGCCTTTTTCTTGCTTATCCTCTCTTACATTTTCCTCCTGACTACTCTGCAGAAACAATCCTTCGGTGGGTCATCCAAGGCTGTCTCCACCTTGTCTGCTCACATTACTGTGGTGGTGTTATTCTTTGGCCCACTGATTTTTTTCTATGTGTGGCCTTCTCCCTCAACACACATGGATAAATTTCTAGCCATGTTTGATGCAGTTTTGACACCTTTTCTGAATCCCGTCATCTATACATTTAGAAACAGGGAGATGAAGATGGCAATGAGGAGAGTGTTTGGCCGACTTGGGGGTTGTAGAAAACTCATTTAAGTGGATTTACTAAAGCATCAAATTTACAAATGGTTATTGAAAGCTCATAATACTAGTGTTCATGAACAAAGGTTAGATCAAGCCTTCCAAGTTAAAAAAGAAAAAGTGCCAATAATCACTTTTAGACATTTAAAATAATGATGTAAATAACTTTATATCTCAGAATAACTATGCTATGGTTCTCAAGTTGTTGCTGCTGAGTAATTGGTATATTTGTTAATATTATGCTTCTTTATCTACTTGCATCTCTACCTCCCTTTTTATTCCATATATTGCCTCATTTCAACCATTTGATTATGGGTTACACACAGTAAACAATCTTCCTTGGGATTTGTGTTCCCTTCCATATTCATAAATTTTGCATTCATGCTTTGTTAGAGTGTTTTCTGCTATGTTTTCAGTGAAATGGATTATGTGTTGAAATATGTTTCCTACAAAGGGCCAAATTGTAAATAGTTTAGGTTTTGTAAACTCTATGGCCTGTGCTTCAAGCACTGTATTATGAAAAAGGCCATGGACAATATGTAAACAAATGGGAATAGCTGTGTTCCAATAAACTTTATAAAAACAGCACACTAGATTAGACTTGATGATTATAGTTCGCCAACTGCTGAGGTAGATGGTACCCAACATTTAGATTTACCTTTTCTACCAAATATCATGTTCTCTGTATTAAAACAAGAGAGAGAGAGATATGGAGAATAAAATAAAATTTTGGAAATGATGATGGCAACATATGTACAAATGTGCTTGACACAATTCATATATGGATTGTTATAAGA
>NW_022103915.1:88731271-88732469 GCF_000313985.2 Echinops telfairi | reverse complement strand
TGAGGATACAGAAAGCATCAAAAGAAGCTGGAACGAATACACAGAGATGTTGTTAGTTGATGTTCAACCGTTTCATAAGGTAGTACCTTATCAAGAACCGATGGCATTGAAGGAAGAAGTCCAAGCTACACTGATGGCATTGGTAAAAGAAACAAGGCTCCAGGAATTGACAGAATTCCCGCTAAGATGTTTAAACAAATATGCAATGTTGGCAGCACTCATTCATCTATGCCAGGTATTTGGAAGACAGTTACCTGACGAGCCAACCAAAAGAGATTAATGTTTGTGCTCATTCCAAATAAAGTGATCTAGCACAATGCAGAAATAACCAAACAATATAATTCATATCACATACAAGTGACATTTTGACATTGACAGGGAGATGCCAGAAATTCAAGCTGGACTCAACAGAGGACATGCAATGAGGAATAGTTTGCTTATGTCAGATGGACCTTTTCTAAGAGGAGAGAATATCAGAAAGTTATTTACTTATATTTTATTGACAATACAAATGCTTTCTATTGTGTGAATCATAACAGATTATAATCATTATGAAAATGAGAATTCCAGAACACTTAATTGTGCTTATTGCATAGACCACAAGGCAATCTTTCTAACAGAATAAGGCATGGCTTGAAATCAGGAAAGGTGTGTGCCCGGTGGTAACCTCTCAGTCTTTATGCTGAGCATACAGAGAAGATACACTACATAAAGAAGAATGGGGCATCAGAAGTGAATCAAAGCTTAGTAACAACCTGCTATGTGTGGATGCTACCATCTTCCTTTATGAAAGCAAAGTGCAGTCTTCCTTGAAGCATTTACTAACAAAGACCAAAGAATACAACCTTGAGTAGAAATAACACCTTACCATAACGAAAATTAAAAACCCTCACAACTAGAACAATTAGCAAAATAATGTCACTTTCCCTCCCTGAAGTTCATTTTTCTTCAAAGGATACAATAGAACTCATACTTTTATAATAATGACGATATTTTAAAAGGTCCTGTCACTTTAAGATAGCCTGTGTTTTTCCTTGCATTATAACAATTTCCTTGTATTATATCAAATTAAAAATAAAATCTGTTTATCTTCTAATGTGCTTTAAATCCCAGTAGGAGCTATTGGGAAAGCCTTAGATGTTAACTACAGCATTTATTTATTTATTTAGGATCAATTTGTCTATATACTTTTTTTCTT
>NW_022103915.1:88721604-88723243 GCF_000313985.2 Echinops telfairi | reverse complement strand
TAATTAATGCTCCACGAGAGCACCACTGCAGACACTAGGAGATTTTCTTTTGTAATTGCTATAACCTTCATTAATGGAAATGAAACAAAAAAGCCAGTTGCTCTCAAGTTGAGTCCCAACCATGTGTGCCAGTGTGGGACTGGGCTCCATAGGGTTTTCAAATGATACTCATTTGAGGGGTGAGCTGGTGGGGTAAACTACCAGGCCTTTTTCAAATACTCTGGATGAACTCAAACCCTGTGGATAGTAGCTGAGTGTGTTCACCATTTGCATTACCCAGATCTGTTAGTGATGATTCCTGATACTCTGCATAACTCATATTATTAATATATTTAAAAACCAAGAAGATCATATTTGGGGTCTTATTTTGAGGTATGTATTATTTTTATGCTTCTTAATGGTGTGCCCTAGTATTTGAATTTTTTTGGTCTGAATTATCATATTTCCTTCGAATTTGCGGCACTTTTAGAATTCTTGGGCTGATTTCCTTAGACTTTCTAAATATTGAACATTCATTCAAATTTCTTTCTTTTGCCAAGTTGTCTCCTTCTTCTGTAATGGTATGAACATTAGCTAATATGTAAAGGATGACATTAAAAGAATTGAGATATGAAGTGGGCTTTTATGTCTTAAAATAAGAATATATCCTGTTTGCAGGAAATGGAAGCTTTGTGCATGTATCTCTTTATATCCTTCTCTGCTTCTGTCTGTTCTTGCATCCATCCCTGTCTCTCTGAATCTGTTTTTTACTGCAAGTATTTGCAGCCTTTCCTTGTCCTAGAGCTTGCCTATTTACTCCTATCTGATGCTCTTAGTTTAGAGCATACAACATATGTCAAGATTTTTTAATTCTAAAACTACTTTTTTCCATAATCCTTTTTCCTTTAAATTATAAATATTACATTTTAATTTTAATTAGGGATTCTTTTGTATTATAAAATGAAATTAAGATACGAATAATATAACAAATAAAAGATAAGTATTTTTCATAAGAAAATTAAACGCATCTTTCTCCCCACTCACAGTTCTATGAGAATTCCCTTGCCTTTGATGATCTCAGTCGGAGAATCCCAGAACTCTAATCTCTCACTGGGTCTAATCATCTAGTACAGTTAAAGAGTTGCCTCAATTTTTCTGTATGTATATAATATACTTTGCTTAGGGAACGTGTGTGCTGAGAGGCACATAGTGCTTATAAAGAGGATACTTTATTTGGAGCATTTCTCTGACTTGCTGACCATGAGGACATCGGACGTCTTTGAAGATAAGGTCGGGGTGGGGTTAGTAAAGAGAGATGGTGGAGAGAAGTGAAACAGATGGTAGACTATAATCTACCACAAGAAGAGGCCCAATGGCTTCAGAGGGGAAGGATTTAACAGAGGAAGCAGATGACACAGGAAGGGAGACTTGATCCAACTGCATGGAGAAAGGCATATGAAAGCAAGTGAATGTGATTTTTAATGAGGATCCCCATGTGAGAGTCAAGAGGAGAAGAAAGGTAGTTACCACAGTCTTATAATTATTGTTCCCGTTTTTGAGATCTTCCATTCTTCTTTTCTATTTACTTACATGTCCACTTACTTTGGCTCACTTCTAATATTGTCACTCTGTAATCTGGTCAAGCAATATTAATAAGCCC
>NW_022103915.1:88718419-88719825 GCF_000313985.2 Echinops telfairi | reverse complement strand
TGAGGTTCGTGTGCATTGTTTATCACCATCAAAGAGTAAGAGTTTGAGGCTCCAATGGCTGTGGCCAGAGTCCATAAACTTATGCCTTGTGAAGAAGCTGAGTAGATAATTCATATTGATTTCCCTTGCTTTCCCACAACTTTTAAACTTTGGTTATTTTCTGTCTGTGACCTGCCCTAGTAAGTACTTTCACTTACACCTCCAGGTTTCATGGTGACACCCTTTGTTATCAGTTAATAGTCAACCTTAGTCTTGTATCTATCACAGTTGTGATTCACCTTTATGGCCTGCACTAGGTTCCACCCCTGTTTTGTGGTTTCAGGTGAATTGCAAATGTGACTGTTAGGTGGTGGTATGAGAATATCTTCTAGACACATCAAGGCTAGAGATAAAGGGAGGTTAAGAGGAGAGACAAGAATGGTTGAAAAACACTTCAAGAGCAATTTAATAGAATCTGTGAATTAGAAATAAAGTCATCTCCATACCATCTTTCTTCTTTTTTTTGTATTTCAGTGTTCCACCTCCCCATGTCCCACCTGATCCTCATCATGTACATCTACTATGTCTTTACATTTGATCCATTCTCTTGTTTAAAGATGGAAGACCGTCCCAGGACATCATGTTGATAGGAATATTGCACATGGAAGTGACACATCTGCTTTAGGCCACTATAGGTAAAATACATTTCCAGTTATTATTATGACATTGAGAGGAAATTGAGGGGAAATTAAGTGTGCATAGTGTGAGTACCTTTGAATAATTAATCACTATAATTGTAGGGAATTAATGTGATTCTTATTTTTGTTTCATCTTCATTTTTTCTTATCTGATCATTTTATAGCACTCTAACTTACACATCAATGGATGAAGCAAATCACTCTATGGTGTCAGAGTTTGTGTTCCTGGGACTCACCAATTCCTGGGAGATCCAACTTGTCCTCTTTCTAGTCTCCTCCATGTTTTATGTGGCAAGCATGACAGGGAACTTACTCATTATCCTTACTGTGACCTTTGACCCTCAGTTACACTCTCCCATGTACTTTCTCCTGGCGAATCTCTCCTTTATTGACCTGGGTGTTTCTTCTGTCATTTCCCCCAAGATGGTTATGACCTTTTCAGAAAACACAAAGTAATCTCCTTTGGAGGCTGCATTGCTCAGATCTTCTTTCTTCACATCATTGTTGCTGTGGAGACATTGCTGCTCACAGCCATGGCCTTTGACAGATATGTGGCCATCTGTAAGCCTCTCCAACTATTTAACTATTATGAGCCCCAAAGTGTGTATTTTGCTTCTATCTGCTGCTTGGACACTTGGCTTGATCCATTCTCTGATTCAACTACTTTTTGTTATAAAGTTGCCATTTTGTGGTCCTAATGAGATAGACAGCTTTTACTGTGACCTTCCT
>NW_022103915.1:88713690-88716640 GCF_000313985.2 Echinops telfairi | reverse complement strand
AAAAAATATGTTTACACTTATGGCAAGATGGATTCTGAAGGATATAATGCCTGAGATTTTTCTTTAGCATTTAATACGGTACTTTGTCAAAGGCCATTCTTTTTATTCTAATGAAATAACCTCTTTGTATCCATATGCTGTGTTTTCTGCCCAAATGAGCCACAGCTCTTCTGTTAAAATGTTCTCTTTCTTGGACTTGCCATGTATATGACTGGAAGAAGACATCTTGTAGATTCTTCTTCTCTGATCACTATGGATTCGTCAAAGTTGGGCTTCAGCGCTAAGCCATAACGACCATTAACTACTTCAATGGTATAGATAGGAGTCTATGACCAAGATGGACTAATTTGAGCTTTCCCCAGGATATTTGCACTTAAAAACACAGAGGAAAGCAAATTGCAGTTGTTTTCTTTTTTTAGGCTGTGAGGTATAGGAGCTGTTAGTAACAATATTTCATGGTGTATAAAATCTAATATAGGAAAATTAAAAAATGTATATGAAGAAAAAATAAATACAGAAATTAAATAGTGAAGCTTAGTGATATTCAAGTTATTGGGTCCACTCACCTTTATTTTGCCCTCCACAAATTTTGGCTTCTAATTGACCTAATAAACTCATCATCTGACCTAAATTTGCTTAAATTGTGGTTCTTCCACTTATAAACAAAATATTAATGTTGAATGCCTCTTAGAACTTAAGATGCCTTTACTTTTAATTAAGTCTGATGTGAAATTTTCCATTGATTTTTTATTTCTTTTATTGATTTTTTCTTCTTTTATTTCTTTAGGAAAAAGGAGGTGATATAAAGGACTCAAGTAGAAAGGAAATGCTTTGAAAATGATCTGTACAAATGTGCTTGACAGAATGCATAATTGTATGGATTGTGATAAGAGATGTAAGAGCCCCATTAAAAGTTTTTAATTAAAAAAATATAATTCTTTTATTATAATTTGAATGCATGTTAATTTATTTAAATTTCATTCTTAGCAGAAACCTATAAAGCCATCATATGGAAATATTATTATTTTTATTTACCTGTTGTTTACATATATATATACACATATGTATATGTATATGTAAACATACACACATATATAGTGATACCTGGGTTGTCAAATGGCTCCATATATGTGTGTATATATATACATATATGTGTGTGTGTTATATATAATGATACCTCAGTTGCAAGACAGCTCCAAACTTGAACTTTCTACTACTCGGATAGTAAAGTTTAAAAAAAAATCTGCTTGGTGTTCATAACTTTGATTGACAGCTGAACCAAACATCTGACTTGAAAAACCTTCATGGGCCAAGAGTGTCTCCCACACAAAGGGGTGACACTTCAGTCTAAGCTCAGTTCTTGCTCAGACAACATATAGTGGTTGTGTTAGTGCATTAAAACATCCATCATTGTGCTTTCTTTAGGCCTTAGTTGTGTAAAATATTGTAATTTTATTTCTGTATTGCGTTTTAATATTTAATGTACTGTATTTATTGTGTTTAGATGTTTTAGGGGTTATTTCCACAGCCTAGGACTATTAACTTTTTGTTAAAGTCCTTGAAAAATGAATTTATAAGTGTAATTTTGGGGCCTCAGAACCAATTATTTAGTTTTTCTATTATTATGGGAAAAATAAGTCCAATTCTCTAACTTTCAATGTTTGAACATGACTTTAGAGCAAATTGAGTTAGATAATTGAGGTTTCACTATATATATACTCATATATATATAAATATGAATATGCATATCCATTATTGGGATTTTAGAGTCTCTACATTTCCCCCTTTTTTATGGTTATTCATAAATACTCTCATGTTATTGAATATTCTACTACAATATAAATTTTAACACATGCATAGAATATTAAAGTTCTATCAAAATAGTGTTTTACTGTGTTTTAATAGTTGGGCATTTCGAGTATGTTCCATTTTTTATTAATCCTTAAATATCACTGCTTTATCTTTGTATGCCTTTTTAGATTACTTTCTTATGTATTAATATAATATTAATTAATAGGGCATGACAACAATTCAGGCTCTTTATCCATGTTCTCATTTCTCCCTAAAGTGTTATACCTGCTGCAGTTAAGCACATTAATTGCAGTGGTCCTCTGAAAGTTCTGAAGATGATCATTCATTAAACTTTTATGTCAGTTTTAAGTAAAAAAGACTATTTATTGTGAATTGGATGAAGTTTACATATAATAGAATCCATTTTTATTCAACAATCCATACACATTTTGTTTCGTTATTGATTACAATAACAGGTTATTGTACAGTGTTAACTTCGTTCCAGTGTTCACTTCACTTATTCCACTCACTCTGTCCTTTGTTGCCCATTTCCCTCCTTCTTTTCTAACACTTCTGCCTTTGTTCTTGGACTTCTCTTTCGATTTCAAGTGATTGATTATCCTAATGTATGCCGACTTCCCCAGTTAGACACATATTGTCCCCCTTATAGACTTATCTGTTGTTTGGCTGAAAATTGAACCATGAGGTGAGCTTATTTCTAGACCTAAAAGGTGAATAAGGCCGTAGTCATAATCTGGATTCCTCTAGTGTGTATGTGACCAGAAAGTCTGGTCTTTGTCATGCTTTGGGTTTGGGTTCACATTTTCCTCCTACACTACCTAGGGTTCTCTAATGTGATCCTTTTCATGTAAGATTAATTGAAACCAGCTCTTATCTTAAAAATTGAATGGATTCGAGAGGTGCATGATCTGCAATGAGAAAACTTATAGATGAGAGAAAAGATAAGATACAGTTGAGGTGTGGGGACTCCTGAAGTAATAGACAGTCCAGGGTCTGGAGCTTTTGTCGAGGCAGATTTATATATGCTCCCTGTCACATAGCCTGCATTTCATGACAAGTTCTCACACAAAGGGATGGTTGACCACTATTAGAGGACAAATGAAAAAACATTAATGCTTCAGCAAAGCTGTTCACAGGT
>NW_022103915.1:88692495-88709948 GCF_000313985.2 Echinops telfairi | reverse complement strand
GACACAATGGATGTATGTATGGATTTTGATAAGAGTTGTACGAGCCCCCAATAAAATGATTAAAAAAAAAAGGAATGTAGAGGATGAAAGGAACAGGCAGTCTGCAACATGGTGTAAACAAGAATCAAAGTTCAATTTTGTTATGAGTAGTCAGCACTATCAAGGCAACAGAATGACTTGGGCTAAGGATTTTATTTTTGCAGTTATGATGGCAGGCATATACTAGAGTGAACACAGAGACATTAGGCTAACAACACTTGATATTAAATATTTAAAGAATCTAGCTACTGGTAACTCTCCTGTTCTGATTCCCTGATCATTAATAGTCTTTTCATTTTTTCATTTCCCAGAGGTTTCCCTGGGGTGAAAGATGAATTAGGGCCCTATTGAAGTCCAGATCACTTGACAGATTATCTTTGTATTGCTAGATTAATAAATTGGTAACTTTAAAAAAAGTATTGCTATTTATTTATTTATATTTTGCTTTCCTCCTCACCCAATCAATAAGTGTCTGCACATCTGGAAATTGTATATGTCTTCTCTATATGGGTATTTGAGTATATAGTTCCATCTGGTAGCAATTTTTCAGTGCCACAATTCCTTTATAGGTCCCCTTTCAACACTGAAGAGACTCAGTTTTGAAACTTGGACCATGGAAATGTTTCCTGAGAGAGAAATTGTTTTTTTTCCTGGAGATGCTTTTACTCCATCACATGCTCTCAGTCAACAGTAAGCAACTCATTTTCTCAAGTAGTTGGAAAACAGCTGTATTATTTTAATCTGACACATCTAAATATTAAAAATATACTCAAAACACTTGTTATTGGAAAATATAATTTTAATGTTACTCCAAAGTAGTATGGAAATTTCATAATAATTCTATCATTTAAGAAATTTTTCTGTAAACAATAAATTGACTGCACACTCGCCTCATTGCCACCTTCATCTCTTTGTTCCTGAATGTATAGATTACTGGATTCAGAAAAGGAGTGAGAAATGCATCAAAAATGGCAAGGAATTTGTCCAGCTGTGATGTTGGGTGAGGCCAGGTGTAAACAAAGATGCAAGGACCAAAGAACAAAATCACCACCATGATGTGAGTTGACAAAGTGGACAGAGCCTTGGACGAGCCACTTGAGTGTTTCCGAACTGTAATCAGGATAAACATGTAGGAAATGATCAGTATAAAGAACGACCCCAGAGATATAAATCCACTGTTGGCTGTGACCATGAACTCTAGTTTGTAAGTGTCTATGCAGGCAAGTTTGATAAATCGAGGAAGGTCACAGTAGAAGCTGTCAAGCACATTAGGACCACAAAATGGCAATTTGATAACAAAAACTAATTGGACCACAGAGTGAATCAAACCAATTATCCAAGAAACAGCCAAGAGCAAAATACACATTTTTGGGCTCATAATAGTTAAATAATGGAGAGGCTTACAGATGGCCACATATCTGTCAAAGGCCATGGCTATGAGCAGCACCATCTCCACACCGCCTATGACATGGATGAAGAAGATCTGAGCAATGCAGCCTTCAAAGGAGATGACTTTGCGCTTTCTGAAAATGTCATAAATCATTCTGGGGGAAGTGACAGAAGAAACACCGAGGTCAATGAAGGAGAGATTAGCCAACAGAAAGTACATGGGAGAGTGTAAGTGAGAGTCCCAGGCCACAGTGAGGACAATGAGGGAGTTTCCCAACATGCTTGCCACGTAAAACACGGAGGAGAATACAAAGAGGACAAGTTGGATCTCCCAGGAATTGGAGAGTCCCAGGAACACAAACTCTGATATCACAGAGTGATTTGCCCCATCCATTGATTTGTCAGGTAGAGTGTTCTAAAAAGATTAGATAAAAGAAAATTCAGGGAAAACAAAAATAAGAATTACATTAATGCTCAGAATGATAATGATTATTATTCAGGGATATTCACATATTGCAATCTTTACATCCCCTGAATTCATTTTGGGGGTCCGATAATAATTAAAAAGCATTTACCTGTATAACCTAATGCAGTGTGTCACATTGATGTGCAATATTCTATCACTGTGATCTCCTGGGACAATCTTCCTTCTATGAAAAAAGGATGGAGCAAATGTGAAAACATAGTAGTTGTACATGACAAGGATTCAGAGGGGCAGAAAAGGAGATAAATTGAAACAGAAAAAGAGATGAAAGGGGAAATGGAGATGACTTCCTTCCCCAGAACTTACAGGTTCTGTACTTGAATTGGTCATAAAATAATGTTCAGTCACCCTTGGTACCTCTCCTCTGAACCTCATTTCATTTCAGGCATAGATATGCCCTGAAGTCATTCTCACACCATCTTCCACATTTTTGCAATTTACCCAAAGACCATAGAATAGGGGTGAGTATAATAAAGTATAATAGAGAGCCATTCAAAAATATAATAGCACCAAGGAAAAGATTGATATGGGATTGAGGTCACAGGGCTTCTGCATGGGAACCCAGAGTCATAACTAGAAGGACCTAGTAGGGCTTTTAACAGATAAGATATGGTCAAAATATGAAAGTTGCACTCAGGCCAGAGAGTAAAGGAAATTAATTTGCCTTGTCTGGTCAGATTATTCACAACTCCTAAAATATGTGAGCCCTGGCCATAGCCATTGGAGACCCAAACTCTTAAAATTTGCTACAGATAAATATATTTGCCCTAAATTTTTGGTTGACAGATAGTAGCCATTGACCCTTTCCTATCCCTGAATGCTCCTGAGTAAGATTGTATTATCTCATCTCTGTGTTTCAAGATCTCTTGCATTTTACTGTGTTTCAAATCTCTCTGGATCCTTGGCTTTAGCCCTGGCTATTATGTAAATATTTGTGATTCTTACTCATTCTTTTAATCATTCATCACCTGCAAAATTTAATCTCATGCCTTTGGGTCAAACACTTCTGCTTCTGTTACACTGTAGTATGCTCCTAACAGGTGAGATGGGTTGAGTAAAGAAGGAGATTGGATCCAAAAAAGTAAATGGCTGGAGAAACAAAAGACATGAGTGCATAGAATCCCCTGACACGGAACTTAAACGAAACAGCAAGAGAAGCTCAATAATAATGTTAAATATGTATCCCACAGTTTGTCGTTAAATATATACAACACATACATATGCACCACCAATCTTGCACGACCAAAGGCATCTTCCATATAACTATTGCTCACGAATCACCCTAAAAATTATCTAGTCTATTTTGCTGGTTTACAATTGAGAAAACAGTGGTTCAGTGAGAGACACATAAGTGACTATAGAAAAAGATTCTAGAATTGCTAGCCCCAATATGGGTCCATATTCTACCCACTAGAAAAACAATAATGTGGAAATAAAGTAGCTAAATTCCAGATCTGTTGATGCAGTGAGCTTTATGTTAGGTTGGCAAGAGAAAAGTCAATAATTTAAACCAATAAGCCACTCTGCAGGAGAAAAATGAGCCTATCTGCCACTGGCAAGATGTAGACTCAGAAACCCAACGGAGCGGTTCCACTCTGCCATAGAACGTCACTAGAACCCAATGGCAGTGCGTTTGGGGCTTTTGGTGTAGATCTATTGGCTAGCAGTCACTAGTTACATATGGTAATTATTTAAAATTAAACATCTTCAATTATACTAGTCACACTTGCAGTGTTCATTAGCCACCCCTAGCTATTAATTATATATGGACAGTGTGCTATGGAACATTTCCCATCCTAAAAATCCTTTAGTGGTTAAAAATAATCTCATTTCCTTTACAAAATACTTCCTCAGTAACTCTTGTTCATTTCATCTCTCACTTCTGCAAGTCAGAAACTTAAAATTTAATTAGGAATGAAAATTTTTCCTTCACAATAACCACAGTATATACCTCATAGTAGAATTTCCAGGAGTTATTCGTTTGCAAAGAAAAGTGTCTGCTGGGAAATTCAAAGGAAGCTTTACAGAGAAGAAAGTGTTTGGTGTAAGCCCTGAAAATTAGAAGGGGTTCAGTAAACTGAAGTTCAACAGGTTGAGAAGATATTCTGAGAGGTGAGAATACCTCAGACCTTATGTAGAGCAAATCTCTTGCCATTAATTATCATTGTTCAATGGTACCTTTTAAAATAGCTCCTATTTCCTTTAAATATATCAAAGGGCTTAATAACAGTTCCTAGAAAATTTTCTTTACTTTTCATTCCATTTTTTCTATGAACAGTTTAAAACTCCTCAAGTTATAAGTTTAAAGGTGATAAGCACTATTTCTTCTATTTCCTTTAACAAAAAAATGAGATAAATAGTAAAGATTTCTTGCTTGATTGGTAACACTCCATCGTATCCCACTTTACAAGTCTACCTATTTTCAATTCTACTTTCCCATTAAGACCAGCATAGACAAAGTTTTCACATTTAAAACAGCATTGACTCAATAATTCTCAACCACAAGAAAAGGCTTGATATTTTTGCTATATATTTCTAGCTGATTAGTAGGGAAACCTCACCTCAAGGTTTATATTGGCCTTTGTTTTAACTTCACACAGTCTTAGAATTTATCAAGCAAGCAAGCAACAAAAGTATGTAAAGGGAGAGGCATAGAGAGAGAACAGTTTTAAAAAATGGCACAGCAGGCTAACTTTTATACAGTTTCTATTTCCCAGACTTCATAATATAATTGATAGTTATCTTTCATGCTCTTCCTTAATGCATAGAAAAAACAGGAGACCTTCTTTTACTAGACTATAAATGTGTCTAAAATACTTAGTGATGGAATTTTAGACCTGAAACTTTAGACCTTTGTGTATTTACAAAATACTTTCATATCATTGATCCTAATAATTAATTTTTAGGAAGGAAATGTCAGACAGCAGAATGATTTTTAGTCTTTTGGCGAGGAATCTCACACTCAAGAAACTAGCAACTTTTCTTAAAACACAGACCTAGTTAAGTAAGAACTGAAACTCGTATTCTACTTCCAAATTCAGTTTTATTTATACTCTATCATATAGCTATGGTTATTTTCCCCACAATCTAAAAAAATTTCTCACTAAAACTTAAACAATAATTGGATTTTCTACAGAAGAATATTCCATTCTACACCCATTCTACCCAAGGGCATAATTGATTCAGCTAAGATTTCATATCTATTGCTGGCAGAACCAAGACTTAAACCTACATTATTAATACAGACTTCGGGAGGGAGTCAATGGCTGAAATGGAAAAGAACTAAAATATACAAAGCTGTTGATGCTAGTAAGATAAGTAGTGAAGTTGGGAAGCAATTTATTGATAAAGAAGTAATGATAAATAACAAGCAAGAAAATCAGTACTGGATTTGAAAATATAGGAGTCATTCAAAATTTGAAGTCATGAAAAAGAAATATTTGCTTATAGGACAACATATAAAGGCATCAATGAGAGTTAAAAGAGGAGCTATACATCATACATGGCCCCAAAAGGGAAAAGAACAAATCCATGACTTGATTACTAACCAGTTGTGTGGAGACGCACACCTACCAGCAGGCGATGTGGTAGAAAGATGTGACAGTCTGATTCCATGAGGATTTATTGTCTGGGAAACCCTGTCAGGAGAAATTGACTCAGTGGCAACGAGTTTGCTTTTTGGTTAATTATCACCATTATTAAATACCCTTTAATGTTTTTACCTATTACTTGTCATTAAAAAGGTCAGTTTCAATGCACATCAAGTGGTGAAAAGTGAGAAAGGCCACAAAAGTAATAGGCGACAGTCACTCTCACATCCTGGAGAGTGATTTGAAAAGGCAAAGTTTAAGAAGACATTTGGTTGTGAGACATCTTTCATGGCAATAGAGAGAGAAATGCAATAAAATAGTAGAAAGATAATCAAAATTGTATACAGGTAATGAATAGTAACAAAGTAGAGATAGCAAGATTAGAAATGACAATTTTAGTAATTAGATTTAGAAGTTTTGAAAAAAAGGGCAAGTAAGTTAATATGATACACAGAAATTTTGTGGGATTAAAAAAATCTATAAACAGTTAAATGAAGAATAAAAAAAGTTCCCAAGCAATTGTGAGAATATTGGATATTATTAGCTTGGAAGGTTGGGGAAACCAGCAGAAATATCTTTGTGACACCATTCAGAAATGCAAAAGAACGTAATACTTAGAAATTTAGAGTAGGATATTTATTTGATGTAATGATCAGAATGAAATATCACAAAAGAGGTAGAGATCCTTAGTGGCTAGATATTTTTTGACTAGCTTATAAACTGGCAATATAGCAATTAAAACCAAATGAGCCAATATCTAAGAAGAAGGATAAAAAATCTTAAAAGCAGACGTAATAATTGTAAGGTTATGATTACTATCTTTGTCTCACACCTTGATTCGCAAATCTAGCTCCTAATAAAAATCAAATTTACTTGCTTTCATATATATTTTCCATACAATTATCTCAACTCTTTCTTCCTGTACAATTTCTGCTTTTTTGGTTACACCTGCCTCTCTGGTTGCATGGGAACCTGAGAGAAGAACTCATTTTATGGCAGATTATAGCCCACCAACCGCTTGACCTCTTTCTACCCTCTACCTCCACCACCTGCTTTATCTTTCAAAAACCTCAGATAATATCATGGTCAAGGCGTCAACGAACTTTCTCAAGCTAAGCTAAATTTTCCCCTTTGTGTGAGCATTACCCACATTCCAGCATCATCTTCCAAGGATAAGAAAGTATGTAATATGAGTAGAGACACAACTAGACAAATAAGTAGTTATGAAAGAAGGTTGAGACCCAGTGATGCATTAGAGTTCTGGGATTCTCAAACTGAGGTCATTAGGCCAAGAGAATTCTCATAGGATTGTGATCAGCGAGAAAAGAGATACATAAGTACTTTTACAAAATTTCCCCCCCATTTTTATTTATTATATGCTTTATACCTTTATTTTATCTTAAAACTCAAGAGAAAATTATAATCTCTAATTTCAAATTAAAAATGTGTGCAAAAAGTGGTAATAGAACTTAAAAATATAGAAGCACATTGACAACAACATCCCTTTATATGTTCAGACTTTTAAAACAAAAGTATCAGTCATACATAAATAGGACTTAAGACAAAAGAGAGGGTAACAACACTTGGAGTAATAAAAGATTGTAAGAAGAGAGACAGGGATGACAAGAGATAAATCCAGATTTGGATATGAAGAGATGCATGCTTAAATCCTCTACTCCTGGAGAATCAATAGATCAATTAGTAAAAGACCCATTTCATCTCTCCAACTCTATTCAAGACTTACCAAGTATTCATACAAAAGAGAAGAACTGCTAAAGGCAAAAAAAGAGAAATATTAGATTTTTACAAATTCCAGGAAAATCATCCAAAAGAATTGTTTAACTACATCAAATTTACAAGATATAATATATATCACCAAAGATGTATGAATTCTAGAGCAATCAATTAAGAAGTTCAATAATATCAGATAATGCAAAATATGGCCTCAAATATCATTTGATTAGATTTAAATACAGTTTTTTTTACAGATAAGTAAAATAAAATGCATTTTAGATAATGGAGAATGCATTAATAATTTTAGATGGACAGTTTCTTCTGGCAATAATAATTCAAATGCAGTTAAACCATCAAAGCATAAAGACCAAATAAATTATGGCCAGTTGCAAATGAAGAAAATGAAAGGCTAATAAATATAAAACTTAAAGGAAAATGTGGACACATCCTTTGAGGACAAAGAGCATTCAAGAATTATGTAAGAGAATGCTCACCTTCCTGGAAAAATTTCTGAAAATAAAATTAGTGCATAAGCAAATGTGGTGAAGAAAGCAGATGGTACCTGGCTGTTAAAAGATATAGCATCTAGGGTCTTAAAGGCTTGAAGTTAAATAAGCGGCCATCTAGCAGAAAAGCAACAAGCCCACATGGAAGGAGCACACCAGCTGGTGTGATCATGATCAGAGTGTAAGAGCCCCCAATAAAATGATCTTTTAATAATAAAAAAGAATTATGTAAGAGAATGTACTTAGTTTATATCTTCATTTATTATGATGAATATTATTATAAGTAATATTATTTATTACTAAAAGACTTACCTTGAATTATGAAGTTACTTTTTAACTGAAATTTGGTGGTTTCGCACTCTTTCCCAGGAATGTCTATGTAGTATAACCTTGAGACCTTACTTATTGAAAGTCATACTTTATTTATTTATTTAAGTAACTTTATTGGGAGTTCTTATAGACATGGTAAAATTCCTAATTCAATTATATCAAGCATAATTGCACATTTTCTTCCACCATTAGTTCTGAAACTTTTTCTTTCTTCTTGAACTCTTTAATATCAGCTCTCCTTTATCCCCTCCCTCCCCTGTTCTATTCTTCAGGAACGCTTATTCTAAATTATTATTATTATTATTTTTGCCATATCTTACATCATCCAATGTATCCATTCACCTGAAATTATGTTGTTCTTTCCCCTCACATCACTGGTTTTACAGTCATCATTGCTATCAGTTTCCCCTCACCCCCTTCCTACCTCCCTCTTTGTGTACCCTCAGGGAATCATTACTCCTATTACTATTTCTGAAGGGTTATCTAACTGGGCTTCTAATGATTATCTTTCATGCATCAAATGATTTGTATAATTAATATACAAATGGACCTATGCAGGTTTAACAAGATCAAGGAGGTACAACTAAGTCCATAATGGTAAGGGGAGAAATATTAAAGAACTAGAGAATAGTTATGTATTTCAACAGTGCTTTACTGTATGCTATACATATCATCCCTTTGTGTGGCCCTTGTTTGAGGGACTGTCCAATAATCTTACAGGTGGATTTTGGGTCTCCATTTTGTCCATTCTCCTTCAAATCAATTTCATTGCTAGTTTTTGAACTTCTGATACCTAATCCTGTCAACACCTCATGATCACACAGGCTGGCGTGCTTCTTTCATATGGACTTTGTTTATTCCCTGTTAAATGGCTGCTTGCTTAATTTCAAACCTTTAAGACCCCAGATGCCATATCTTTTAATAGCCAGGCACCATGAGCTGAAAGTCATACTTTAAATACACTATGTAGCAGTTCTATTTGGAACACATGTTGTTTTCAATGAGTCTAAATTGACTCTATGACAACTAACAACATGAATTTCCAAAGTCAAGGGTCAATACAATTCAAAAACTCACACTCATTGCCATCTAATCAAGTCTGACTCATAATGACCCTGTAGGACAGAGTGGAACTGCCTTTGTAGTTTCTTGAGCCTGTAATTGTCTGTGGGAGTAGAAAGACTCAATATCCTCCTTCAGCGTGGTGGTAGTTTTGAACTGTTGACCTTGTGGTTAGCAGCGCAACTCGTAATCCACTATGTCCCCAGGACTCTTACTGTAGAATATTTATTCATAATCTATTCATAATTCCTGAAATGTGTACATATTAGATAGTCAATTACAATTAGAAGTGCCAGACAAAATATAATAATTTCACCATATTTTCTCATGTAAATATTATAATATTTGATTAATTGATTTAAATATTAAGGGTACTTTTACTCTCCTTTTTGTGTCTGCCTTTCTGCGCTTTCCTGTAGGATCCTACTGGAAACTCCAGTCAATTCCATTCCATTTTCAGCTGTAGCTATCTATGCTTCAAACTGAGACTGACCTGCCCAACATGTATTTTCTCATGATATGTGCTGAAAATTAGGAATTGTCATTGTAACAGTTAAAGTTTGGTGGTTTGAGACAATCTAGGTGGTAGGAAAGGCCTGGTGATCTACTTAAAAAACACCAACAGCACTTGAAACCCCTATGGCCACAGTTCTCCTCAGACACACATGGGGCCACCATGACTGGGATTCAAATCGGCATAACTATTTTTAAAAAATCATTTTATTGGGGGCTCGTACAGCTCTTATAACAATCCATACATACACACATCCTGTCAAGCACATTTGTACATATGTTGCCATCATCATTTTCAAAAGATTTTCTTTTTACTTCAGCCCTGGATATCAGCTAATTTCTCCCCCTCCCCCACCCACCCTACCTCATGAACCCTTGATAATTTATAAATTTTTTCCCATATCTTACACTGACTGGTGTCTCCCTTCACCCACTTTTATGCTGTCCATCCACCTGGGAGGGATTTATATGTAGATAATTATGATTGGCTTGCCCTTTCTCCCCCACCTTCCCGTTCCCCTCCTGGTATGGCTACTCCTTTTTTTTTTTATAATCATTTTATTAGGAGCTCATACAACTCTTATCACAATCCATACACACATCAATTGTGTAAAGCGCATTTGTACATTCATTGCCTTCATCATTCCCAAAACATTTTCTCTCCACTTAAATCCCCAGCATTAGGTCCCCATTTTTCCTCTCCCTCCCCGCTCCCCCCTCCCTCATGAGCCCCTGATAGTCCAAAAATTGTTATTTTGTCATAACTTGCCCTGTCCGACGTCTCCCCTCATCCACCCCTCCGCTGTCCATCCCCCAGGGAGGAGGTCACATATAGTTCCTTGTAATCGGTTCCCTCTTTCCTACCCACTCTCCCTCTACCCTCCCTGTCTCGCCACTCACAGCCCTGGTCCTGTAGGGCTCATCCTCCCTGGACTCCCTGTATTCTCAGCTCCTACATGTACCAGTGTACATCCTCTGGTCTAGCCAGACTTGTAAGGTCGAATTTGAGTCATGGTAGTGGGAGCCGGGAGGAAACATTTAGGAACTAGAGGAAAGTTGTATTTTTCATCGTTGTTACATCGCACCCTGACTGGCTCATCTCCTCCCCGAGACCCCTCTGCAAGGGGATCTCCAGTGGCCTACTAATGGGCTTTGGGTGTCCACTCCGCACTCCCCCCATCATTCACTATGGTAAGATTTTTTTGTTCTGATGATGGATATGGCTACTCTTATTATTGGTCCTGAGGGGTTTATCTGTCCTGGATTCCCTGTGTTTCCAGCTCTTATCTGTACCTGTGTACCTGCTCTGGTCTAGCCAGAATTTTAAGTTAGATTTAGGGTCATGATAGTGTGGGGGAGGAAGCACTAAAGAACTAGAGGAAAGTTGTATGTTTCATCGGTGCTATACTGCACCCTGACTGGCTCCTCTCTTCCTTGTGACCCTTCTGTAAGGGGAAGTCCAATTGTCTACAGATGAGCTTTGGGTCTCCACTCCACATTCTCCCACATTCACATTGATATGATTTTATGTTCTGGGTCTTTTAAGCCTGATACCTGATCCCAGTGACACCTCCTGATCACACTGGTTGGTGGGCTTCTTCCATGTAGACTTTGTTGCTTATCAGCTAGATGGCTGCTTATTTATCCTCAAGCTTTAAGATCCCAGATGCTATATATATATCAATATATATATTGATAGCCAGGCAGCATCAGCTTTCTTCACCACATTTGCTTATGCACCATTTTGTCTTCAGTGATCATGTCAGGAAGGTGAGCATCACAGAATGTCAGGTTATTAGAACAAAGTATTCTTGCGTTGAGGGAGTACTTGAGTAGAGGCCCAATGTCCATCTGCTACCTTAATACTTAACATAAATATATGTATATTGATCTATTTTCCTATCATTATATAAAAATATATTTACATATGTATTACATGCCACATTTAGACCTCCATAAATGTCCTTTGTTTCTTAGTTTTCCCCTCTATATCCTTTTACTTTTCTCTTGTCCCACTATTATGCTTGGCCTTCATTCAGGTTTCAGGAATCCCTCTCAGCTACATTGCCCTTGATCAAGCCCCACCAGGCATCCTAGGCCCTCCCCACCATCGATTTTAGATCATTTGTTGTTCTCTTGTCCCTGATTGGTTGACACCCCCTTTCTTTTCCCCACCTCGCCCCTTTCCAGTGTCCTCCAGGAACCATTGGTCCTGTTATTTTCTCCTCCAGATTGCTTATCCTGCCAATCTTATCTAGATAGACATGCAGAGATAATAATAAGCACAAAAACAAGTCAGAGCAAAACAAAACAACAAAAGAAAAGAAAACAAGGACAAAAAAGAGAAAAGCCTATAAATAGATAATTCCAGGTCTATTTTTTGACCTTTAAGAGTGTTTTCTGGTTGAGTCTGATGGGGTGCCATGCCCTGGTCCCAAAGTCTATTTTTGGTATCCCCCAAGGACTGCATTGCTTTGCTGCTCCTCTGTTGCATGCCCTCAGTGTTTTGCCCCTGTGTAGTGGCATCAAATCAGGCACAATTCTTGTACTGTGCCTCCAATGTTGTCTCCCGAAGTGCTATGGGTCAGTGAAGGATGTTGTGTCTCGTGCTGGGGCTGGCCCTATGATCCTTTCAGTGCATTGGCTGATCTGAGCAGGAATATCATCCTCCGTATTGGTGGATCAGGATGCATTTCACTCTCTCTCCTTCCCTCTTCATTTGCTTCTGTGTGCTCTGATCAGACATGTCCCTCTCCCTGAGCTGTGGCATCAGTGCTGTCCTCTGAAGTGAATTCTTCTGGGGAGTGGGGAGGGGTGTCATCATAGTTAGGATTGGAGTTGGCCCTGCAGACTTCTCTATTGGTTCCCTGCTTCATTGCTGTGTGTTGCATTCATGTCTTGGCCCACTGGGTTGAAATCTGGTCCCTCTCTCCCTCTCCTATGTGGTTATAAACAATAGCCTCCCCTTAGACGAGTTAGTGCTTTGTTCTCCTACTACCTGATATAACTATTTTTTAATGTAGTTTTGTTTATTCTAATCTCCATTCTTCAGAGTGTAGATATTACATGTTCATATATCCTGGTGTCTATAGTGGTAACACATTCATATATTCTGGTGTCTATAGTGAACACAAACCCACTCAATGAACAAAAATGGCAGACCATTAAGTAATGCTTTCTATCAAAGAAAATAAAATGTGTAATGATCTCTAGGTTCACCAGATACATATGTTTTTTTGGTAACACCCCAGGAAAGAGGTACTATGAATTTTGAGGCTGTTAAAAATCCTTAGGAGTTCAAATATGCATACAAATAAATTAGTACTCTGTGAGAGTTAACAGACTGGGTTTAAGAGATATCTTATGTATCTGGTTATTTTAATAGCTGCTTTGATATTAAATTAGAACAGCTATTATAAAAATATAAACATTACAGTTAGCTACAAGAAGATATTTAAAATCATGTTTTTCACATTCATTTTTTTTCATATTTATCAATGTATGTTTTTAAGGAACAGGTATTTTTCCTTTTACGCTGTAACAGTGTAAAATTAACTTTTTGATGATCTAGCTTAGATAGACAAGTGAATGCATAAAATGAGAAATAAGAATGGATTAGTATTCTGTTCAAAGCACTAGAACAATCTCACTTAGGTCTGATTAGTATTCTTGTTGAAGAACAGGTCTTGATTATGTCTCTTTTGTTTTTCTCATTCTTGTTTTTCAGACCTGGTCTGTTCATTCTATTGTTTTCCTTGTACTTGTCATAGAGAAGTTGATAAGAACATTGAGAAAGATTGTTTTGGTATCTTTGATTAATTATGTTTCTATGATGAGACTAATTTAGAACTCATAACATAAAACTATTTTTCAAACTATAAAATTGATTATACAGTTTTTTCCTTCCTGTTATCTTTATTCGGTTACAGTTCACTGCCTTGTTCTTCAGGAGATATTTTTTTCACTTCATGGCTAAAAGGGAAAAATCATAGGGAAAGAAAATGATAATTTACAGAAAGAGTTGTAATTCCCAAGTGACCCTTTAACCATTAGATTTTTGTTTTACCGCCCCTATTCTAGGAGACAATTCCCATTATAGACTCAGTTCTGGTTGGAAATTCAAGGTCTCTGAAGTTCTACTTGATCACTACCCAAGTACAATTAATATTGTTAATTAACTGTCAGCATTTTGTATAACTCTGCTCAGAGGAGAAATTTGTAACAGAGAAACTTTCTTATTTCTCATTCCCTGAAGATGTGTCATTTTATGCCCTGAGTCCAAGGATCAAAGTTTGTCCTGTGCATTTTGACTCAGTGCTAATAATATGAGTGTGCTGACAAGATTAGCTTCTAATAATCGGTTACTTGAATGTAGGCCTAAAGAAAAATGGGTGGTTATAGGTTGGAGGCTTTGCTCACCAAATCTTGACTTTTGTTTTATTTATAATTTTCTTTGTAAAATTATAAATGATGATGAAAATCACACTTGAAAAATTTATAGCTTAATGAATTTTTTGTATGAGGCAAACGTCCCTACTCTATAATCATCACCCAAGCTAAGATATGGAACTCAGCATTTCAGAAGCTCTCTACAAGCCTCCCAATTATAATCACCTCTGTACAAAAGTAATCACAATCCCGACTGCTAAAGTAACGAGTTCCTTGTATTTTCAACTTTATCTAGAAATATGCATTCCATTGTTGTCCAAATTTTCATCTGACATGTCTTCTAAATTTCTTATAATATGCAGGTTTCTTCTCTATTTTTTTATTTTCCTTAACAATTTATTTGTCAAAAAATTGGGGTCTTTTTACTCTTGATTTCCAACACTCTGCATTATGTTAATTTCAGACTTATGAGACAGTTTAACATTTCTACTCACTTCTCATCCCCTATAATAATTTCTAAAGAGCACTGGTGGTGCTGTGGGTTAGATGCTTGGCTGTTAACTGCAAGGTTCGATATTTGAATTTATCAGCTGCTATGAGGCTGTCTGCTCCTATAAAAGTTTATAGTCTTGAAAATCCTACATAAGGCCACTTATGAATCAGAATTAACTTGATGGCCAATGGCTTTACAATAACAAGATCAGATAAAAGTAAAAGAAAGTGAGCTTGCAATTAGCTTGCAGTACTTGAAGTTTTTAGATGTATGGTATATAGTCAAAATGTGTTCAAAAGTTAATTGAAAAAAAAAAAAGTTAATTGATTAGTTGCATTTATTTTTTTATTTCCCCCATCCCCGATAAACCATTCCATCAGTTAATATCTCCATGCACCCACTCCTACTGTGCTCCATAAGCTGGGGAACAATAAAAATGATAAAAAAGTAAAACAAAACAGAAAGAAAACAAAGAGGAAGAAAGAAAAGACCAACTGAAATATTAAAATAGAGAGCAAATTTCTGTCATGGAACAAGTGAAAAATATTTAAACTTAGAGCAAATTCAGGTTGGGTCAAGAAAACAATTTAAACTTAGAGGAAATTCAGGTTGGGTCAACTGACCATGTATCATATTATATCGTGTTCCATCCACTATAATCAACTTTACAATAATCTGTCTGACAGCAAAATGGTTCAAGTCCCTGAACAGTGGGCAGAGGGGATCCACCAGAGGTTTAATCTGACTAGAGGGTCTGCAGATGGACTTTGGGCTTCCACTGTCCTCCATAGCCTTCTACAAATTGATCGTTCACAATTTTAAGCTCTGATACTTTTCCCTTCTTGATATTTGAATTTTGTTATAGTCATCTTTGGATTAAATAGGCTGCTGTGTTTCTTCCATATGGACTTAGTTGATAGCTCACTTAGATGGCTGCTTGTTTGAATACAAGCCTTTAACACCCCAGACACTATTCCAATTGATAGCTGGGCACCATCGGCTTTCTTCATCACACTTTGCTGTAGGACTCATATCTTCAGTGATCACTTTAGGAAGTCTAGTATTGAGCAGGATCATGTTATAAGAACTAACTGTTCTTGGTTTGAGGTTAGAATTAGGTGGGACCCCCAAATCCATCTGCTTTTCCATGGGTTATGAACAACTTTGGTTTACTTTAGCAGTCTTATTATCATTTTATAACAACAGCAACAACATCAATTATTCCCCTGGGTTATAAGGCATTTATACCCTTTTAAGGTGAATAAAAGGCAATGCCATTGATAACATAAATAATTTATCCAATGACATGGAGTTTAATGTACTGTTGAGAAAAGGAAGTTATGTGATTATAGTCCAGCTGTGAATGGCAATCCATGAGTTGTTGCTCTGTACAGATTCAATTTTTAAATGATTGATTTCTGTTTACATTGAGTATGAGGGTTGGTTCTAACGGAAAATTTCCTGTGACATTCATTACCAGGGCAGATCTTTGCCTGTCAGATAAATACATGTCATAGTAATGCAAGGAGGGCTTTCAGATTGTAAATATATCATGGCTCTGGGTACTCTTTCATTGGATGACCACTAAGCCAGGGATTCCAACCAAGGTCCAATGTCCACCCTTCCAAAGACTTGGTGGCCGTCATTTGCTTCCTCTCCCATCAGGGAATTTCAGTCTTAAGTCCAAGGGTTACAGGTAGTTTCGAGGTAGGGTCGGTTCATTCAGTCAGGATTCCACATCGAGTCCTGGCCAACATCATAAATTAAATGTATGGATTCTTCTGCGGTCTTTATTCATGGACCAACTTTCACATGTATGTTAGGAAATTGAAAATATGATGATGCACTTTAGTTTTCAAAGTGACAACTTTGCTTCTTAACACTTTAAAGAGGTCTTGTACAGATTTACCCAATGCAATGTGCCATTTGAGCTCTTGCCTGTTGCTTCCATGAGCCTTGATGTGGATTCAAGCAAAATTAAATCTTTAACAACTTCAATTTTTACCACTTTTCATGATGTTGTCTATTGGTACAGGTGTGAGGGTTTTTCTTTTCTTTTCATTGAATAGTTATACATAATAAAGGCTGCAGTCTGTTTTCTCTCAGCAGCAAATATTTTGAGTCATCTTTACTTTCAGCAAGCAGGGTATGTCATCTGCATATCATAGGTTGTTATTAAGTCTTTCTCCAATTATGATACTGTACTTTTCTTCTATTGTACAGTCTCAGATTATTTGCTCAGTATACAGATTGGATAAGTATGGTGAAAAGATACATTCGTAGCATACCTTTCCTGATTTTAAATCATACACACCTGTTCTGTTCATACAATGTCTTGGGGTCTATGTCTGGGTTTCCCATGAACACAATGAGTATTTTGGAATTCCTATTCTTTTCAATGTTAACCATACTTTCTTATGGTTCATACAGTCAAAAACCTTTGCATATTCTATAAAACATAAGTGAACATCTTTTTGGTATCCTCTGCTTCCAGTTAAGATTCACCTGGCATCCCTCATTCCATGTATGTGGGGTACCAGCTCCCACAATCGAACAGGTCCAAGGGGCAGTTGTGTAATTGAGGGGTAAAATTAAGGAGACATCAGACGATATAAGGCATGCAATTGCTCACCTCCCGGATGGCCATGATCTCAGCAGCCAGGTCCACACAGAGAGAGGGAGGAGGAGTAGGTATATTTCGAATCACGGCATATATACACTTTCGGGGATGTGCAAGCCTCCATGATTACATCATAACAAAAGAGATTGTACAATCAGCATACGTCAATTGGAGGGGAGCAAGCTAGGGGTATACACACAACTGGAAGGGGCAGCACTAGGGGTATACATGTGACAAGATGGGTGGACCCTAGATTCAAGATGTCTGCCAAACCTTGGTCCTGCTTTTTTTTTTTTTTTTTTTT
>NW_022103915.1:88685727-88691086 GCF_000313985.2 Echinops telfairi | reverse complement strand
TAGGGTGGGACAGTCTGACTGCTCTAGATGGCTGATAACCCTCAGGGAGATAACCTCTAAGCAGCTGACACTGACCTACAAATATACTGTCATTTACCATGTGTTGCATGCAGTGTTTTACGTTTGGCATATATTTGGAGGAAAACCCTTCTGCATCCCACGCTATGTCTTCTTCTGAATTTAGCTTGAATTTCTTGCAGATCCCTGCAAAGTACTGCTGCAACTTTTGTTGAATTATCTTCAGGAAAATTAAATAATTTCCATTTTCTGTTGCGTCATCTTTTTTTGGAATTGACACAGATATGAATCTCTTCTTGTTGGTTGACCAGGTAGCTCTCTCCCATATATCCTGGTATAGATGAATGAATACTTCCAGTACTTCATCAGGTTATTTTGATGAAGTATTTTGATTGGTATTCTGTCAATTCCTAGTTGTTGATAAGTTATTATTATTTTTTTTGTACAATGGTTTGTTTGTTTTTTGCGGGGCAATCTATGCATTTTCTTTTCATGCTTTCTCCTTCAATCAATATTTCCCCCATAGAATCATTCACTATTGCAACTCAAGGCTTGAATTTTTTTCTGCACTTCTTTCTGCTTGAGATGTGCTAGAAGTGCTCATCTATTCATTCTTTTGGATATCTAACTCCAGGTCTTAGCAAATTTGTGTACTACTTTGGTTTGTTGAGCTGCCCTTTGAAATTTTCTGTTCAGCTCTTTTACCCATCATTTTTTCCACATGCTTTAGTTACTCTATGTTTGAGTGCAAGTTTCAGTGTCTCTTCTGACATCCATGTTTTCTTTCATTCTTTCTCTCTGTCTTTCTTTCTTTCAATAACCTCATTCATTAAATCTTCTATCATCAGTGTTCACTGTATCAAATGTGCTTCTGAGATGCTCTAGAAATTCAGCTGGAATATACTGAAGGTTGCACTTTGTCTTTTGTAGATTTGTTTTAAGGTCCTTGTATTTTAACAAGAATTTACATAAGAGCATTTGATAGTCTATCCCACAGTTGGTCCTTCACTTCATTTTGGCTGATTTATAGAGCTACTCCATTGTCTCTGCCAACAAATATGATCAATTTGATTCCTGTGGATACTCTCTGGTGAAGTCTATGTGCACCATCATTGCTTATCTTGTTTATAAAAGGTATTTGCAATGAAGAATTTGTTGGTCTTGCAAAAGTCTATCATATGATAGCCAGCTTCATTTTTATCAGCAAGACCATATTTTCTAATGGTCCTACTGTTCCTTTTTTTCTTTCCAGTTTTTGCATTCCAATTGCCAGTAAATATCAATGCATCTTGATGGCATATTTATACTTTCAGATGTATGACTTCAGCATAATTCTTTAATTTCTTCATCACTAGTTTTAATGGTTGGTATCTAAATTTGAATAATAGTTATATTACTTGGACTTCCCTATATATATACAGATATTATTCTATCACAGAGAGCATTGTGTTTCAAGATAATCTTGAAACGTTCTTTTTGATTATGAGTGCTGTACCATTCCTCTTGAATTTGTCATTACCAGCATAGTAAACCTTATTGTTGTCTCATTAAAAACGATCAATCCTAGTCTACTTCAACTCATTAGTAGCTAGGATGTTGGTCTTTATGAATTACATTTCAATTTTGATGACAAAATTTTTCTAGGTTCATACTTTGCATATTACACAATTTTGATTACCAATAGATGTTTGTTGCTGTTTATCATAATTTTGAATCATTCCCTAACAGCAAAAGAAGATCCCCAAAGCTTCACTTCATCCACATCATTATGGTCAACTCTACTTTGAGGAGGTAGCTTTTTTCCAGTTGTATTTTTAGTGCCTTCTGACCTGAGGAGCTCATATTTTTGGCACCACATCTGATAGTATCCTGCTGCTATTCATAAGAGTTCCAGTGGCTAACCTGCCAGTTGTCTGTCAGTTTGACAGACGGTGGTAGCTTTCATGTTGCTATATGCTGGAAGCTATGCCATTAATACTTCAAATATAAGTAGAGTCACTCCAGTGACTGGGTCACAACAAAACATCTAAAGGAAAGACAGATGATTAAGTAGGAATAGGCTTACTCTACAGGACATTTCTTGAAAGGACATTCCAAGATCTACCTTGATGTACCATACTGTCTGTGATAGGATAATATATCTATCAGTATGGAAAGAAAGCCAGCCAATACAACTATTATTCAAATTCATGTACCAACCAATAAGATAGTGATGAAGAAATTGAAGAATTTTACCAACTTCTATAATCTGAAATTGATCAAGCATGCAATCAAGATTGATTGATAATAATCAGCAATTGGAATGCAAAACTTGGAAAGAAATATGGAACAGTAATTGGAAAATATGACTTTGGTAATAGAAACTCATGATAGAATTTTGAAAGACCAATGGCCCTCTCATCGCAAATACCTTTTTCAAACAACATGAAAGGTGACTATATACTTGGACCTCTCCAGATGGAATACACAGAAACAAAATTGACTACATCTGTGAGAAAAGATGAAGAAGCAGCTCAATATCAACAGCTAAAAGGAAGCCAGGGTCCGAATGTGGAACAGGCCACAGTGGCTCATATGTAAGCTCAGGTTGAAGCTGATGAGAATCATAACCAGTCCATGAGAGCCAACATATGACCTGGAGTTTATTATACTGGAATTTTGAGAACATTTCAAGAACAGATTTGTTGCATTAAACATTAATGCCCGAAGAGTTGATAAGCAGTGGAATGACATCAAGAACATCATACATGAAGAAAGCAAAAGGTCATTAATAAGGCAGGAAATAAAGAAAAGATCAGCGTGGATGTCAGAAGAGACTCTGAAACTTGCTCTTAATTGTAGAGTAGCTAAAGGCAATGGATGAAATAATTCAGTAAAAGCTCTAAACAGAAAATTTCAAAGGGCAGCCTGAGAAGGCAAAGTAAACTATTACAATGAAATATGTGAAGACTTGGAGTTAGAAAAGCAAAAGGAAAAGCATTCTTAGCATATCTCAAATGGAAAGAACTGAAGGAAAAAGACAAGCCTTTATTTGAAGTATCAAAAGAGTCTATGGGTAAAATATTGAATGAGGCAGAAGCGTCAAAAGGAAATGGAAGGAACACAAAGAGTCACTGTACCAAAAAGAATCAGTCAACATTAAGCCATTTCAAGAAGTAGCACATGATCAAGAACCAATGTTACTGAAGGAAGAAATCCAAATGCACTGAAAACATTTGCCAAAAATAAGATTGCAAAAATTGACAGAATACCAACAGAAATGTTTCAAAAGGCTGATGAAGCACTGGAAACACTCTATTGTCTATGCAGAAATTTAGAAGACAGTTACTTGGCCATCTGACTGGAAAAGAGCCATATTTTTACCCACTCTGAAGAAAGGTGATCCAACAGAATGCTCAAATTATAGAATAGTATTATTGATATCACATCCAAATGAAATTTTGCCGAATATCACTCAACAATGGTGGCAGCAATATATTGACAGCAAGCTGCTAGAAATCCAGGCTGGATACAGAAGAGAATGTGGCATAAGGGATAGCATTGCTGATATCAGATGGATTTGGGCTCAAAGTAGAGAGTTGCAGAACGATATTGCTTGTGTTTTATTGACTGTGCAAAGATATTGACTGTGTGGATCATAATAAACTATGGATAGCCTTGAGGAGAATAAGAATTCCAGAACACTTCATTGTGCTCATGTGGAATGTGTGCATAGGTCAAGAGACATTTACATGAACAGAATAAGGGACTGTTGCATGGTTTAAAATTAGCAAAGATGCATATCCGTGTCGTATCCTCTCACCATAGATGTTCAGTCTGTATGGCACAACATTGCTTGCTGAAAGTGAGGAGGACTTGAACCACTTGCTGATGAAGATCAAGGATTTGTAGCCTGTGTTTGAATTGAAGTTTTTCTGGAAAGGAAATATTTTCATTCTAGTTGAACAATACTTTTGGCTTATTAGGCAATTCCCTTGTCAGGTCTGCATCCCTCACTTAAATTTATGTGGAAGTATGCTGATATTGTTTCCAATTTCTTCCCCCCACCCCAATACAAAGATCATCCAAGCACCAATCATACATCACTTTTCTGTTAAAAAGCCTTCAAAGAACTCCACTGAACATTGGATAAGATTTCGTACTCTGAACTTCATCATCTGACTTATTTTACCTTGTTGGTCCTACAAGTTAGTTTATACTTTTTAGATGTATGCATATTTCTATAATATTTCCCCTTTTTGTTCCATCCTTTTATTTTTGTTAATAGTCTGTTTGGACATCATTCAGCCTATTCCTTAAATCCCTCTCCCTTTGCTAACTACTCACCATACTGAGATAATTGCTCCCAATAATCTTTGAATCTCCTGATATATTCTTTTTAATCTTTAAAAAAATTCTCTTGATATATTTATCTTTTCTTCTTTCTATTGTGCTTTCCACATCCTTTCCTTGTTCAGCCTAATTCTCATAGGTCCTTTCCCCACTTATGTTGGGAGATCTTCTTGTTCCTTTCCAAAGTTTGGTTAGGTACTCTATCCATGAGTTCCATAGTCCCTCATTTTTTTTTCCAGCTTTGGTAGACCTGCCTTTTTATGTCTATCTTTTAAAGTAGACTTTCGGCATATTGAGGGCAAGACCTATGTCTGTTTCTTTTTCTCCTATGTTTGAGAAACAGTGGTTGTCACAAGTAAGCTTTTTATTACTATTATTTATTAAATAAATGAAGGAAAAATGAAAATTAGAAGGAATGGGCTGTTTACATCTGAGGTTTCTAGTTGCTGTTTCCTCAGAAGTGAATCCTTTAGAAGATTGGCATGACAAAAGATCAAGATGATGTACAAGGATATTCTTAGACTAATGCCACTTTTTTTCTGTTATAACTTCCATTGCATTTCCCCCATAGATAACATAAGCTCTAGAAAATTCTGACATATTTTCCTTTTTTAAAAAGATGAACTTAATGTGTTTTTAAAATATCTTCTTGCTTACACAGAAGTAGATTACCATGCATTCTTTGAATTTTTAAATTTGTATTTTTATTTATGAGATCATTCTATTTCAGTTCATAGTGGTTTTTAAAGTATTTGTTTCTATAAAAATCAAAGACTGATGCCTGATATCTGATCCCTTAGACACCTCGTGATCATACAGGCAGGAGTGCTTCTTCCATGTGGGCTTTGTTGCTTCTGGGATAGATGGCCTCTTGTTTACCTTCAAGCCTTTAAGACCCCAGATGCTATCTCTTTTGATAGTCAGGCACCATCAGCTTTCTTCATCACACTTGCTTATGCACACATTTGTCTTCAGCGATTGTGTCAGGAAGGTGAGCATCATGGAATGC
>NW_022103915.1:88675936-88684048 GCF_000313985.2 Echinops telfairi | reverse complement strand
TGTTGACTGTCCACTTTACCAAGCATGATGTCCTTTTCCAGGGGCACCATGACAACATGTCCAAAGTTAGTGTGATGAAGTCTGGCTATCCTTGCTTCTAAGATGCATTCTGGCTTTATCTCATTTGAGACAGATATATATTTTCCCCTCTGGAAATCCATGATACTTTAAATATTCTTCACAACACCATAATTCAAATGCACCAGTTCGGCAGCAGTCTTCCTTATTCTTTGTATTATAAGTTGAGCATTCTGTTGGGTCACCTTTCTTTGGAATGGGTGCAAGTGTGGCTCTCTCTGTGTCATTTGGTCAAGAACTATCTTCCAAATTTCCTAGCATCAACAGCTGGTTAAAATATTTCAAGTGATAATCCATCAATTCCCGGAGCCATGTTTTGGCTAATGATTTTAGTGCAGCTTGAACTTTTCCCTTTAGTACCATTGGTTTTTGCTTCTACACTACCTCTTGAATTGGTTGAATGTCGACAAGTTCTTTTTGGGACAGTGACTCTGAGTATCCTTTCTAGCTTCTTTGGATGCTTCCTTCATCCTTCATTATTTTGCCCAAAGAATTTTTCAATATTGCACCCAGAGGCTTGCCTTTTTTCTGGAGTTGTTTCATTTTAAAATATGCGTATATACTCGAGTGAGAGGTTCTTGAAAAAAGAAAATTAGAAAAACTTAATTTTTTCCCTCCTGATAAACATTTTTTTAATTAAGCCTATTAAAATTTCAGTTTTGTTTTTTTAATTTCTTGCTCTTCCTCCTTGATTCTGTATTATGAAGGTTTTATTTCTGTTTCCCTTCCCTCTTTTGCATTTGTTTTCCTTTTCTTCTTCCCAGTTCCCTTCTGTTCTCTTTTCCCCTTCACTAAGCTCCCTTAAATCCTGCCTTTACAAAAATTGCTTTACTACAACACTAAAACTTTCTATGGGCAAGTTTCTTATTCTGATGGACTTCTGTGTGTTGGTAATAAGGCTTTAGTGGTAAGCTGTGAGAAAGTGAAGGGCACTGAATGCTAAGAGGTGAGTCACCTGAAGTAGTGGCTGTTACACTTTTTGACAATGAGTCAGAGTAAGGAATAATATTTTTACAAGGGTCCCTAGCTCCAAATAATACAGATGATCTAAAATAGCACTACAGTTTAGTGTCCACAAACTCAGTTTAAAACTATGGGTGCTTGAGGAACAGATGCTGAATGGGTTCCTGAGGAAGACATTTTGGGATATCATTCTTGATGCTCTTGTTGTATTCCATCACTTTAATGACTCATAGAAAAACATATGGAGAACACAAGTTTTGCGTTTCCTCTTGTTTTATAAAAGTGAAATTACTTTTTGAATTTCTTTCAGTTAGTGAACACAGGTACTGGTGTTTTTAGTAGGCGCAGTTAAGTCAATCCCGATTCATAGCAACATCAGGAAAATCCAGTCCGGCATCACCCTCACAATTGTTGCTATGCTCAAACTCATGATTGAAGTTGCTATGTCAATCGCTCTTACTGGCCTACTTCAGTAACCATGATGCTCTCTTCTCTAGAAGCTGGTTATATCTGATAACACTTTCGAAGTATGTGAGACAAAGACTCTCTATCCTTGCTTTTAAGAAGCATTCTGGTTGTTCTTCTTTCATGACAGATTTGTTTGTTGTTATGGCAGTCCATGATATTTTAAAGATTTTTTTACAACACCATAATTCAATGCAATAATTCTTCTCTGGTCTCCCTTATTCAAAGTCCAGCTTTCTCATGCATATGAGGTAATTGAAAATACTTGGGTCAAGCAAACCATATTACTCAAAGTAACATTTAAAAAATTTTAACATTGTGAAGAGATCTTTTGCAGCAAATTTGCTGAAAGCAACACATTGCTTGATCTACTGACTGCTTTTTCCATGAATGTTGATTGTGGATCAAAACAAAATATAATTCTTGACCACTTCAACCTTTTCTCAGTTTGTTGCAATGTTGTCTATGGGTCTGTTGTAAGGATTTTGGTTTTCTTTATTTTGAGGCCTGATACACACTGTTGTATGCAGTCTCTGATATTCATCAGTAGTGCTTCAAGCGCTCTTTGCTTTCACAATGCAAGGTTGTATCATCTGCATATTGCAGGCTGTTAAAATGTCTTCCTCATTCATGTAGTCCAGCTTCGTGGATTATTTGTTCAGCATGCAGATTGAATAATTAAGGTGAAAGGCTACAACTCTAATCACACATTTCAAGTTATTATTTTTTATTGATAAATCATTTTACTGGGGGTGCTTACAGCTCTTATAACAATCCATACATCAATTGTATCAAACACATTTGTATTTATGTTACTATCATCATTTTCAAAATATTTTCTTTCTGCTTGAGCCCTTGGTATCAGCTGTTCTTTTTTTCATACCTCCACAACCTACCCTCATGGAGCCATGATGTATTATAAATTATTATTATATTCATATCTTACACTGTCCTCTGCCTCCTTTTGCCCAAAGTTCTGTTGCTCATCCTCCTAGTGGTAGTGGTGGTGGTGGGGCTATATGTCAATCATTGTAGTTATTTGTTCCTCCCTTTCTTTGGTTAGGTCTGTCAGGGGTCTATCGATTCCGTTAATCCTTCCAAAGACTCAGCTTTTTTTTGCTGCATTGATTTTTTTGCATTATTTTCTTGTTTTTCTACTTGTTTATTTCTGCCCTAATTTTTATTATTTTTCTTTTGAAAGTGGGATTGTCCTGTTGACTCTGCTCCAATTGCTGGAGATTTTGTGCCAGTGTATCAGTCATAAGTTTTTTACATGTGTGAATTTATCATTATCAAACTTCCTCTGATAAGTGCTTTTCCTATGTCTCAAAGGTTTTGGTAAATCATATTCTCATTCTCATTGGTTTCTAAAAACTTCCCGATTTTGTCTCTGATCTGGGTCAATACCTATTTATTTTGTAATAGAGTTATTCATCCTCCAATTGTTTGCCCTTGTTTCTTAATCTTCCTTTTTTGATTTACAGTCTTATGCATAGTGGTCTGAGAGGGAAGTCTGAGTGACCTCTATGTGCGTGAATTTACCTAGGCCTGGCTTGTACCCCAGCATGTGGTCTATCTTTGAGTATGTGCCATTGCGCTTCAGAAGAATGTGAAGTTATTTTGCATTGGGTGGAGAGCTCTGAAAATGTTTATCAGGTCAAGTCGTCTAATTGTAGTTTCATTGTTAAGCTTCTTTCTGTGTGATCTACCTTTCTCAGAGAGCAGTGAATTAAAGTCACCTACTATGATTGTTGAGCCTGTGACTTTTTTTTCATTTTTTTTGAAGTGTTTGATTGACGAATTTTGTGGGTCTCTCTTTGGGTGTGTAAGTGTTTATTATGTTCACTGGTTCTTGGCCTACTGATTCCTTGAGCAAAGGTGGTGAGGGCCCTGTTGCTGTTGCAGAGGGTGCCGGGCAACAGTAGGAACAGCCCCACTGCTACAGGGTGGGGTGTCAGGCAATGGTGGGGGCAGCTGCTGAAGCTATGGGTAAAGGTGCCAATTGGTGGTGGAAAGAGCCACCTCTGCCACGAGTGGGGTCACTGAGCAGGGGCGTCAGAAGCTGCTGCTGCTGCAGGGGTGCAGGGTGGGGTGCCAGGCAATGATAGAGAAAGCTACTGCAGCCAAAGTTCGCTAAACTTACTTCAGGTGAACTGCAGACAGGGTCTGCTCACAACTCCTGAGGTCATGGGTGGGTGGTGGGAGGACCTGGAGCTCAGCATAATCTGGGCTAAGGGAAAAGTTTCTCTAGTCATAGTTCAATTACTAAAAAGCTTCAGTTATCTTTAGAGAGTAATCTCACTGTATAATTAGACCATTTCTAATCATACCAATTCTAGGGTAATCAAAATCTCATGTCCCTCAAAGAAAATTCCCCAGGAACTCCAGTTTATATTCATCTCTTCCATATCTCATGACTATCAATCAGGAAACTGAAAACATTAATTAGAAATTCAATAATTTCCCACACAACAAATAAACTGCAATATAGAACCATGGAAGAAGTTCCTGGAGTTTGGAAGAAGTTCCTAGAGTTTGTTGTTGACAAAGGCACAAGTTTCTTCTGGGAAATTCAAAGGAAGCTATGCAGAGAAGCCAGGGATTAGTGTACACTCCGAGAAATTAGAAGGAATTCAGTAAGCTCAGAAGAAAGGGAAAGGCATTATTATTTTTTTTAATGGAAACAACTGAAAAATGGGTCACAAGGGAGATTAAATGATGGGTATTACATTTTAACCTAACTAAACTGCCATAATCAGCTTTACAATGCTCTCTACATGATAGTAAGGCTATTCACATCCCTGTATTATGGCCAGAGGTAGTTCATTGGAGAATTAATCCATGTAGGAACACTTCAAATGGATTTTGGGCTTCTACTGTCATGTGTATTCTTCAGTAAACTGGATGTTGACAATTTAAGCTCTGTTGCTATTCCCTCCTTTTGATCTGGAATTTATGGTTTACAATCATTGCATCACACAGGCTGGTGTGCTTCTTCCATGTGGATTTAGTTGATGCCTCACATAGACAGCTAGCTGCTGGCTTGCAAACAAATCTTTAAGACCCCAAACTCTGTTCTTTATGATAGCCAGGTGCCATTTATTTTCTTTGCCACACTTTGTTACAGCACCCATATTTTCAGTGATCTCTTCCCGAGGGTGAGAATAGAGCAAGGGCTTGTCATAAGAAATAATTGTTTTTAGATTGGGGCTAGAATTAAGTGTGAGTCCCAAATCAGGGTGAGGATATTTTGAAGGGAGAGAATATCCCAGACCTTTTGTGAAGCAAATCCCTTGCTACTATCATTCTTTAATGATATGTGTATTTTTGTAGCTGCTTTCTCCCTAAATGTAAATTTGAAGATGAAAGGATTTTCTTCTTTCCTTTGTTTACTAGACTATAGAGTGAGATAACAGGAAATATGTCTTGATTGATCACATTTCTCTAGGGTGAAGTCATTTATTCAGGCCCATTTCCCCACAGTTCTTTTTTTTTTCTATCCTTTTTTTTGTTAAGCCAAGAATGTATAAAGTAAGTTTCTAAATTTGAAACATGCTTGACATATTTCCCAACCACTTACAAGAGAAGGCCTGGTATTTGTACTTTAAATGTCCAGCTGGTTAGATAAGGAAACCTCATCTCATGGTTTACGTTGCCACTAAGTTTAACTTCACAGTCTTAGAAATTAACAGCACTCATAAGAGCATGTTAAAGGAACAGAAAAAGAGAGACACACGGAGAGAGAATACTTCCCAAAGCAGTTCCTATATAGAGTATCAATGTCCAACTAACCTCTACACCATTTTTATCTCCTAGGCTTCATCCTATAATTGTCATATTTCATTCTCTTTCTTATGCACTGAAGAAAATATATTCTTTCATCAGATTATAAATATTTCTGAAGAACTTTACAATGATATTTTGAAACTGGTATATATTCATCAAATATCTTCACACCATTTCTTCTAATAATTGCCCTTTAGGAGGATTATGTCAGATAGTAGAATTATTATCATTTATAGATGATGAATTGCAAGCTCAAGAACTAACTTATCCAAACTACGAATCAAGTTAGAGAAGAACCAGAACTCAGTCTTTCTAATTCCAAATTAAGTATTGTTTCTGGTCTATTGTGTAACCTAACATAATGGTATTTTGAATGACTTCCATTCTGAGTGGCTCATATTCCAGCATTATATCAAACAATGTTCCACTGTGATTCATCAGACTTTTGGAGGATAATCCCTCAGTGTTTTGTCCTGTTGTACATAAGGTTGTTGTGAGTCAGAACTGACTTGATGGTACCTAACAACAACAATTCCTCAGAAGAGGACTTCCTCTTTCTTCATTTTTAGTCTGTTGTAGTCTAGAAGCTCTGCTGAAACTCAACCATTAGGGTTACTCTGCTGGTGTGTTAGTCTGAGTACTTTAGAGAAACAAATCCACAGAAACTCATATGTATAAGAGTTTTATATAAAGAGTAATTGCACATCAAGAAAACATCCCAACCCAGTGCTGCCCAAGCCCACAGTCCAACATTAGCCCATAATGTCTGACACCAATCCACAAAGTCCTCCTCCATCTCACAAAACACACGCAATGATGCCAACTGCAGGAGGACAGCAGAATCAGTGAATGTCTAAGCATCTCAGCACTGGCAGGGGTCTCCATATGGCTGTTCCAGCACCCAGGGTTGCATCAGGGTAGATCCATGTGGCTTCACCTCAGGGATGTCTTGCAGGAAGTGAACTTTGCCAGCTGAATCAGGAAACTGGCTAAGGCAGCTGCTCCCTGGTCTAACCATCAGCAAGCAAGAGACCCGAGAACTAGAAAGGTGAGGCTCACTGAGCCATTTATCCCTCCGTCCTTCAATTAACCCCACATGTGTTTATCGGCCAGGTTGGCACAATAAACTAACTATCTCAGCTGGTATTTGAAAAGGCGGCATTGTTTCAGTATCACAGTAACATTGAACCCACTATGACAACTGACAAGTGGTTATGCGTCTATAGACTCTCTATTCCTAAGGATCATTTGGTGACTGTATTCCATTTTACTACTTGAAGAATAAGGGATGTGGAGAATGTATGTGTATACAAAAATCAAATTTGTGCAGCACAATGTTATTTGATTTCTTGATTGCTACTTTCATGAATATTGACTGTGGATCAAAGTAAAACTAAATCCTTGACAAGTTCAATCATTTCTCTGTTTATCCTAATTTTGTCTATTGGTCCAGTTGTGAGGATTTTGCTTTTATTTACATTAGGATGCAATTCATACTAAAGGCTGCAGTCTTTGATTTTCATCAGAAGGTTTTCAAGTTCTGACTTTCATCAAGCAAGGTTGTGTTTTCTGCATATTGCTGATTGTTAAAAAGTCTTTGTCCAATCCTGATGCTGCATTTATCTTCATGTAATCCAGTTTCTCAGATTATTTGCTCAGCTTACCGATTGAATTAGATGGTGAGAGGATACAATTCCAATTTACACCTTTCCAGATTTTCAACCATGCAGTATTCCCTTGTTCTGTTTCACCGTCTGCCTCTTGGTATATGTATAAGTTCCACAGGAGCACAATGAAGTGTACAAAAGGGTAGTTCAAGAATACAAAGTAGAGAATTATAATGAAATGTTCCAAGATCTGGAGTTAGAATTCCAAAAAAGGACAGGCTCAACATATATTAAGCTAAAAGAACTGAAGGAAAATGTAGTTGACCTATTGAAAGATTCCTTGGGGGAAAATATTGAATGGCGCCGGAAGAATAAAAAAATTGAAGAAATGCAGAGACAACGTGTCAAAAAGAATTGATAAGCCAGTTCTTTCAAGGTGCACAACATGTTTCAAAGGACACATAAGAAAGACTCAACATGGAAACCCCACTAAGTCAACTGGACTTCAGGGCTCTATCATAGCTTCATGGGTCTTGTCAACAGGACTGTCTCACAGGGAGTGAGCGTGTGTTCCGTCTCCAGCGAACAATTTTTCTCCATAGTGCCTCCAAATGAGGTCATCAAGCTGTGACCTGATTGACAGACTTAACTCTTTTTGGGGGGAGTTTAATCTAATTGGTGTTCTCTCTGTTACTTGGATGGTCATTGTCTCCTCCTTTGTGATATTGGGGAGATTTTCTTCCAAGAATCCCCTTACTATTTTAACTGTAGGTTTATTTGTTTCTTCCTGACCAGGGACCCCAATAATTTGAAAACTGCTAAGCTTCATGGAATCCCACATCATTCTCAGGCTTTTTTCAGATTATTTTTATTTTTTGTTTAATAACTTCTCTCATTGCTGAATTCTGCTTGGTTATTTTTGAGTTTGCTGTTTCCATTTTCCATTGCTTCCATTTTGAAATCATTTACCTTGCTGAGATCATTTACTTTGTTCCCTAATTCTGCTACCTTAACACTTAACTCTTTAATTTTCCTTTGCTGTGAGGATTCTTGTATCTCTCTTTTTTCATCTTTTAAAAATTTTTTTTATGGATTGATCCCTGAATTTCTTGCATGACTCTAAAAAATATTCACTTGAATTCTCTCTCTGGCATTTCAAGGGCTGTTTCTTCTGTGTAAATTGTTGGGTTTGTTCCGGGGGGACATGGGAGAG
>NW_022103915.1:88641912-88674871 GCF_000313985.2 Echinops telfairi | reverse complement strand
CATTTTCTTTTTAGCTCTTTTACTTCATCATTTCTTCCATTTCCTTTAGCTACACTATGATAGACAGCAAATTTCAGAGCTTCTACTGACATCCACATTGCTCTTTTCTTTCTTGTCTGTCTTTTAAATGATCTTTTGAACTCTTCATATATGGTATACTTCATGTTATCCCTAACTTGTCAGGTCTTCTACCATTAGTGTTCAATGAGTCAAATATATTCTTGAAATTCAGATGGGCTATACTCAAGGTTGTTGTGTTGGGTTGGGTTGTCTAGAGAAACAAAACCAGTGACACCATATATTTATGGAGAAAATTTTTATATATCAAGAAGTAATTTCATATTCAGAAGGCATCCCAACCAAGTCCAACTAAGTCCATAGGCCACTGCTAGCCAGAGCTCTCTTGAAACTCCCATAGCTTCGGGCTGATGGCCTGAAGAAAGGTGAAGCAGGATGCAGGAAGATGAAAGACTGGTGGGTACAGTGTTACGTGGATCCAAGACTGGTGGAAGCATGGCATGTCAGATAGTTCTCGGGTCAGGTGGCCCACACAGGCTGCCCAGGAGGCAGGCACACACTGCTAGCAAGCAGAAAGGCAATGGAACAGAGAGAAAGAGAGAGAGCAAGAAGTTTCTAGTATCTCCCTTATAAAAAGGACTATATCTTTTGATAGTCGGGCACCATCAGCTTTCTTCACCACATTTGCTTATTCACCCACTTTGTCTTCAGCGGTTGTGTCAGGAAGGTGAGCATCATAGAATGCCAATTTAATAGAAGAAAGTATTCTTGCATTGAGGAAGTACTTGAGTGGAGACCCAATGTCCATCTGCTACCTTAATACTAAACCTATAAATATATGCACATAGATCTATTTCCCCATCCTCATATATAAGTATATTTCATATGTACCTGTCTTAATGTAGACTTCTATAAATGCCCTTTGCCTCCCAGCTCTTTCCCCTATTTCCTTTGACTTTCCTCCTGTCCCACCATCATGCTCAGTCCCCACCAGGGTTTCAGCAATTCCTCTTTGTTACATTACCCTTGATAATGCCCTACCAGGCCTCTCACACCCTCCTCACCACCGATTTGGATCACTTGTTGTTCCCTTGTCCCTGGGTTTGTTAACACTACTACCTTTCACCCCCACCTCTCCCTTGCCCATGTCCCCCCCAGAACTGTCGGTCCCATTGTTTTCTCCTCCAGATTGTTCATCCAGCCTATTTTATTTAGACAGACCTTGAGATAATAACCTGCACAAAAATAAGACAGAGCAAATCCATGCAACAATATACAATAAAACACCACCAACAAACCAATGACAACAAAACACAACCAGAAAGAAAAGCTTGTAGTTAGTTCAAGGTTTGTTTGTTGGCCTTTAGGAGTGCTTTCCAGTCCAGTCTGTTGGGGCACTACGCCCTGGCCCCAAAGTCCACCTTCAGCGTTCCCTGGGGACCTCACTGCTCCATTACCTTGCTGTTCTGTTGCACTCCCTTAGTGTTTTGCCTCGGTGCCCTGCTATCAAAAGGTATAGTGTCTGGGGTCTTAAAGGTTTGAAGGCAAACAAGTGGGCGTCTAGCTCAGAAGCAACAAAGCCTACATGGAAGAAGCACAACAGCCCGTGTGATCACGAGGTGTCGAAGGGATCAGGTATCAGGCATCATCAGAATAAAAAATCTTACCATAGTGAATGGGTGGGGGGGGAGTGCGGGGTGGAGACCCAAAGCCCATTTGTAGGCCATTGGACATCCCCTTACAGAAGGGTTTTTGGGAGGAGACAAGCCAGTCAGGGTGCGATGTAGCAATGATGAAAAATACAACTTTCCTTTAGTTTCTAAATGCTCCCCTCCCCCACTATCATGATCCCAATTCTAACTTGCAAGTCTGGCTAGACCAGAGGATGCACACTGGTACAGATGGGAATTGGAAACACAGGGGATCCAAGGCTGATGATCCCTTCCGGACCAGTGGTGTGAGTGGCAGTACTGGGAGGGTGGAGGGAGGGGTGTGGGTAAGGGGGAACCGATTACAAGGATATACATGTGACCTCCTCCCTGAGGGACAGACAACAGAAAAGTGGGTCAAGGGAGATGTCGGACAGGGCAAGATATGACAAAATAATAATTTACAAATTATCAAGGGTTCATGAGTGAGTGGTAGCGGGAAGGGAGGGGAAAAATGAGGACCTAATGCTAGGGGCTTAAGTGGAGAGCAAATGATTTGAGAATGATGAGGGTAATGAATTTACAAAAGTGCTTTACACAATGTATGGATTGTGATAAGAGGTGTATGAGCCCCTAATAAAACGATTAAAAAAAAGAAATATTTCACAGTATATAATACATATTGTTTTGTGATTAATCACTATCCTTTAATTATTTTAAATTCGTAGCAATGAAAATACATCCTACATATCAGATATTTACATTATGATTCATAACAGTAGCAAAATAACAGTTATGAAGTAGCAACGAAAATAATTTTATGGTTGGAGGTCACCACACTATGAGGAACTGTATTACAGGGTCACAGCATTAGGAAGGTTGAGAACCACTGCTCTAGATTTTTTGGTGGTGGCTGCTGGTGTTGGTTGTTGTCTGGGTCACTTTGTGTATGAACTAAGGTGCTGAGTCAGCTTCTGTGATTTGTAGGGAAGGAGGGACTGGTGCTATAGGTTAGGGAGGATCACGTAGGTGCCAGTAAAAGTATTGTGTGTGGATGATAATGATGTGTTAGTTGGGTGAATTGGAGAAATAAAATATAGGCTCTTGGGAGTTTGTTTTAGTTAGTGGTATTAATCTTAGGAAGCCTTCCTGTTAAGTGTGTTAATGTTTAATGAGTTTGTGAAGAGAGTTATGGGAGATACACTTCGAGTTGGTAAGTCAGAGGAGAATGGGTGCTGTCGAAGTGTAGGAAGGCCCCTTTATAGTAGATTGCTGCTCCTTATGTATGGTCCCAGGGTCGATATAGGTTATTGTAGTGGGTTACCCAGGGAGGAGGGGCTTCTGATCACAAGGTGGTCTGCCTAAGACCAGTGGAACCCCATGTTCTCTGGTTACCTCGCTAGGAGCAGGGATCATCACCCAGTAACGCTGATAGGTTGAGCTCCAATTCCTCTGATGAGGAAAGGATCCCTGCGTTTTCTTTCTCAGAGGCTAATAAGAAAAAGTCTAACTACCTCAATCCAGTTATATCACAGGGTCAAGATGCCTCTGTCTCACTGGTGCTGGCTCTCTCCCTAGGTAGCTGGGACTATCTATCTAGAGTGCTTGGTTTCACCCTTGCTATTAGGGGAATATGAAGTTCAGTAAGGGGATTTTCCCAATTGGGATTCAGACCTGCTGGTCGCAGTGGCCTCCAGTGTCCAGGGCATCCAGAAGTCCATGGGTATGTCCTTAGGATACCCTAGAGGGGCAGACTGTCCTGAACCTCTTCCCCCTGTTGGCAGATCTTCACATCAGAGGAGAAAGATAAGGGTAGCAATCAGTGCCCCACTGTTCATTGAGGCAAGGCACCTATGGGTGCAGCATCAGGGGGAGCATAGTACACGGGTTGCTAGAGTAGGGGGTATGGCTCACTGGTGGCAGGGGTGTGAGTAGGGGGTATTGGGGGCACAGGGTGGGTAGCGTTGTGCATGAACGTGGGTTGCCAGGAGGAGGGGAAGTGAGCAATGCAAGGGATTGCAGCATACCAGTCCTTGGGCAGGAAAATGCAGGGGACTGGGGCACATAGGGGGTGGGGGGTGGCAAGGTTCACAGGAAAACACATCTGGCAGGGTTCTCTAGGGCCAGGGAGAGCCAGGGATCCCAGCCGTGGGTCAACAGTACTGGGAAATGCTAAGGAACATGGTACAGGGGTCTCAGGATTGGAGAAATGCAGGGAAATATGTGTCATGGAAAGCACAGCAGCAGGGTCTGTGGGGAAACTGACAACAGATCCCCAGGGTAATGTGAGGCCAGGGCTCAGTTCAAATCCTCCAAAATGACCCCCTCACCCACAGACCTGGCAACCACACACAGGGAACTCCAGATGGGTGACCCTATATTGGTACCATCTTCCTGGAAGACCAGAAATATCTTAAATTATAGTTGTACTGTCTTTCGGTTAGGTATTGTTTAATATTTTTCATTAATATTTTAAAACTCTTTCTTACAACTTAATCTAGTTTTGCATACCTCTTTTATTGTTCGTATTTAAGTGTTAAGTATGTGAAATAACAAACTACCTTTTGTCATACTGTTTTTTATACTTAAAATGGCTACAAGGCCAGTGAACTGGTTGTTAAATTATTTGAATCCCACCCCTGGTCAGATGGATTATATGGTCCAAGTAGCAGACCCGTTTGCATGGCAGCCTATACTTGTTGCAGGGCCTTCTCTTGTTATAGGCTGCAATAAAAACTAGCAGCTTTTAAAGCCATTTGTTAAAAATGTAGGGTCCCAGGGTGGAGATATGTTATTGTTGTGGATGACAGCACAACCAAATGAAGGATGTGTTGCTTTTAAAATCCAAAGATGTCCACCAGGCTCTTTGCCTCCTTTTTTTCTAGTTGTTAAAGGGGCCAGATGCAAATACTTAGCCTTCACTTTAATAGTCCAAATATAATAATTTAACCTTCCTTTTAATTGAAATATCTTGAGATGTCTCCATCGCTGAATTTATAGCAATTTCATTGAGATTGAAGGTGTCTGAATTTTTGTTGGATTGATTTAACAACCTGTAAGTCACAAATGTCTTGCCAATAAGTCTAGAGTCATTGATATTTCTTGCTTATTAGCTACAGTGTGCACAATATCATCAATGCATGACCAATGTGAAGTCTCGTGGAAGGGAGAGACCATCAAGGTCCCTGTGGACTAAACTGTAAAGTAGTGCTGGAGAGTTGGTATATCCTCCTGAGGTAGGACAATGAAGGAGTACTTACAATCAGCACAGCAGTCTCTAAGCTTTGGTGAGGAACCAATAGCAAAATTGCTTACCACAACATTCAATTCTTTACATAATTCAGAATTTACATTTATCTTTGCATTTTAAAAGATTGAAAAGTACTGGTAAAGGGAGGAGTATTTTGAACCTACCAACTATATAGTTTTCAATTGTTCTGATTTCCAAGAAAGGAGGCAAGCAAAGCTTAAGGAGGGATTTGTTTCTGTTTGCACTGTAGGGAATCTTTTGCCTTTCCTTTCTGTGTTTTCTTTTGTAGATGCTCTGCTCTGGGACGCTGGCTTTAAATTTTTCAGTTTGCAGTGAGAGGCCTCAGAAAATAGGTGCTCCAGTTTGGAAGCAGGGGTTACTTGTCTCAGGTTTGGGGCAAAGATTTTCAGACTGAATCAGAAGAAGATCTTGGTAATTTTAAGGTAGGCTGGCCTAACTGAAATAACTTGAAATTACATAGCTTCTTATGCCTTGTTTTTGTTGATTGTCATAAAACAGGAAACCAAAAGGAAAAACACATGCAGAGACCTTATAAGTCTGTCATGTGAACTGGCTTCAGAGACCGAGTGAGTGTGTGGTTCTCACGCAAGACAGTGTCCACCTGGATGAAATAGGCAACAGGTCTCCTAAATTGCATCTTGAGATCTTAAGTTTTGATCAATAGTGAGCATTTGATCTGCATTTCTTTCTCCATCTCTGTCTCCCACTCTCTGGTGCCTGTACCTCCATAAGTTTGCTCAAAGTCCTAACCTAAAATAAAACTACTTTTGGTATTTATCTTATGAGTAAGTCTTTCAGGAGTTATTCTGAGAAAATTTAATACAAATGAATTCATTTAAAAAGTGTGCTGAAAAACAAAATGTCTATTAAATTTCTGTAACAAAAGCTTTATAAGTATTTTAAACTCATTACTATATGAAGTGGATTTAATTTAAAGAAAATATATTAATTAATTTCAGAATAAGAAAAAAGATTAAACTACTATGGTAATAATATTTTATAATATATAAATTAATAGCTAACTTAGACTGCATTTCTGGGTATTCAGGATAATGAAATTCTTAATTGTATGCTAAGGAAAAAGGATACATTAGGGAGTTTCAAAGAGTTTGTTGGGGAACGTTGAAATAATTAATGATAATGTACTTTTCTCCCATGAACTTTTGAAGTCACTCTATATTTTATGTATATATAGAGATCCATTAATATGCTTATTTTATGCCATCAAAAGGATTATATTATAAGAAATATATAACTAAACCAAGAAAATTGCTGTTTTTATTAAATAGTTTTGTTTAATATTATCAAATTTCTGGTTGAACTAAAAGTCTGATGAGTCAATTCATAGTTATTTTAAAGAGCTTTAAATGTGAAACAGTATTGAATTAGATTCCTCACTGTTGAGAGAAAAATTTTCCCTAATAACCTAGGAAGTTTGTTTTAGTTTAAATCTGCGTAGAAGACAAAGCTTCAATAAAATAATTTCCTGATTAAAAAATAAGTTGTGTAGTTTTGGGGGGGGGAAGCCTAGCGTTTTAACTTTTAAATATTTTTTAAGCAACATAAGTATTGTTTTTCAGTAATCTATTATAAAATCTCAACAAGTTAAAACTTTGTAGAAAGCTACCATATATTTGTGCATCTTGTGCTAAAGAGAAATGCACATCTATTTAATATGCTATGAATGATATCAAATGTATTAAGAGAATCAGTGAAGAAAGTCCTTTAAATTGTAACGTCAAATTTTTTTATCAATAATACTTAATGCTGGAAAGTAAGTACATGATATTATGCCATAATTGAATTATTTCATTGACTAGCTTCATCACAACTTTATTTCCACTAAATTTACTATCATCAAAGCCTGATGGTTTTAAATAAAAAATTCTGTTTGCTCATAAAGTTTTGCTACCATTAAAATGTTTAACTTAATATACTCTTTTTTAATTTAAATTTTCTATTGTGAATTAGGTGAACATTTACACAGTTCAGTTTCATATTAAGCCATTATTACACATTTTGTTTGAACTCATCATTGCAAACCTCCAGATTTGGAATCAAGATGTTAAAGTCATAACCACTGCGACCTTAAAGTTGTCCCCAATGTTAAGATCTTTCATCCCTCTTCATTTTCCTCCATACATCAGGTTATATAGACTTCATTTGCTATAGAGGCTGCACATGTCACAGTATCAGCTTGACTCCTGTCCCCTGGAGAGCACGGCCTCTTTGTGATATTCCATTTCGCTTACATGTCAAACAAATAGGCTATTCTAAAATTCTTAGTATTGAGTTCCGTGCATCTCTGAATGGCGCCACAAAAGGATTTCTACTGATGTTTCCCACAAGTTTATGATACCTGTTTCCAACAACATTTTCATAGTTGCTTGGAAAACTTTTGTTCATCATTTAACTGTTCATAAATTTCTCTTATCCCAGGCTTTTTGGTACCTGAAATGCATTCTATTATTTTCCCACTTTTTCTCCAAAATTTTCTGATCCTGCATTACTGAAATTTTCATTTCTAAATTACTGTTTCCACTTTGCCACCATTCATTATCACCATAACATTTTAATTCACTTTCTACAATTTTAATGCAGCTGTTCTCATAAAACACCAAAGAGGTCTCAGCACTAAATCAAAGTCTTTTAGTTTTTACCTTGTTAATCTTTCTCTAGCATATGTGACAGCCACCCCCAATTCTTTTTTTTTCTCCTTTCTTCCTTTTCTTCAATGCAATACACGGAACCTGAGTTTGTAATTGGTAGGCAATATGTAAAAATCGTAAAAAGTAACACAATAATTATGATAATAAATCAGACCTCTAACTCATTGCTATTGAGGTGATTCCAAATCCTAGTGACTCAACAGGACAGAATATCATATGTAAATCTTCACAGGTCTGACTGCTACCCTCTCTATAGGATTGTACTACTGACCTTATGGCTTGCCAGCAGACATGTATTTGTTTTCTCTAGCCATGTGCAGCTCCTTTGTAAAGTTTATTAACAAATAAATTATTTACATGTTAGCCTTTAAGCAGATATTTCTCGTGACTTCAAATTTTAGATGATTCTTAAGTTTTCATGTTCAGTGCTGATCTTTCTTTTATGTCATTTGTAACAATGACATCTTTATCAAGAACTGTTATCTTTGCTCTAATCTTTATTGGCATGAAAAGTTTGGTATAAGTGCTTTTTTCTCAATGAAAACAGTCTCTCCTTCCAAAAATTTGTAGTAATGATCTGTGGGTCTTGATTCTGGTACTAATACCTGTTAAATCAAATATGCCTGTGTGCAGAATGGGCATAGATGGAAGAGATTGCTGTGTAAAATGCAGTTCTTATTTGGAATTTGTAATGCTATTTCAGATCACTAAAAAATAACCCTAATTGCATTATAGAGGAAAAATTGTCCTGGATTTGGAATCAAAAGACCTGAATTCTGCTTCCTATCCAACTCATATGTGTTTGGATAATTTATTAATACTTAAATTGAAATTACTCATCTACAAATGAAACTAATTCTATTAACTGACACATCCTCTCTAATGTGTAATCACTGAGACCAATCATTTGAAAACATTTGCTAACTGTTTCAGTTTTACTAATCAAGAAATATTTACTGCTATCGTACTCTATATTCTAGGAAGCAAAGGAAAGCAAAGAAATAGTTCTTTTAAAAAGATCATTTTATTTGGGACTCATACAATTCTTATTACAATGCATACATACATCCATTGTGTCAAGCACATTTGTACATTTGTTGCCATCATCATTCTCAAAATGAAGAAATAGTTCTCAATCATCCTAAAACAAATTTAGTGAGATAGGAGCTCTAAGAAAGAGACCGCTGAAGAACGACAATTACCAGCAAAATATTTGTTCTAAATAAAAGTAAGCTTGCCTCTAAGCATACCTGTTGTCTCCTCTTAGCTTATTGAACTAATTTTTCAGCATTTATACTAAATTCCGTGTTCTCTGCAAAGTTCTTTGAATTTCCCATCAAACGTTGTGTCTGGCAACAGGAACTTATGAACTTTTTCTATGGTGCTACACCTTGTGGTGTTGGAAATTATTTAATTTCTGACTAAAATTTACGTGTCTTGATTATAGAAGTGATAGATGAAAGAGATTAATATATACTGAAGTCGCTGGGGGAATTTTTGTGAAGGAAATGAGATTTTGATGAACCTTTAAAGGATGGGTAGGATTGAAAAAAGTTCTATATCAGACTCTCAATAAATTAAAAAATGACAAGAGTCTGTTAAGCACTTGCTATGTGACTAGTACAACTGCCAGCTTTAAATTGGAATAAATTACTACACATATATACTTGATTTAAAGTTTGACTTAAGAATTTTCGCTTTATTATTTTTCTAGTATGTGGAATCATGTGTGGACTAGGATATCTAGACTCTGTTTCTTTAACTAGTTGTGTGTACCTCACTAGACCATTACTTTCTAATGTGTAAAACAGCAACACGGACCAGGTAATCTCCAGGGAGCTTTTCAACTAATAGCTTATGAAAGAATTCATTCCGAATGCATGACAAGTTTGTGTATGTATATATGAACACCCAAATATTTAAAGGCAAACTTTGGGATTCAAATGATGTTATTGACTTTCTCTTGCCGTTTCTTTTAATTTCAGATCTGAGGCATGAGTGCACACGATCATGCATTTTTATTTTACTAGCTCTTTATTGTTATTGCTACAACCGCCCTCTTTCCTTAATTCATCTCACCTTTAGCAGCATGCCTAAGTTTATAGGAAGGACAAGTGTTTGACCACAGGGAGATTACATCTTGCATGTAATCACAGTATACTTCCTATAAAAATCAGAGAGACTCATGTTAAACCCATAATTAAGAAACAATCAGATACAGGGCAGGGTTGAAGCACAGGGACAGGTGAGGAGAATAGAAGGTCAACAGTTACCTGCTCACTATGAATTAAGTTTGTATATATTTCTTCATTCTCAGCAAACTCTTAAGCATTTTGGAACACCAATGGTTGTGGCCAGGTCCACAGACTATTTAGTTTGTGAAAAGTTATAGCAGATAATTCTCATGGATTTCCCTGTCTTCTTGCATCTCACAAATTCATACCCTGACCATAATCTGTCGGTCATCCATCCTACAAGGTGCTACCACTTACATCTCTGGGTGCCGGTGAGGATACCCCATGGCTCAATCTCTAGTCAGCCTGTACCTTGGTCCTAAATACATTGGAATCCTTTGCATGCCTTACAGCACTTGCTATTATACTCCTTCCTATTCCGTGGGTTTTACGTGAATTGAAAATGTGATTAAGGGTAGTGGTGTGAGAATCAAGAGATAGTATACATGTGAGATGAAATGAGGTTTAGAGGAGAGACAGCTAGAATAATTGAAACATATTTCATCAACAATTCAAGAACAGAACCAGTGAGTTCTGGCAAACAAGTCCATCTCCATGTCTTCTGTTTTCTCTCTTTGTGTTTCAATGTTCCACTTTCCTTGCCTTACTCAATCCCTATCTTCTTTTTTTAAAATTTTCCTTTCCTGTCTTCTATGTTTCCACTTTTTCCTCCATTTTCTTGTTTACAGATGGAAGATTATCCCAGGAGGCCATAGCGATAAGGATATTGCATGTGGATGTGACACAATTGCCTTAGGTGGCCACACGTATAATGCTTTTATAGTGATTATATGAACCTGAGAAGAATTGATGGGATATAAAGGCTGCACAATGTAAATGTCCTTGAATCATTATTCATTCTAATTCTAGGGCAGCGATGCATTTCCTATTTTTATTTCCTCCTCATTTTCTTTTATCTAATCATTTTAGAGCACTGTGATCGACAAATCAATGGATGGGGCAAATCAGTCTATGGTGTCAGAGTTTGTGTTCCTGGGACTCTCCAATTCTTGGGAGATCCAACTTGTCCTCTTTGTATTCTCCTCCGTGTTTTACGTGGCAAGCATAATGGGAAACTCCCTTATTGTCCTTACTGTGGCCTGGAACTCTAACTTACACTCTCCCATGTACTTTCTGTTGGCTAATCTCTCCTTCATTGACTTGGGTGTTTCTTCTGTCATTTCCCCAAGGATGATTTATGACATTTTCAGAAAGCGCAAAGTCATCTCCTTTGGAGGCTGCATTGCTCAGATCTTCTTCATTCATGTCATTGGTGGTGCAGAGATGGTCCTGCTCATAGTCATGGCCTTTGACAGATATGTAGCCATCTGTAAACCCCTCCACTATCTAACTGTTATGAGTCAAAAAACGTGTATTCTGCTGCTGGGTGCTTCCTGGGTAATTGGTTTGATCCACTCTGTGATTCAATTAGTTTTTGTTATGAAGTTGCCATTTTGTGGCCCTAATGTGCTGGACAGCTTCTACTGTGACCTTCCTCGATTTATCAAACTGGCCTGTGTTGACACCTACAAACTAGAGTTCATGGTCACAGCCAACAGTGGATTCATTTCTGTGGGATCGTTCTTCATACTGATCATCTCCTATATTTTTATTCTGATCACAGTTTGGAAACACTCCTCAAGTGGTTCATCCAAGGCTCTGTCCACTTTATCAACTCACATCATGGTGGTGATTTTATTCTTTGGTCCTTGCATCTTTGTTTACACCTGGCCTCAAGCTACATCAGACCTAGACAATCATCTTGTCATTTTTGATGTTGTTCTCACCCCTTTCCTAAATTCAGTAATCTACACATTCAGAAACAAAGACATGAAGATGGCAATGAGGAGAATATGCAGTCAAATTTTTGTTTACCGAAGGATTTCTTAAATGGTAAAAGTATTACGAAATTCCCCTTCTATCTTGCTGTAACATTAAATCTACATACTTTCAAATGCAGAAGTGTCTATATATTACTTCTATTTAGGTGTTCCCGGTTAATATAACATTCCTCTTGAAAAGCCTTAATGAAGACTTTGTGTTGCTTGCTTACTGTTGACTGAAGCATGTAGCGGGCTTGAAAATATCTCCTGGAGAAATGTAATTTTTAAAAAATCTCTGAACATGTTGATTTGGTGAATTACCATGGCCCAGGACTCAAAATTGTATCTGTTCTCTCTAACAGAGTGGGCTATATTAGTAACTGTGGATTGCCATGGGTGGAAGTACATATTCAAGATGCCAGTTTATTCATTAGTCACAGAGTATTTGTCAAGTGGTCCAGACTTCTACTTGGTCCTAGTTCATTGTTTTATTACAGGGCAGCTTCTGGGAAGCCAAGCAATAATGAAAGCATTAATGAGCAGGGAACTGGAGCAAGTTAGCTGGATTACTTAAATATTTAATTATATCAGGTTTGGTTTAATGCCTGTATTTCCATATAATGAAGGAAAAAATTTGATCCTTAGGTCATATTTGGCTAGAGGTCAATATGATCCTCTAGCCTGGTCAGTGCTGGCTCATCAGCACAAATTTTACCTTTGACTCTCACCCTGTTACAGACTGTCCTGTTTCCTCTCTGTCTTATATCTTCAAAGACACACGCTTCTTCTTTTTTTTAAGGGACATTCTTTATGTACACATGAAACCGAAGTTCTTTTATCTAATATTGCTCATATAAGACTATTACTATTGAATTTGTACAATTTCTGTCACTCTAAGGCAATTCTTCGTTTTGAAAGTGTTTTATATGTGCCTATATTCCATTCTATAAAATGAGGGATTCAGATAAAGATCAGAGACTTAGAAACTATAATTTATCACCATTTTGACAAAAGGTGACTAAAAATGATTCTCAGATAGAGATGCAGCATAAAGCATTCTCAATCTTTTAAAACATTTAATTACATTTATCATTGTTTATATTGTTTTATGTGATCTTTACTTTGCATTACCATTTTTCACCCTCCATAATTTGCTTCCATTTCCTTTAGATCACTAGTTATTTTTGAGTTCATTTTTATGTGGCTGAGAAACTGGTATATATCACTTTTTGGTAGCCATACTTCATACTTAGCCTTCCAATATCCGATCTAGTGTCATTGAGTCACTTCTGACTCATCGTGGTTTTACAGGGCAGGGTACAACTGCCAGTGTTGATTTCTGAGGTGCTGAAACTCTGTCAGGACAGAAAGTCTCACCTTCCTCCCAAGGAGGGGCTAGAGCATTTAAATCGCTGACCTCATAGTTAGCAGCTCAGCTCTTTCACTTTTACTTTAAGCTTCCTAATAAATTATTTGAAAAAGTAATATTTGCATATTGGAAATCCCACTGCCTTATATAGTTTCTTACATTCAGTAGGTCCTTACAGGGTTCCCCAAATTTCTCATTGTTTTTGTGTACATTTAGAAGTCTGCCTGCTCCTTCTAGTCCTTGTCCATCCTCTCAAGTTTCTATCTGTGACTGATGAAATCCTTAGACATATAATGACTGAGGATATTATCATTTAACCTAACACCTGATTATAGACCTTTCTTTCTAGCTTAAAGAAGTAACCCCTTTTGTACCCATCTACTCAACGTCCTACCCAAATGAGCAAGCTCTTTCTTCTGGTAGATGTACTTACTGCTTGTACTAACCATGTGTTATGATTGAAAAAAGACATCTTGTCGCTTGTTCCTCTCTGTTAATTACTGATTGGTCAAAAGTTGGGCTTTTGAACTGAGTATAATGGCATCTCCCTGTCCATTCTGAATACTACAAGCTCTGAGCCCTGATCAAGATGGACCATTTTGAGCTTTCCCCAGAATGTTTAGACTTGAAAACATAAAATAAAGTTCAGTCCTTTTTGAATTTGTGGGTATAGAACATGTTAGCAGTAATATCTTCTGCTTCCAAAAATCTAATACCGGATAATAAAGAAGAATATGAGAGAAAAAATGTATAGAGTTTAAAGACAACAACTTTTTGATATTCAAGTTTTTGTCCCAGCTGTTGTGAACATTCACCTTTACTCTTGTCCCCTCACAGTTTGGTTACTATGATAATAAAGACATCATCTTGCTTGAGTTTAAGTTGTACTTCTTTTACATGCAATTAGAAGGCCATTGATACAGCTCAGATCTTAATGTTACTTAATGTATTTTAAATAACACGTGATGTAAAACTTTCCCTGGTTTTCCTATTTCTTTAAGACAATATTCTTTTTATTCTAATAAGAGTACATGTTAATTATATAAAATTTGTCACTAGAAATCACATGTAAATTTGACAAATGGCTATAGTTATTAGTATTATTAAACTGTATCTTCCTGTGGTTTCACTCTTACCCTAGCCGACCAGTATTGTGCTATTTGGAATGTGATTTAGAAGTCCTCTCATGGGACGCTGGTTGGGTTGTTGTGGGCCCACGAGCGCAGTGTTTCACTGACCGATCTCTAAGTGTCGTTACTCCCACTGCTGTTCCTGAGGGATTTATCTGACCTGGATTCCATGTGTTAAGATCTCATATCTGTACAAGTGTACATGTTCCGGTCTAGCTGGAATGAATGGGGTTCATGATAGTGGGGGGAGGAAGCGTTAGAGAACTGGAGGAATGTTGTGTGTTCCGTCGGTGCAGTGCTGCACCCTGTCTGTCTTATTACTTTATTGCATTGCAGACTGGCTCTCAGAACTCAAAGAAAGCGTATCCACTACAACCAAACAAACTACCAACAACATGTCTCTTTTAGGTCATTAATGTATTAGCTATGTGACTTGGGAAAATTACTCAGTCTCTTTTAAGCAAGTTTTTCACATATATGTAAATGGGTCTACGTGGTAAAATGATTGTATGAGAGGGTGCTGAAAAGATTTTTACACTACCTAAACAAGTGACTTATCTTTATATTCTCAGATTGAGATGCTTATAAACACTAGACCTTAGGACACAACAGCAGCTGGTAGAGTTAATAAATCCATTTACAAATTTTGAGATAAGGAATAAAGGAGATAAATTATGTACACTACTGCAGATAAGAGCTCTTGACTCATGGAATCCAGGACAGAAAATAATGATAATTTAGAACTTATCCAAGTTTCATGAGAGTGCTAGGGTGGGGAAAAGAGAAAAAAAAGAGGAGTAGATACCAAGTGCTCAAAGAGAAAGGAAATGTTTAGAAAATGATGATGGCAACATACGTACAAATATGCTTGATACAACTGATGTGTGCATTGTTATAAGAGCTGTAAGAGCCCCCAACAAAATGATCTTTTTAAAAAAAAGTACCAAAGAAGAAAAACAACAACAATGGGGACTCAATCATGGATTTTCATTTATTTTAAATCAAAGCAGCAAACAATAAAAAAGAAAGAAGGTAATGTTGATTTGTACAATTAACATTATCTATAAAATGGATCCACAGAATGATAAAACATGTTGTTTCTGATAATCATTAAATAAAAGACGTAGATAAGATTAACAAAGAATAGATGAAGGGGTCTTCATTATTTTCTCCAAATACACCTAATAAATTGGTTGGACCTTATTAGATTTATCTGTATGATTAGTTGGCTGTCACCTGTTTATGTATATAACCCATGGAACTTCTGCTAATCTGGAATTAAAATCTTAGCTCAATTTCATTACGTACATGATAGATATAGGGAAAACGGAAGTAAGGCATATGCTCATAAATAAATACATGTAGAAAAATGCTTCACAACACTTTTAGTAATAGTTTTAGGTGTGTTTTATGTAACTATTATCTGTCTCAGGAAAGGGTGTATTAGTAGATGAACTCTCAGTTCAGAGAAAGTTGGAAGGTAAGAGATCCCCAAGGAACATGATATAAAAGTCATTCCAGATATTGGCTCTGTTTAAAACACAGAGGTGAAAAGTTTCCCAGGACAAAGGCAACTCTTCACAACATATATGTGTAAAAGTGGGGAGGATGCACACGCACTAATCCTGCTCATCACAATAAATAAACTACTCAATGGGACTTTATTTCAGATGTAAGGTAGAATCCAGAGTAAGCCTTACCTGTGAAGAATTTGGTCTCAGATATGATCCCAGTAAAGTAAGTATATTTGAAATTGGCTACTTTAAAAATTTTTCATTTTTAATATCATTCCAATTTAAGATTATTATTTCCTATCATTCTGTAGGATTTTGAACACATAATTACTGAATTTAGACTACTCCGTGTGTTATTTAGTTGATGTGTTTAGTTAAAGAACTTTAACCCTGAGCAAATCTCTGAGATTTACACGGAGTCTCACTAACCCAAAGGGCTGCCCTTCCGTAATCTCAAGTCCAGGACACTTGGGTTGGGGAAGAACTAGATTTGGAGTCTTCCATGTTATGCTGACATTTTCTGGTGATTTTTGGATTATTTTGGATTATTTCTCATTTCCGAATTTAACTGAAGGGGTGCACATAAGAAAATGCAGTCATTCAGATCAATGGACTTAAAGTACATTCCAATTTGAAGACAAAAGAAGTTAGATTGATTTATACCTGTAGAAATGTTTAATTGGTTTATGTTTTGCTGTGTACCTATATTTTCAACAATTAAGAAACGAGACAGACAAAAAGTGATTAATATATACAGTCAAATGCCTTTTGGTGCATCTGTATTTCTTTATGTGTGAATTGATTCATTTTAAACAATTTTATTTTAAAAATCTTACTTCCCTTTCTTAGTCTTTTCAAAACCAATGTTACTAACATAAGCTCTCTGTAACAAAGAAGTTTATTACTGGCTTTTAAGTTAGACAAACCTCAGTGTATGTTCCAGTTTATAGTTGTCTGACTTGGGAAATCAGGTGTCCTCATTGGTAAAATGGCAATAAACATTGTGATTATTAAAATGGTGTATGCTGTGCTACTTCATTACATTTTAATCCCTCAGTTTACATTTATATAAGGCCAAATTGGAAAACAGAGACGAACAGAGGAAAGAAAAGATTGCAGTGAAAAAAGAACAATTTTACTTTCTAGATTAGGGATTATTCTTCCCGTCCACTGAGATGAATTTAAGGAACAGAACAAAGCATTGGTTAAGGACAAATGAACTGAGAATGTATATTTTCTCCAGGTAGGACAGGTAGGAGTAAAACCAACTTTTATGCATCTATAATTTAACACAGTTTCAAAATATAGTTCATTTTGCCAGGGAGGGACAAGGACTAGTAAATATAAGTAAGAATTAATGTTTCTCAGGCCATGGTATATAAAGTTTTGTTGAAACAGCCTCTCAGGGGGATATGTAAACGAAAACTAGTGTCTAATACAAGCATCGTGCACCCGGTATTTGAGGTTTTCTTTCAGGAATAAACATGTTTGCTGGAATGATTTGATGAATTTTAACAGTGTTTTTAATAGACTGTTTCAGTTCAGACTATTCAATTTAGCAATCAATGGGTAAATTTCAATTTAGCATCAGTGGTTGCTGAGAAGCATGGTTTGTATCAGAAATGGAGTATTAGAAAATACAGTTGGGCAAATTCTGATAAGAAGGAAAAGTATTGAAATATATTTTAGACCTTAGAAATCAAGACAAATCATTCTGTTTTCCTATAGTTACATTCAAGTCTTGGAGAAATTGTTTGAGAACATTATTACTTAAAATTTCAGAGAGTTTGTTTGATACCCATAAGAATTATGGTTCCATAAGTAATGTACTTTACTTTCTTAACTTAACCCTAAGCTACAAGATTATGCCCTTTCAAAAAAAGTTTTAATTTACAATTTTGGTCTTGTACAATGGTAAGGATTTTTTTTTTGTTTTCTTTTTATTAGAACTGTTTATCTGCTCTCTAATACTTAAACATTAAATTCTTTTCCATTCCTGAAGTTCTCAAGTCATCTCTTGCTCTTCGGGTCCCATTGCAATAAACTGAACTAAATGGAAGAAGCAAATCAGTCTGTGGTATCCGAGTTCGTTTTCCGTGGGCTTTGTGATTCAAAGGAGCTCCAAGCCTTCCTCATGCTGCCATTTTCAGCACTTTACCTGATGACAGCTGCCGGCAACCTCCTTGTTGTGCTATTGATCATTTCAGACTCTCGTCTCCATCCCCCAATGTACTTCCCTTAGGCCAATCTTATAAGCCCTTCTAACAATGTAAATGCCCCAATGTGGTCCCTCCCATTTTTGCTTCTGCTGTCCTGCTTATAATTGTGTTGTATTGATCTGTCACCAATCATGCTTTTGTGACAGTTTCCTTTGCCCCCTTCCTCCATGCCCCTTTTAAAGCTTTGAATCTCTACAAATCCTCAAACACCATTTTAATCTCATGTTAATAGCCTCCCTCTGAGATGACGTGTCTGTGTCTTTGTCTCTTTTAAGACTTAATAAATGTTCTCCTTAAATGAAAAATAAATAAATAAATAAATAAAGCACAAAGTACTAGTCTAACTGTCCTCCCTGGAGAAGCATTGTAATATATAAGAAATTTAAAAATATTTTATATATATGCCTTTTTAGAACTGAATAATCTGGATCACTCTGTTTTTGACTGACTAACATAAGGACAGAGTATCAGAAATATTATACTGTATCAAACCTCATTAACAATTCAGATGAAACATTTGAAAACCCAGATCCATTATACATGGGTTCAGGAGCATGCACTCTCATTCACCAAGGCTCACTTGGATATTGCCTCTGTGGAATGTCCAATCTGCCAGCAGCAGAGACAAACGCTGAATCTCATACAGGTGACCATGCTTTGGGGAGCTCAACCAGCAACCTGGTAGTGGGTTGATTGCAGAGAATCATTTCCATGAAGGGAAGTATTTAATTCTTTCTTAAATAGACACATACTCTCAATATGTATTTGCCTCCACTGCATGCAATGCTTCTGCCCAAACTAACATCTTCAAATATACATGATGCTCTATTCACCAGCATGACATCCAGCACTACCTCGGCTCAGGCAAAGGGATTTACTTCACAGCAAATGAAGTGTGACAACAGGCCCATGTTCATGGATCCACTGGTCCTACCATGTTCCCCATCATTCTGAAGCAGCTGGCTTGATAGACAATGGGATGGCCTTCTAAAGATGCAATTAGATCCTCAGCTAGGTAATAATACCTTCTTTGCAAGGTTGGGACAATGTTCTTCAGGAGGCAATATATGCTCTGAACCACTTGTAAATATATGATGCTGTTTCTCCAAGGTCCAAGATTTACAGGTCCTGGAGCAAAAGGGTGGAAATGGGAGCACAGCTCACGATTATTCCTAGTGACCCATTTGCAACATTTTTGCTTCTTGTCCCCATGACTCTATGCTCCTTAGACCTCAAAGTCTTAGTTCCAAAGGAAGGAACACTTTCACCTGAAACGTGGCACCGATTCCATTGAATTGAAAGTTAAGAACCCCTCCTGGCCATTTTGGATCCTCATGTTTGTAGATAATAGGCAAATAAGGATGATGTGCTGATTGGTGAGATTTATACTGATTACCCGGGAAAAATAGATTGGTATTATATAATGAAGATAAAGAAGAATATATCTGGAATCCAGGATTTTCCTTAGAACATCTTACTGTCCTACTGTGCCTTGTCACTGAAGTAAACGTAAGCCACATCAAACCAATTCAACATTACTTCTAAGGGCCCAGTCCACTCAGGAGTGAAGTTCCTGAGGTGCTTGCTGAGACCAAAGGGAATAAAGAATGGGGAGTGGAAGAAAGTAGTTCTAAACCAGCTATGACCACATGATGATCATATTTCTTCAGTTGCAGAAATGAAGACTGTATTTCCTCTTTATATATGTATCAACTATTTTTTGTTTATAAAATATAAGATGAAAATAGAATAGTATGCTTTCATTTGTACTTCTCTTAGTTTGTACCATGTTAGGTGCAAATACAATTATTTTACTCTATTTAGAGATTATGCCTAGTTTAAGGAGATGGGTACAAGTGTCAAATTGATAAGGAATAGACTGTGGTAACTATGATTTGTGTCAATTTGACCGGGGGGACCAGGATTCTCAGTAGTTTGGCTATAATCCCCTATGATATGAATATAACGAAAAACCAAACCACTGACTGACCCACTAGCTAACTTCCCCACTGCTTCAACTTATATAGGAAGTAAGGCACGTGCCTTAAGAAATTTCCTTCCAGCTGCATCACAGCTATAACCTGAGTAAAGGGGTTACACTCCACTGTATTTCCCATGATGAGATCTGTGAGCAGCCAAGCAGTGGGGAAGTTGGCTAGTTTCTTGCTTGATCTGGTTTCAGATCCTGCCGCTGACTCATTGACTTCTGCTTCTTTAGTCTTGGACCAGTGGTCCACCATAATGCCTGCAGAGTCTGGGAGCCAGCAGTAACCTTCCAGCTAACCTGCTGACCTTTGATTCATTGGGCTCTGTAGCCAAAAACTTGGTCAGCTCATCTTGGATTCATCTGCCTATCCATCCACCAGCACGTGGTTTTCCTCTTTTGTCTTTCTGCTTTCTGGTAGGTCTTCCTGCTTCCTGGTACATCAAGCAACCCCGCCTCACTTCCTGAAGCTTTTACAGCTGAAGAACCTTGCAACTCATGAACTTTGACTGGACTGGACTGAACTTACCTGCTTCTACAATTGTTTAAGCCATTTTCTTAACAAAAATTTATCATCTATATTTATATGTTACTAGTTTGGCTTCTCTAGAAAACCTAACCTAACACAAAATTGTATCCTAGCAATTCTTTTAAAAAGGAACTGACTCTATTCTTCACCTTAAAGAGACATTAATCGGGATAAAATGTTAAAAAATCCTACAATGAATAGGATTCTGTTTATTCAGTGACTTTTAAAGTCTCTTATACCACACTATGTTAACCAATAAATATATTCTACTTTCTTTCCAAAATCAAAATGTTACTTGTCTCTAGAATTCAATATACAATTATTTTATATATTAAAATCTTGGGTGAATTTTTTAGCCCATGCATATATTTGCTCCATCCTTGATAGAACAAATGGGAAATTTGTTCAAATACCCCTGATTTTTTAAAATACCAACTCTCAAAATTCTAAATAAAAATATAAATTAAGTGTATGTATTAATAGCTGACCTTGAAAGTGATCTTTATGACTAACAAATATTATCAATGACTTTGATAACTTTTAATAATTTAATGAATGTTTATATTTCCCAAGTTGAAAAAAATATTGTCAGAACTCTAAGATTACATCAGGTTGAATTGCTCAATTTCTCTGTAATTCTTTTGTGAATCTTATAATACTTTGGGGAAATCCAATGTGCAAAGACCTAGTCTTCATATGGAGTAAATGCTAGTCATTAATATCTAGTTTTGCTAATTGGTTTCATTTCTAAAGATGAGAACTATTTATAGATATCTGTCTTGAGCAACAATAGTAACTCTAAAAAGGGGTTGACTTCTGATTCTCAATCCTTGAAATTACTGCAGATAAAACCCAAATTTGAGCAGGTAAGTAGGAAAACGACTCTAATTCTCTGGCATCTGCTTGCATAATTTTCTCTGCTTTTCTAACTCCCCATGTTCTAATTCTCTCTCTTCCTTTTGATAACTCTCTCTTCTAAAATTATTTTCACTTATTATTTTATAGCCTACTTGTCACTCCCTCACAGTTGTAATCTTGAATCTTCAATCCACTCTAAGTATTATGTTAGAAAAAGTATAAGTAATGTGTGTCCCAGGTACTCCATTACACCTAGCACATGAGCGAAGTGTGTTACCTTTACCCTTGCCAGAAAAATCCAATAATTGATTCATAATCTGAAGAACTCTAGGTTTGTTTCCTAAATATTACCATGGTAGATAAAACTTATTGAGTCCTTACTATATGTAAGTGAATTTGTGATAGTGTTCTTATTTTAATTCATTCAGTCCATAAAAACTATTATGTGAGGTAGAAATGCTAGTATTTGTTTTTCACAGATTAAAAAAAATCGGGGCACATACAGTTCAGTAACTCACTGTAAGACACGCAAGTGGTAAAGTGGAGCTAAGGATGCGAATGGTTTAACTTCAGTGTTAGCGCTCTCAATCATTGTGTTACTTATACAAGTATTGGAAAGGGCTCTTACATAAATGTCTCTATTCCTTTCACTTTTAATACATCTACAAGGTGTTTTTAAATGATAAAATAATAAACAATGCATATGAAAAATGAAATAGGTCAACTTGAATGCAAAGAAAAACAATAATATTTTAAAAACCCCACTACCTGCAGAAATTTTTTGTGAATCTTAAACATTTATTCATGCAATCTTCTATTTCTCCCTCTCCCTAAAATGATTTATACTATATACCTATTTCCGTGATTTATTGATGATCTTTCCATGCTACTTAATGTAGATTTATACAAGTGGGCTTTTAAAAGTCAATAAAATATGAAATTAAAAGGTATTGGAATTTTTCCACAAACGTTTTGAAATCCCTTTGTACTACCATATTTAAAGCTTATATTTTATGGATGTGTACACTTACTTACTTAGATTTCTAATCCTAAACTGTTCATCTGTTTGCAACTAGTATTATAAAAATACTAATACTTTACAAAAAGGTATCAATTTACTTAATTTTTCCTTAAGATTAATTTCAAAATGTAGGATCGCTATATCGTAGTTTAAAAATGTTTGAGTTCTATTAGCAAATCACCCTCTAGATTAAATGTTTCACTGCACATTCCCATCAGCTGTAGAGCAGAGGCACTGATTCCCCGCTCCCCATGCCAATGCTGGGCTCAGTCATTCTGCTTTTTATATTTGTGTGAATATGTATATATACATACACAAATATAGAGACAGAATTACTTTATATTGTATATGTTTATAATATATATTAATCTAATACATATCCAGAATTTTATATATATACAACATTGCTTTATATATAATATATATTATATAGAGATATAGATAAGTAGATATGTAGATCTCAGAATGACTGAACCCAGCATTGTTATGGGACTGGGGAATCAGTGTCTCTGGTATATATATAAAGAACCTATTTTTGAATTTAGAAAAAATTAACATCAAGTTGATAAAAATTAATACATGTTTTATTAAAATTTTACTCTTACATTTAATTTTAAATTGTCTATAGTTCTTTTTCCATAAGACAGAGGAAAAATTTGGTAAAGCATAGGGTCATTAAAAAAAGAAAGCACTCAAAGCAATGACTGACACAATGGCTGTAGCAATGGTCAAATACAGTGATAGTGAGAACGGCAGAGGACCAGGCGGTGTTTCTTTCTGTGCACAAGGGTCATATGAGCCAGAACTACCTGCAGAGCACCTAACAACCTCAACGGCCAGATGAACGGTAGGATGGCCACACCGCTATGTTCCCATTGTTGAACAGCACATTGAACAACTCTTGAATACTATGAATTTGTTATTGAGTATTTCTGTTTCCTACATAATTTAATGATTTCTTTATCATACAATGAATTTTCTGATGTGTATAAAATTAATTTTTAGCTGTTTTTTCCATTTATCTGCTCAATTTTAGTGAAATTAATTTTTATTTAATTATTGTAGACATGACATACTCTAACAATTTTATAAAAAACACAGTCTTGTCTCATCTCACCCCCAGTATATTATATTTCCATTTCAAAATTTCTCTAGCTACTGAAATGGTCTCTGGATGACTTCCTAATGTTTCAAGGAAATTCCACTGGAATCTTCATGAAAAGTGCAATTATTATATAAATAGGTCACTGGAAATGGATTTTTATTTTCAGTTTGAGTCTTTCTTTTCTTTTCTATTAGCAAGGCATGATTTTTTTAAATTAAGGGTTACAAATATGTAACAAAATACTATTTTCAATAAATTATACACGTTTTGGCATTATTTCATTTATAAATACAATATTTTAGTCATATTTTTACAGATTACTAGTGATTTTAAAAATATTTATCAAAATGCACATATTAGATTTAATACTTTCTAGCTTTCAAAAAGAAATTTGTGTGATTTGCAAATGATGTTAATTTTGCAATCTTCTATTCAATGTTTTTGCTTCCTTTCATTTTCTTTATTGCACATTATTTAATTAGAGTGCTTGTAGTCTTTCTGTATTCTTAATACCAACGTTTCATCTATAGTCTGATACTGTTGGTTCAGAAATTGTATTAATTCTATACATCCTATTAATCACATCATGTGAAAAAATGTTTAACTCTTTGTACAGTTCTAACAGTTTTTTCAGGATGAACGTTGAGTAACTGTTCAGATGATCCATTTCCTAAAAGTTTTATTGAAATCAGATAGATCTCACTTCCTCCACTCAGAGTCTTATGTTGTGTGCTGTAATGACAGAACAACAAATGACTTGAAGTAGTGGAATCATATGGTCGTGTTTAATTTTTGTGTATATATCGTTGAGCATGATTGGACACAGAAAGATAATTCCAAACTCTTTTCTATGATACAGATAGAAAATATGTATATAAGAAACAAGAAAATAATAAAAATGAAGAAGAGAAAAATTAATTGAGAAAGTATTTTAGAGGGATAATTGTGCTTCTGAAGATGAATGTTAAGATAGAACAAGAATGCTATACAAAAGGAGTCTATATATTTGGAATTTGAGAGATTGATCATGCTATTTACGAAAGTATTTGGGTTTATTATATTATTATAAACTCTGTTTTGAAACAATAACTTGAAAGAAGCGCAAAGATAAGGCTACAGATTTGGAAGTCATCAACATCTAAGTACTCGTTAAAATTCATAAAAATTTTAAAGTGCTGCAAAGTAGATAGTAACTTGAGCAACACTACAGAACAGAGTGGAACTGCTCACAGGTGTTCCGAGGCTGAAATCTTAATAGGAACAGGCTGCCACGTGGAGTAGCTAGTCACTCCTGTTAACCACTTTCTGGTCAACAGTCAAATGCTTAATCACTGCACCTCCAGGGACCCTTAAAATTATTCACTCGATATTCTAAAATAATTTAATAAAAACTTAGGACAAGGTCATCTGAGAAGTTAAGAGTGAGCAGAAAACAATAATCCTGGGTAAATAAAAGATACTCCAAACTCATCTAGTCAATTCTGAATGATAGTGACTCGTTAGACAGAGCAGCACTTCCCTTGTGGGTTTCTGAAACTGTTCATCTTTACAGAAGTACAAAGTCTCAACTTTCTCCCAGGAAACTGCTGGCAGTTTTGAACTGCTGGCCTTGTGGTTAGCAGCCCTTTGACTAACACACCACACCACCAGGGCTCCTTAATTGAGAGATCTAAAGATGAAACTATAGAAGAATAAGTAGGAGAATGCTGTCATAGGAAAAAGAGCTCCAATGTTTTCAATATGGGCCTGCTAATTGAAAGGCTGGTAGTTTGATCCGGCCAGTCATCCCATCGGAGAAAGAAGAGACTTCCTTATAAGGTCTAGGAAGCAGTTCTACTCTGTCCTTTAGGGTCACAGAACTGACTTCATGAATCTGGGTTTGGTTTGTTGTTGTTTACCATAGATACACTGACATTGCATTCAGTTGTAAGTAACAGCCTTTTTTACAGTACTTTTAAAAAATTAGTGTTTTTCTCATATTACAAAAAATAAAACCCCAAAAGTAAAGAAAAACCACAGATGATGTTGGTTAAGTGGCTCAACATGTCTTTTGGGTTCTAGTCCTTTCCAACATGGTTTATGATGTTCTGCATCTCTGGATACAGACTCGGCTCTGACATTTTGACTTTCAGAGATATGGTTTCATTCAGTTGCCCTTGTAAATTGAACCTAATGAAACCTTCCATGTGCCAATTTTTGTGAAGTTTAAAAGACACAGTGTTCTAAGTACAGTGTTTTACACGAGGACAGCACTTAATACATGTTTTCTATTACTATTATATTTGTTTAAATAACATTTTAGGTTTAATGTCTTGTATACAATATTATATTGTATATACAGGTCCATAGGTGCACCAATGACAATAATGCATCATCATCAGCACATTGTGAATAATCTGAAACATGAAATTAACTTTCATTGTAAACTGTGAAAAAAGAACACCTTTGATTTGACTTAATGACCGCATTTTAGAATGTTAATGTCTGAGTGAAAAAATATACACATATGTAGGTGGAGAACACCTTGATACGTTTTCAGAAAAACTGTCTATAAACTCTCAAAGGGCAAATATAAATGGGTAAGAAAGAAAACGTCTAATGGAGTAAGAAGGGAAATAATTCAATTTTCCTCCACTAAAATTTATTCAAAATTATATTTCTCTTTTTATGTAATCACTCTCCTCCTGACTGTATCCATCCTTATATTTACTTTGTTTTACTTCTTTCATATTCAATGAATTGTAATTTTAATTATGAAACCTAGAAAACAAATTACCAAGGTGAATATAAATCATCTTTTAGTATCTTGAACTGACAGTTCCTCATTCCCCATCTACAGGTTATTGGAAAATCAGCTCCTCTGTGCCAGCCCATGGATGCACTAAATCACTCTTTGATTTCGGACTTTGTGTTGCTGGGACTCACTAGTTCTTGGGAAACTAGAATTGTTCTCACATTGACATTTTCCTTGCTCTACTTAGGGATCATCCTGGGAAACCTTTCCATTTTGTTTTTGGTGATTCTTGATTCTCACTTACATTCTCCTATGTACTTCTTACTTGCCAACTTGTCCTTCATTGATTTGTGTTTTGCCTCTACAACAGTTCCCAAGATGATCACAGACCTTTTAAATGAGCACAAAGTAATTTCTTTTCAAGGCTGTATGACACAGGTATGCTTCATCCACATCACAGGAGGAGTGGAGATGGTGTTACTCATAGCCATGGCATTTGACAGGTACACGGCCATCTGTAAGCCTCTTCACTACTTGAACATCATGAATCCTAAAGTGTGTGTTTCAGTTGTAGTCATTGGCTGGGTAACTGGGATTATTCATGCTATGTCCCAGTTTTCATTTGTTATTAACTTGCCCTTTTGTGGCCCTAATAAAATAGACAGCTTTTTTTGTGACTTTCCCCGGATTATAAAACTTGCGTGCATAGATGGATACAAATATGAGTTTATTATTGCTGCCAACAGTGGGTTCATGAGCATGGGAACCTTCTTTTTGCTCATCCTTTCCTATGCCTTCATTTTGGTGACCGTCTGGAAACGTTCTAAAGGGGATTTATCCAAGGCATTTGTCACTTTGTCAGCTCACATCACTGTGGTTGTTCTCTTCTTCACTCCCTGCATGTTTCTCTACGTGTGGCCTTTCCCCACATCTTCACTTGATAAATATCTATTCATTGTGGACTTTGCCATCACCCCTATCTTGAATCCTGCCATCTACACATTAAGAAACAAAGACATAAAGATAGCAATAGGAAAATTGAGAAAAAAGCATTATTATATCAGATTTTGCTGAGTACATGTATTTTCATAACTCTAAAGTCACATATTGCCTGCCTCTTAGACATTGCCACTTTAACATCCCACATAATTCAATGTACCATCTATTTCCTTAAATCTATTTCTAGTGTCTCTGTAGAGAATTTGTTCATTGCCTTTGCCAGTCTGTGAAATGTGAATTCATCGTGATAAACTTTATTTTAGCAGACAGGAAATATCTCATAAATATGATGTTATTATTGAAACTATAATTGGAAATAAGAAAGGATATAATTGTATCCCTTCTACTTCCCATAAGGTCTTCAAATCTACTGAAAAATTGTTTTGGTGATTGTCATGAATATCACATGGAATAGTAAACAGGCAGACCCACAAACTCTAGTTGATTACTCAAGGTTAAGTTATCCCAGAAGAAAACCAAGGACAGAAATGTTATTTCAGATACTTTATTTGGAACCTGACTTTGCAAACATCAGTAAGAGAGTGGGGATGAGGCCAAGGAGGGTACTTACGTTGATAGATATAAATAACACGCAAGTCAACACTGACTCCCTTGAAGACTATAGCAATTCTGCTCCTCAGAATTGTCCCAATTTAAGGACAAGAACATTAGGGTATTTCTTCATTTTAAGAAGGCACAAAATTCCTTGGCATATCCACCCAATCACAAAAACAATGCTGTCCATGCTATGAAGCAAGAGACAAATCAGCGGGTAAAATGTGAGGTCCTGTTAGCAGAGAACCATCTCTTTATTTGGAAAGTTTAAAAGCTAAAGTACATTCTGCTATTAAAATCACTTTGACTCACTGTAACTTTATTCTGTCACAGATACCTTAAAGAGGTAGCTAGTCAGTATTTCATAAAATAATGACTTATAACAAGAAGATAATGGGACAAGTTACCATAACACCACTTCTCCTATTTGATATTTATATTATCATCCTCTACCTATTGTTGTTAGCTGCCATCTGGGCAGTTGCGACTCATACTGGTCCTATAGTAAAATAAAGCACTGCCCAGGCTTCACAATTGTTGTTTTAAGCCCATTCTTGCAGTCGCTGTGCCAATCCATCACATTGAGGGTGTAACTATTTTTAACTGCCACGCTACCAAGCCAGATGCCTTTTTCAGGTATTGGTCCCTCCAAATGAAGCGTTCAAAGTACTTGAGACAAAGTCTCATCATCCTAGCATCTACGTAGCATTCTGGTTATACTTCTTCGAAGACTGATTTGTTTATTCTTCTGGTAATCCATGATACTTTTGATATTTTTCTCTATTACTCTATCTCAAAAGCGTCAAATCATCTGTGACCCTCCTTAGTCATTGTCCAGCTTTCACAGGCATATGAAGCCATTGAAAACACATGGTTTGGGTCAGAAACATCTTACTCCTGACCCAAAGTGACATTTTGGCTCAACACTTTAAAGAGATCTTGTGCAGCAGATCTAGCCAATTTCTTTTCTGCTGCTTCCAAGAACATTGATTGTAGAATGAAATCCTTGGCAACTTCAATTTTTTTCTCCATTTACCAAAATATTGTCTATTTGGCCAGATGGGTGAGGATTTTTGTTTTCTTTCCACTGAATTGCAATCCATATTGAAATCTGTGTTCTTTGATCATCATTAGCAAGTACTGCAAGCCCTCTTTCATCAGGCAAAGTTGTGTCATCTGCGTATCAGAGGTTAATGAAGATTCTTCCAACACTAATGCCAAATCCTTCATATACAGTGAACCCTCGTTTATCGCGGTTAATCGGTTCTAGACACTACCGTGATAAATGAAATTCCGCGAAGTAGGATTCCTTATTTGTAAATCAAATATTTTCGTAGTTAGAGCATAGAGGACATGAAAAAACACCCTTTAGTCACCATTACATTCGTATTACGCAATTTATTAAACGAAAAAGGGAAAATACAGTAAAACATTTTGGACGTTACAATTATCATTTATTATTTATTATCATATTTATGGCATCAAGCGTGTACAGTATAAGCTAATCAGTGGCAGTAATGACAGAGCATGCGCTGTTACGCAAAAACCGCGATAGAGTGAAGCCGCGGAAGTTGAAGCGCGAAGTGGCGAGGGTTCACTGTAGTCCAGTTTCTCATATTATTTGGTCAGCATACAGACTGAACAACCATAGTGAATGAAGATGATCCTGACACCTTTGCTAATTTAAAACCTTGCAGTATTCCCTTTTCTGATAGAATAGCTGCCTCTTGGTCTACAGGTTCCATATAAACACAAGGGTTCTGGAATTCCCATTCTTTACAATATTATCCGTGGTTATGATCCGCACAGTCTAATTCTTTTGGATAGTCAATAAATTACAAATAAACATCTTTCTGTTCTCTCCTTTCAGCCAAGATCCATCTGATATCAGCACTGACATCCCATTTGACAAGCGAAATCTGGACAAATTGAATTTCTGGCAGGTCCTTATCTATACATTCTGCAAACCATTGTCGAATTATTTTTAGCAAAACTTTATTTGCGTGAGATATTAATACTGTTGTTTAGTTATTTCAGCATTCTATTTAGTCACCTTTCTTTGAACATGTATAAATATGCATTTCTTACAGTCTTTTGTCCAGTTATCTATCTTCCAAATGCCCTGACAAAGAGAGTGGGTGCTTCCATAACTGCACCAGTTGGTTGAATCATTTATATTTTTATTCCATAAATTCCCAGAACTTTGTTTTTGCCAATGCCTTCAGCACTGCTTGGACTTCTTCCTTCAGTACCATCAGTTCCCAAGCACATGCTACCCTTGGAACAATGAAACGATAGATTCTTCTAGGTACAGTGAGTCTGTGTATTCTTTCCATCTTGTTTTTATGTTTCCTGCATCAGTGAACATTGTAGCCATGGAATCTTTAATAATGCAAACTCTATGCCTGAATTTTTTCCTGCAGTTCTTTGAGCTTGAGAAATGCTGAGTGAGTTCTTCCTTTGGGCTTTCTACCTCCAGGTCTTTTCACATTTCCTTATGAGATTTACTTTGTCTTCGCAAACTGCCCTTGACATTTTCTGTTCAGCTCTTCTTTCACTACATCACTTCTTCTATTTGCTTTAGCTACAGTCCTTTCAAGAGCAATTCATTGAGAAAATCTGCTCCACAAGATCTCTTTATTTTTTTAAATCATTTTATTAGGGGCTCATAAAACTCTTATCACAATCCATACACACATCAATTGTGTAAAGCACATTTATACATTCATTTCCCTCATCATTCTCAAAACATTTGCTGTCCAATTAAGCCCCTGGCATCAGGTCCTCATTTTTTCCCCTCCCTCACCGCTCCCCCCTCCCTCATGAGCCCTTGATAATTTATAAATTATTATTTTGTCATATCTTGCCCTGTCTGACATCTCCCTTCTGTTGTCCATCCCTCAGGGAAGAGGTCACATATAGATCCTTGTAATCAGTTCTCCATTTCCAACCCACTCTCCCTCTACACTCCCACTATCACCACTCACACCACTGGTCCTGAAGGGATTATCTGCCCTGGATTCCCTGTGTTTCCAGTTCCTATTTGTACCAGTGTACATCCTCTGGTCTAGCCAGACTTGCAAGGTAGAATTCAGATCATGATAGTAGGTGGATTGGCGGGGGGTGGGGGTGGGGGGTCTTTAGGAACTAGAGGAAAGTTGTATTTTTCATTGTCGCTACATCGCACCCTGACTGGCTCTTCTCCTCCCTGAGACCCCTCTGCAAGGGGATCTCCAGTGGCCTACTAATGGGCTTTGAGTCTCCACTCTGTGCTCCCTGCCTCATTCACTATGGTAAGACTTTGTTCTGATGATGCCTTATACCTGATACCACATTTGCTTATGCACCCATTTGTATCATGGTGAGCACACAATGATATGATGTTTTGTTCTTTGATGCCTGATAATTGATCCCTTCGGCACCTCGTGATCACACAGGCCAGTGTGTTTCTTTCATGTGGGCTTTGTTGCTTCTGAGCTAGATGCCTGCTTGTTTACCTTCAAGCTTTTAAGACCCCAGAAGATCTCTTTAAAGTATTAAAGTGCAAAGATTAAAACCAAGCCATGGTATTCTTAATAGCCTTATAAGTATGTGAAAGATGGAAAACCAAAGAAGAATTGATGCTTTTGAATTATATTGTTGGAAAATAATTTAAAGTACTTTCAGAAGAGCAAAAAACATCAGTCATAAGGAAATAAAGTTAGAATGTTCATTATCAGCAAGTATAGTATGCACTTTAGACATGTTATCCAGAGAGATCTGTTCCTGGGGAAAAACACAGTACCTCCTGCTCAGTAAAGTAAAGGGTTAATAAAATTCAAGAAGACTCAGAACACAGTGGCTGCAACAAAATGGGATTCAGAATAACAATAATTGTGAGAATGGTCCAGAACTGAGCAATGCTTTGCTCTGTTGTGCATAGGCTCCCCACGAGTCAGCAACAACTCAATGGTACCCAACAACAGGAAGCTTAAGAGCAAATTTAAGAGTCTCTTCTGATTTCCTGTTTGTTTTATTCTTTGTCTTTTTAATGTCCTTCTGCTTTCTTCATGTTGAGACCTTCAGTCATTAGTGTTCTATGGTGCCAAATTTGTCCTTCATATGGTCTCTAAATTCAGGTGTGATATAAGCACAATAGTATTTTGGATTTTGTGGACTTATTTTAATTTTCTTCAGCTTTGACCTGAACAATTTATGGTTGTGTTAGTCTGGGTACATTAGAGAAATAAATCCACAGAAACTCATATGTATAAGAGAGAATTTTATATAAAGGGTACGTGTACATTAAGAAAGCATCCCAACCCAGTGCTGTCCAAGCCCATAAGTCCAACATTAGCTTATATGTCTGACACCGATTTACAAAGACCTCCTCAATCTCACAAAACACATGCAATGACGCTGACTGCAGGAGGAAAGTCAAATCAGTGAGCATGTAAGCATCTTAGCTCTGGATCTCCAAAAGTCTGTTCCAGCACCCAGGGCTGCATCAGGGTAGGTCCATGTGGCTTCTCCTCAGGGATGTCTTTCAGGAAGTGAACCTTTCCAGTTAAAGCAGGGAACTGGCTAAGGCAGCTGCACCCTGGTCCAACAACCATCAGAAAGCACAAAACCTTAGAACTAGAAAGGCAAGGCTCACAGTCATTTATCTCTCTGCCCTTCAATTAATCCGACATGTGTCTATCGGCCAGGTTATTCCACAGTGTAGACAATGGTCTATTCCACAGTAGGCCTCTAGGCTAGTTTTGATGGATGAGATTTTGACTGAAAAGATAGATATCTCTTTTCCCAAATGTAGTCAATTTAATTCCTGTATATTCTATCTGTTAAGATACATGTACATAATAGTTGTTTTTACTTTGGGTCTGACAAAATTCTATCGTGCAATATCCAGCTATGTTTCTATGACTAAAGCCATATTTTCCAACTACAGGTCCATTCTCTTTGTTTTTAACTTTTACATTCTAATCACCATTCATTATTCATCCATCTTGATTGCATGTTGATCAACTTCGAACACAAGAGTAACATTCTTCAATTTCTTCCACTCTCACGTTAATGGCAACTGGTTTGTAAATTTTAAGTATAGTTGTATTAACTGGTCTTCCTTGTAGGCATATAGATATTAACCTATCATATACAGCACTGTATTTCAAGATAGATCTTGGAATGTTCTTTTTGACGATGAACGTGATGGCATTCCTTTTGACGTTTTCATTCCAGGAATACTAAATGATATTATTTCACAATTCAAAATGGCCCATACATCCCAGTTCAGCTT
>NW_022103915.1:88629741-88638951 GCF_000313985.2 Echinops telfairi | reverse complement strand
GAGTCCTCTGTAGTTTGGCAATCACAGCCTGATGGCATATCCTTGGAGGTGTGATCTAATTAACATCTATAAATAGATACTGTACATAACTGACTCTCTGTCCTTCTTCCTGCTGGCCTGATCCTATGTCAGGCTTCTTGAGACTTGGCCAGGTGGCCCAGACTGTGGCCAGCCATATTGCCTAATCATATTGATTCCATTCTACTCTTCCTCTACCAGCCTGAGTCTTCCTGCATCCTGCTTCATCCTCCTGTATTGCGCCTCTTGACTATTTTCCGGTTTCCTGGTTCTCCAATATCAGCAACTAGTGAAAGACCTCCAGCGGAGCATCTGTTTCATGGACTTGAGGCAGACTGGCCTACTGCTCATCAGTTGTGTGGGTCACTTTCTTGATATGAATATCTCTTAACATAAATTTCTTTGTTATACATATATAAGTGTCAATGGTTTTGTTTCTCTGGAAATTCAGCCTAACACACAACTTTTAAGCAAATTGGTGAGGGTACGAAAACAATGCTTGGCTTTGATATAACTCACAGCCCTCAAGGGCTTTTCATCAAAAGTGCTCAGTAGTGAGTGAGCCCTGAAGCATGAACATAGGCAATAAACTCATTTCTTACACAAGATAAAATAAAACTCTATTTTCATTGTAAAAATATAGATGGCACAAAATTACAATTAAACATCTTTCATGTGTCTAATTCAGTAATACGAACTGCATAAACCCTGTTTTACAACCGTCACCAATATCGATAAACAAACACTCCATTACCATAAAGAAAAATTCATTAGTTCCTAAAAGTATAATTCCCTCCTTTCCCATACCTAATGCCCTGGATACCACTATTAAACTGTGATCTCTATCCATTTCCCCAAGTACTTCATGTAAGTCTGATCATACCCTGTTTGTCCATTTGTCATTGACATACTTCACTCAGTTCTACCCTGTTCTATAAGTCACTGTGAGTCAGCATAAACTAGATGGCAAGGAGTTTGATTTTTAGCGTTTACTCTTCTCAACATAATGTGTCCAAAGTTCATTCATGTTGTCAGATATGCCATGGTTTTATTTCTCTTTGTCCGAGTAGTATTCCTTTGTGTGTTTATATCACCATTTAATTCTTCATTTCATCTTTTTTATTAAAAGATCATTTTATTATGGGCTCTTAAAACTCTCATTATAATCCATAAATCAATTGTATCAGGCATATTTGTATATATGTTGCCATTATTATCTAGATATTTACTTTCTATTGAGCACTTCATATCAGCTCCTCTTTTTTCCCTCCATCCCCACCCCCAAACTCGTAAACCCTTGATAGATTATAAATTATTATTCCTTTCATATCTCACACCGACCATTGTCTCTGTTCCACCACGGTTTCTGTTGTTCTTTCCCCTGCAGGGTGTGTCTGTGGTTATGTGTTGATAATTACAATCGGTTGCTCCTTCCATCCCTTTTCTCCCTCACCCCCACTCCCATCCCCTTACCCTTCTGGCTTCGCTATTTGAATTCCTATTGCTGGATTCCGTGTGTTATGTGCTCTTCTCTCTTAATTATACCTGTGTACATGCTCCAATCTAGGCCAAAGTGAGAAGCAGCACTGAGGTCAAGATTGTGAGGGGTAAGGAAGCCTCAAGGAACCAGAGGAATATTGTGTGTTTCACCGGTACTTTACTGTGCCCTGGTTGACCCATCCCTCCCGTCACCCCTCTGTGGGGGAATGTTCCATTGTCTACAGATGGACTTCGGACCTCTGCTCCAACCACCCGGGTTCTAAATAATATGTTTTTCGGGGTTTGTTTGTTATGGGTCTTCTGATGCCTGCTACCCAGTCCCGATGACACCTCATTATCACACAGCCTGGTGTTCTTGTTTCATGTGGGCTTGTTGTTTCTCTGCTGGATGGTGGCTGGTTTCACTTCAATCCTTTAAGACCCCAGACTGCTATATCTTTTAATAGCCAGGTACCATCTGCTTTCTTAACCTCATTTGTTTATGTACCCATTTTGACTTCAGTGATTGTGCCCAGAGGAAGAGCATAGCAGAGTGACAGTTTGTTAGAACTAAATGTTCTTGAATTGAGGGATGGTCTGAGCAGAGGACCAAAGTCTGTACACTGCTTTACTGTATTGCCATATAAACATATGTACTTAGGCCAATACCTCTATTTTTATGGATTAATGTATTTACATATGTACACACCTCTGCTTATATCTCTATCCATAGCTTTGCTTCCTAGATCATTCCTCTGTTTTCTTTTACCTTCCTTCTACCTCACAACCATGCCCACCCTACGTCTGCCTCATAATATAGATTTCTGTTGCTCCAACACCCACAAGATCCCTATATCCTCCTTGTTGATTTTAATTCCCTAGTTGTTCCTCTGTCTACAGCGTTGGTTGCTCACTGCACTCTACGCCCATGCCCTGTTCTCTACAAGTTCCTCCGGGACTGTTGGTTCCATTGCTTTCTCCTCATGCTTGCTTCCCATGCCTGTCTTATATAAGTAGGTTAACCAATAATGGCATAGAGCAAACAAAAGACTGAAAAAAGAAAAGAAAGAAAAAAAACATACATAATTCCAGGTCTGTCTGCTGACCTTTATGACTCTCTCCCTATTGGCCCTGGAGGGATTCCAGGAGCTATCCCTCCTAGCCTGAAGTCTATTTTGGGGGTTGCTGATCTGTTATGTTCCCTTCCTGATCTGCCCTGCTATGGGGTTGGAGGGGTGGGGGGCAGGGGTTTGAGACCGCACTACCTCCTGCCGTGTGTCCCTGGCATTGTCCTCTATCACAATATGCTCCATTAAGGTTACAACCTGTCATGAACTGGTGTCAGCCCTACAGTTCTCTCTGAATCTTAGCAGCTCCGTGCAGGGTCATAGTCCTCCAGGCTTGGTGCACCAATATAGGGTCTAGACCGACCATCCCCTTCTCCTTTTCCTTCTTGGTTTGCTTCCATTTGGGCATGATATGCCGGCCACTCACCTCAACCTGTAGGCTTAGTGTTGTTCTCTGTCACATATACTTCTGGGGAGGGGATGAGTTTGGCTTTGGTAGGGACTGGACCTGTAGCCCCATATTCTCATTCATTCCTCATTGTTTGGTGCACCATGGTAGGGTCTGTATACACACTCCCAAATCTGTGGAGACATAATCAATACTCTCCCCCTTGGTGGGCTATTGCCCTGCTCCCTCCATGCAATCATCTCATTTTCATCCCCACTTTTCTCCCTCTCCCTTCCCCCTTTCCCCTTCTTTGTGTTGGATTAACTTGTACCTCCTTGGGTTTGGTCTGACCTCCATCTGACTGCCTGTACCTCAACCCATGTATTGTGAGATAAGTGGCTTTTCTTCTATACCTACTGTGCTGCTTATACTTTCCTCAGGGGATTCATGTTGTACTTGTCCTTTTGTGATTGGTTGACTTCTCAACATAACTTCCTCCAACTCTTCCCATGAAACTACGTTTCATGTGATCACCAGTGCTTTATAGTGATGTGTAATACTCCATTGTGTGTACGTGCCAGAGTTTACTAATATACTCGTCTATCGATGGAAATTTAGGTTGTTTCTAACACTTTGCAATTGTGAATTGTGGCACGATAAACATTGGAGCGCAGATGACTGGATGTGGTTATTTCTTACTTCTTTTGGGTATATGCCCAGTAGAGGGATAGCTGGGTCATAAGGTAGATCAATTTCCATTTTCTTTAAATATCACCAGATTGCTTTCCACAGGGGTTGTACATATCTACAGAACCACCAGCAGTGGAGGAGATTTCTTATCTTGCCACATCCCCTCCAACATTTGTTACTCTCTGATTTTCTGATTTGAGCTAACCTCAATGGTGTTAAGATGGTATCTCATCTTTGTTTTAATTTGCATTTCAATGATGGCTAATGTTTGGAAGTATTTTCTCATGTATTTATTGGCCATACAGATCTCCTCCTTAGTGAAATTTCTTTTCAGTTCTTTTGCCTACTTCCTCAGGGGGTTAACTGTTTTCCTCTTTTTGCAGGCCAGGAGGATATTGTAGATTTTAGTCATAAACCCTTTCTCTGCTGTGTCATTTATAAAATTCCTCTCCTAACCTGTGGCTTACCTTGTTACCATCTTGGTGAAGTATTTCTACACACACGGGTGTTTTATCATTAGTAGATTTCACTTGTCAATTTCAGGTTCACCTGTGTGTGTACCCTTTCCTATTTCAGTTAGCCTTTGTTTTCCCTGGGCCAAGGTTCTTAGGTTTGTCCTGATTCCTTCATTTTTTGTCCTGATAATTTGGGGGTTTGCTTCTAGGTCTGTGATCCACCCTGAGTTTATTCTTGTGCATGGGGTGAGGTAAACATCTTGTTTCATTTTTCTACATGTGGATATCCATTGTTTCCAGCACCACTTGTTAAAGAGGGCATCTGCCTCCCACTTTATGCTTTTGGGCCCTTGTCAAAGATGAGTTGTCTAGCTTCCCTAGGGTAGTGCTGTGGGTGGACATCTGTTGTGTAGGACTCCACCCACAGCTGTGGGGTTCTTGGCAGGGCAGCCATCCAGCTCCTGGCGTGGCGACCAGCCCCGGGGTGGCGAAGAGGGGGAGCATTTGTTGGCTAGTGACCACAGCAGTGTGCAGAAGCAGCATGGCCAGCATGGGCTGGGAAATTCCACGGATCAGGTTGTAGATTGCTGGGGCTTTGGAGCAAGACAGATGTTGGGGAGGCTCACCTCCTGGATCAAGGAAGCACTCTGGGTTGTCATGGGTTTTTTTTTCACTTACAAGAATCCTCTCACTCATCCTGCTGGACACCAGGGTCAATGCCACAGAGCTCCCAGTATGGGCTACTTACCAAGGCATCGTCTTGCCTCTCATTTCATCTCTTGATTGACATTTATTTTCACCTTTTATGTATTATGACTAGTGCTGAGGTGAATATTGGTGTAGAATGAGTTCATTTTTATATCAAATAAAAATCATTCAGACAGGATATACTTAAGGTCATATTTTAGCTAGTTGACTTGTTTAAATTTTCCTTTGCTTCATCTTGAATGTGCATAAAAGCAATTAGTGGCCTGATTCACAATTGACCCTGTCCTCATTCCGACTCATGATATTAAATTTATTTATTGTCTTCCTCAAAAGATGTAGTCATTTTGTTCCTGGGCATTCTATCTGGTGATGTCCCTGTGTATAGTTGAAAACATGTATTGGATAAGTATACAGCCAAAATATTACGAGATTATAGTTCATTGAGAATTTATATTTAGAAATTAGAGTATTATTGAAGTTATATGAATATAATATTTTCACATATCTTTTTCTACTTCTTTGTAAAGAAAAACAACTCTACTAAAAGAAACTAATACATTTTTAAAATTTGCTCTTTGATTCTCCAGGAACCTTTTCAATAACATATCTGTCTTTTTCTATGTAAATTAATCAATTATGTTGTTTTCTCTTGCTTTGTTAGTCACATAATCATTGCTAACCACCTCAAAAACACTATGAGTATTCTGAACCAGCACACTCTCCAAATTTCTGCCTATATCTTGAATAAATCTTTCTAAGTGGCCTTTGTTGAGTATCCACCAATACTGATATAACTCAGAATTCCATCTTTGGCCTGTTGTTCGTCCACATTTTTCCTTAGGGAATTCCATCAATTCTCGTGGCTTTAATTACAATCTAGACACTAGAGGCTCTCAAACCTTGTTCTATCTCTTAACCTTCACAAATGTCTTCTCTAGGTGCTTCATAGTCACCTCCCAATAAAAGTAAATTTTTCATCTTCTCCTCAAAACTTCTTTTCTTTCAAGCTTCCCAGTAACAACAAATGGCAGCACTTTCTTCCAGATCGATCAACATATGGACACCATAATGGATTCCTTTTTCTTTCTGAATCCTACCTTGTTTCCCTGAAAGTAAGACATTCTCCGAAAATAAGACCTACTCACGGTTTTGCCTCTTGCTGAAATATAAGGCATCCCCCCGAAAATAAGACTGCCCTGAAAATAGGCCCCCCCGAAGCTACCGTAACTCTGGACTCAGGACCATAGAGGCGGGCATCACCAAGCAGCTCACTGTTGGCCGTAGTGCAGCTGGAGCAGACAGGAAGTGCAAGGTCTCTTTTAATAAAACAATAAACAATGAATGTGTCCCGTATTCTTCTTCATGGAAAAACAAGATATCCCCTGAAAATAAGACCGAGCGCATCTTTGGGAGCAAAAATTAATATGACACTGTTTTATTTTGGGGGAAATAGGGTAGTATCCACTAAAACAACAAAGCCTATTTATTATACCTTCTAATGCTTCTTTATTTTTCTTCTCCAATGACAATCATGGCCTTATGGCTTTACAGTCATTTTGGGGAATGTAATATTAAGTTATTAAATTTCATATCTAACTGATTTCATTTTCTTTTACTATACTTCATTAAGAGTGTTTACGTAAATATAAATGCGTGTTTTTCTAGCTTATGACTTCACATGCTTACATTTCTCCAGAAATCAAAATACGAGTTTCTTACCAGAGTCTTTCATGATATTCAAGAGTTGGCTTTCATTACACATGAAGCTTCAGATAATCACATTCTGTCTCCCAGCAGTGCCACAGCCAGTGCTTTTAACTATTTTGTTTTGTTTTTATTACTTCCTGGAAACTTAAAACTTTCTCACCTCTGGCCTTACACTGGTTGTTGATCACTCTGTCTAAAACATCTGTCCTTCATGCTTTTCCCATTTGCTTCAGTTCATGCTGAAGAACTTAGTTTCAAAATCAGTTTATCAGAAAATCATTCGCTGGGTGCAGTTCTGTTGTATTTTGTTATTGTTGGTAGCCTTCTTACTTCTCTGTTACATATTTTTCTATGTTATTTTTATTTGATATATGAAACCCAAGATGGAATCTATAGAGATAATGAGTAGGTTAAGGGTTTGGGGCCTGGGTATGGCAAGGGAGGTGGGAGAGAAGTAAAGGGGAACTGAGAGGAGTATAGGAAAGAAGAAAATATTTTGAAATTGGTTGTGGTAGTGATTGTACAATACTGCTTGATAAGACAGTGAACTATTGAATGCTATGATATCTGGATTTATGTCCAGATTTTTTTGTCTGGAAGGTTTATGTACAATAGATTTTTGGGGAGCAATCCACAATCCACTCTTTTCTTCCCCCTTTTCTCTTCCCAAGTGATATTTTCTGCTACTATTTTCCTCAATTCCCAACAGCTGAATCCACTTTTGAGCACTATATATAAACGTAGGCCAATTGAAATCTTCAATCAGTCTCAGCTGAAGCAGTCTATAAATCAATGGCCTCAGGACTCTCATGTGCTCCTGGGTCTGATGAACTCTACATTAACAGCTCCTCCTCTTCTGTTGGCCCAGAAGCCATCTCTCTTGCCAAACAAGCCATGATTTTTGCCCAAGAGAGAGACTTCAAATCACAGTATGCTATGTGCCTAGCTGGACAACTCCCCTAGGACTGTATTTCTGCCTAGATCCTAGATTCTACACAGGGCAGAAAGGCGTTGACGTGGTAGAATGACTTATGAAGCTGTGCACTGTTCAGTAAACCGCAGAAAAACTCTCTGTGGAGGAAAGAACTCCATTTCATTGTATAGTAGTTATATTTCTTTTAAACAAGTGAGTTGTTTTGACAATATCTTATATACTATGCTTCCTGTAACTGACTATACATCCCTGTTGCCTTTAAAAAGATGATACTTCCTGCATCATTCTCCACTTTATATTCTTATGAATTTGGGATATGTCAATATTCTGATAAAATTAACTTGAGACTTCACTCCAATTCATGCTGCTAATGGAGCCTGGCATTCTTCATTCTGCTCTTATTCTTGAGGAAACGATCCGCTAGGTTAGTCTCAATGGCTTACTATGTGACTTCTTTCAGTCATTTCAAGAAAGCCTTACCCCCAAATCAGCCACGTTTCATGAGAATTATTTTATAGTAGCCATAATTTACCTCAAAGCATTCTCTCATCCCCTATGTGTCATTACTAGATAATTCTTTTGCTGCTTCTCTCTTGAGGGAAGAACCAGTGTGACTCAAAGATCCCATCCCCAAGAGAAACTCATAATGGGTTGGGTGTTGGCCGCCTCACCATATCATTGGGTCATTCTCCTATGCAGCTAATTAGTTTATTTGCCATTAGAAAGAACCTTATATATAGCTTTGCCATTTCAGTATTATGTTCTCTGAACCTTTCCTCTTAAACATTTCACATTTTGTGGCTGAACAGGCAGGTAGGAGAGATATTTTTAAATTACAAGACCCTTCATCATAGCTGATTTCTTCTCTCTGTTCCCCCTTCCTAGTCCCTGTCAATTTCTACTCTCCTTTATAATATTTGTCAGAAAATTTCTCCATTACATAATACATAATATTTGTTCCTTTATTCTTTCCTGTCTCACTTTCCTCAAATTTCAACCATTGAATCATAGTGTGTCTTACAAAGTTAATTTCAAAACCCCCCTCAATATTTTTAATTTGTCTCTGAGTGTCAAAATATTTCATCCTGTTCTGACTCTTGTGTTCTCCAACTCATTTTTAAACTGTATTTTCTATCATGCAAAGCACACATTTGATGTCACATATTATCCTACTTGAGGACCAGATTTTACTTTGAACAAAAGAAAAGGGAATCACAAGCTTTGCCTCCTGTACTCTGGTGTGGTTTTCTCTCATTAGATAATAGTTTTCTCTACATTTGAAGGCTATATAAATGCTTAGATGTGAGCCCATGTTCATATTCAGAAAAAATTTGATTGCATGCCAATGAAGAATAGCAAGGAATGGGTGCTAAAAAGCCTGAAATGAAATGTTCAGTGATTTTCCAGAGTGTTGAGAGAAATAAGGAAGAGGACTAAAAAGAACACTATCCAGCAAAAAAAGAGAGAGAGAGAAAATATTCTTTCAGCAAAGCCAATTTAATTTTAGAAGAAAATAACCTTTGAACTCGATTACAGCAATCCTACCAGGTTATAAGCAGTCTAACTTTTCTTATGAGTTTTTCCTACTAAATAGGTGTAGAGTATTATCGAGGAGCCGTGATTACATGGAGGTTTAAGCTTTGAACTACTAACTACAAAGCTGATGCTTCATGACTTCCGGGCTGGGATTTAGGAGACGTAATTTCTGACTCTAGCTTTGTGAATTTATTCTTGTGAATATCATCACCTATATAAACTCACTTG
>NW_022103915.1:88627094-88628916 GCF_000313985.2 Echinops telfairi | reverse complement strand
CTATCTCATCTATTCACTCAAATTCAAACTCAACATTTTTTCTTTCATATCAGTGACTTCAAATTAAATAGTTACCATGATTTCTATACTACTGGTTAAAATGTACCTGGAACCCTTCCAAAAAAAAAGAAAACCCAAACTCGTAGTGCTATTGCGTGAACTCTAATTCATGGTGACCCAGAGGACAGATTAGAACTGCCCCCAGTGGCTTAAGGAAGGAAATGGTCGCATCTTTCACTGGCATTGGGTTTGAACAACCAATCTTGTTCAATCTTGTGCTTAGTCACAGTGTCACCAGGGATCCTATAACTAAGTAAAGGTTTAAAGGTCATACTCTCAGATGCCTTGAAATGCATCACTGTGTGTTGATTAAGCAAGGATGCTTAATCAGAAATCCATCGATCCTTCTTTTGAACATCATTTTATCTTCCTTGTTGCTCTCTTAGCATTATTTCTTCTTCCTTTGTGCTCCTCCATTCATTCTATTATTTTCCTGTCTTATCTTCCTTTCTCATCATTGAAGTTTTCTCCCCTGCTTGTTTTTAGACATTCCATTGAGTCCACCATATTGACTGCACTTTTTGTTCCATATTTTGGATTGTGATTGTGTCTTTTCATAATAATAAAAGATTAATTAAATTACATGTCATTATATATTAACATTTTCCATCTTTAAGCTAAGTAATTCATGTGGTGTGGGACTTCCTTCTTAGTCACTTATCACTTGCACTCTAAGATAAACTCTATTTAATCATACCAACTGAATCATAACAGGAATTTGTAATTCTGACAAAAAGATTCATAATTCAGATATTTTCTCTGATTAATGACTGTAGTATTTTTTATATGAAACAGGCTGATGAGATTCTTTAAGTGCTTCATTTCTATGTTTTAATTTAATATGATAAACACTTGATGTAGTCTTATTTAGTCAGCATGATTCCTCCGCTTTAAGCATTGTTTTATCCAATGATACTGAACTGGATAGTGATCTCGGGAAGTCATCAAACACTTTCTGCTCAGCAGAGTAGAGGGCATTGCATGAGCATTTCTAGAAATTGTCCTATTAATGCTATATTACTTCCATTCTCAAATTTAGTTACATTCTCAGAATTCTTTGTCCTCATACCTTTGTGGTCACAATGATTTACATATGGGTATGAAGCCATTGCTAGGACTATCCCTATTAATCTAGATTCTTCTGTTTGGAATCTCACCTATGAGTCTATTACTTCCAGTTTATGAAAAAATGTGTTTGATGAGAGTAGTATTAAAGCCCTTTATTTCCTCAGTGGGTTTATATTCTAATACTTATGAGTCAATCTTGGTATCCAAACATATTTCATAACTCCTCCAGATTCTATGTAATTTTATATTTTTATCTCTTAAAATCTAGGATAATTATTTTAAAATGTGTACTGAATGATATTTACATTTTTAAAAGGCTATTAAATAATTGTAAAACTCAAAAGCAACCACTTTTAGCACTATAAAATATGTTTATTTTTCTCACTCCGATACAGAAAACTTTTCTTAACTGCAGACTCTCCATTAACATTTATCTTAATTCATTAGATTGCATATTATAATAAACATAAAACTCATGTCTGGCATTTAATTTTTTTTGAGGTTTTACTGGCATAAGTAAAACGAGGTGAACATTTATGGGCTGAAAACCTCTGTACAAATAGAATTCCAGAAGGATTATTATTATTCGAAAGGTATGGATTCAAGATTCATGATTCTTGATAGATGATTTCAACTTAAAAAAAATCATTTTATTGGGGGCTTGTACAATTCTTATCACAATCCATACATCCAT
>NW_022103915.1:88615724-88626217 GCF_000313985.2 Echinops telfairi | reverse complement strand
ACACAGGCAGGTGTGCTTCTTCCATGTGGGCTTTGATGATTCAGAGCTTGATGGCTGCTTGTTTACCTGCAAGCCCTTAAGATGACAGACTATATCCATCTGCTGCCTTAATACTAAACCTATAAATATATGCATGTACATCTATTTCCCCACCGTCCTATATAAATATATTTATATATGTACATGCCTGTATTTAGACCTCTATAAATACTCTTTGTCTCCTACTTCTTTCCTCTATTTACTTTTACTTTCCTCTTGTCCCACTATCATGCTCAGCCTTCATTTGGTTTTCAGTAATTTCTCTTGGTTACATTGCACTTGCTGAATCCCTAACAGGCCTCTCTTTGCCACTAAATTTGGATTACTTGTTGCTCCCTTGTCCCTGGGTTGGTCAATACCACCTCCTTGTCCCCGCCTTTCCCTCTTCCATGTCCCCCGAGATCCATTGGCCCCATTGTTTTCTCCTGCAGACTGTTCATCCAGCCTATCTAGATAGATCTTCACAGATAATAATATGCACCAAAAAACAAGACATAGCAAGACAAAGTGACAAAAGAGAACACAACCATGACAACAAAAAAGAAAACCAATGACACATAAAATAAATTAATTAAAAGTAAAAGAAAAAATTTAAAAATTAAAAAAACAAAAAAAACCCCGTGTAAATAGATCAAGGTCTGATTTTTGGCCTCTAGGCATGTCCTCCAGTCAAGTCCGATGGGGTGTCATGCTCTGGCCCCAAAATCTATCCTTTGCATTCCTTTGCACCGTATACCTTAGTTTTTCTCCTATGCCCCTTTTGCATTTTTCTTTTCTTTTCTTTTTTTATAAACTTACCTCAGTGGATTCATGTTGTACATGTCTTTTTGTGCTTGGCTTACTTCACTTAGCATAATTTCCTCCAGTATTTCCCATGCGGCAATATGCTTCATTCATTAATCACTGCTTTTTAGCGATGCATTGTACTCCATTGTATGTATGTACAACAGTTTTTTAATCCACTCATCAGTTGCTGGAAATTTGGATTGTTTCCAACTTCTAGCCATTGAGAACCGTGCCACAATGAACATTGGAGAACAGATGTCTGACCAAGGTTTGTTTCTTGCCTCTTCTGGGTATATGCCCAGTATGGGGATTGATGGGTCATATGAGAGCACAATTTCCATCTGTTTTAGAAATCGCCAAATCGATTTCCATAATGGCTGTACATACCTACAGGTCCACCAGCAGTGGATGAGAATTCCTATCTCACCACAGCCCCTCCAACACTTGTTGCTTTCTAATTTTTTGAATTGGGCTATCTTTGAGTTTGTGTTAGTATCTCATAGTTGTTTAAATTTGCGTTTCTCTTATGGTTAAAGATTGGGAACATTTTTTCATATGTTTATTGGTCATTCAGATTTCAGACTGTGAAACTTCTGCTCAGGTCCTTTGCCCACTTCCTCAGTGGGCAGTTAGTTTTTCTCTTATTGTAAGCTTGCAAGGTATTGTAGATTTTAGTAATGAGGCCTTTGTCTGATGTGTCATTGCTAAAGATGTTATCCTAGTCGGTGGGCTCTATTATTAATCTCTTGGTGAATTCTTTCGATGTACACAGGTGTCTTATCTTCAGTATATCCCACTTGTCTATTTGTGACTCCTCTGTATTTGTATCCTTCCCTATTTCTGATAGCCTATGTATTCCTGTGCCAGGTTCTCAGGTTTGTCCCAATTCCCTCATTAATGTCCCTAATTCTTTGGGGTTTTATTTCAAGGTCTGTGATCCACCTTGAGTTTATTCTTGTTCATGGAGTGAAGTTATGGTCTTGCTTCATTTTTTCTGCAGGTAGATATCCAATTTTCCAGCACCATTTATTGAAGAGAGCATCTGCTTCTCATTTATTATTTTTTGGGCCATTATCAAGGATCAGTTGCCTATATGCTGATGTTTTTATTTCTGGGCCTTCAGCTCTTTTCCACTGTTCTGAATATCTGTCGTTATACCAGTACCACACTCTTTTGACTATTGTGGCTGTATAGTATGTGCTAGTCAGGTAGAGCAAGCCCTCCCACCTTGTCCTTCTTGAGGAGTTCTCTGCTAATTCTGGGCTTCTTACCCTTCCATATGAAGTTGGTAATCAGTTTTTCCAATTCTTTGGAGAAGGATGCTGGTATTCATAATGGGATAGCATTGAACTTATATAGTGTCTTGGACAGAACTGACATCTTTACAATATTGAGTCTCCCAATCCACGAGCATGGGATGTTCTTCCATTTGATGAGGCCACTCTTGGCTTCTTGGAGTAGTGTTTTATAATTTTCCTCATACACATCTTTCCTTTTTTAATTCAGGTATATCCCTAGATATTTCAATTTGTGTTTGGCTATTGTAAAAGGTGCTACCTTTTTAAATGTCTCTTCTGTGATCTTGTGTGATGTGTCGAGAAGTCCGATAGACTTTTGCTTGTTGATCTTGTATCCTCCCACTCTGCCATATTCCTCTACTGCTTCCAACACTTCACTTGTGGAATTTAGGGGATCTTTGATGTATAGAATCATATCATCTGTGAATAATGATAATTTCACCTCTTCATTCCCCAGATGAACACTTTTGATGTCTTTTCTTTGTCTTTTCTTGTTAGCTAGGACCTCCAGTATGATGTTAAATAGGAGCGGGGACAAGGGACATCTTGTCTGGTTCCCTTTTTCAGTGGAATTGTTTTAATCTTTTCTCCATTAACTACCACATTGGCTGCTGTTTTTTCATATATATCTTGCATAATATTGAGGGATTTTCCCTCTTGAGTGTCTTAAACAGAAATGTGTGTTGGATATTTTTGGATCCTTTCCCCACATCTATCGATATTATCATGTTGTTGTTATCATTTTTCCTGCCAATGTGGCAAATACTACTGATGGTCTTTCATATGTTGAACCATCCCTGCATCTCTGGTATGAATCCCACTTGGTCACGGTGAATTATTTTTTTGATATGCTTTTGTATGCTATTGATCAGTATTTTGTTAAGGATTTTTGCATCAATGTTTATTAGGGATATTGGTCTGCAGTTTTTAATTCTTGTGGGACCTTTGCCTGCTTTAGGTATGAGAATGATGCTAACTTCATAGAAAGAGCTTGGGAGATTGCCATTTTTCTATGTTCTGGAAAAGTTTGTGTAGGATTGGTGTCAGTTCTTACCTGATTGCTTGGTAGAATTCTCCTGTGTAGCAAACTGGCCCAGGGGCCTTTTTTGGTTGGTAATCTCTTGATAACCTTGCCTATTTCATCCATTGTTATGGGTCTGTTGAGGATCTTGACATCCATCTGGGATAGGCTAGGGAAGGATTATGTTTCGCAATATTTCTCCGTCTTCCAAATTGTTGAATTTGTTAGAGCATAGGCCTTCCTAGTACTGTGTAATTATCTGTTTGATTTCATTAATGTCCCTTGTAATGTCCTCTGTTTCATCCCTCATCCTTGCAATTGTTGTTTCTTCCTTCATTTCTTTTGTTAGGTTTTGCCCAGCAGTCTATCAATTCTGTTAATTCTTTTAAGGAACCAACTTTTAGCTGCATTACTTTTTTCCATAGTTTTTTTGTTTATCCGCTCCTGTATCTCAGCTCTGATTTTTATTATACCTATCCCCTTGCTATTAGTATGGCAGTTCTGTTAACTCTTGTCTAATTGGTGTAATTTTTGTGCCAGCATATCATCCGTTAGTCTCTCTTCTTTTTTTATGTGTGCATTTATTGCTATCAGACTTCCTCTGATAAATGGCTTTGCTATGTCCCAAAGGTTTTGGTATGTCGCTTTTCATTCTCATTGGTTTCTAGAAACTTCCTGATTTCATATCTGATCCGTGTCAATACCCACTCCTTTTGCAATAGATATTTGTTCATCCTCCAATAGTTTTTCCTTGTTTTCTTCACTGTCCTTCTGTTAATTTCCCGTCTTATTACACAGTGATCAGAGATAGATGTCTGTATAGTCTCTATGTGCTTGAATTACTCAACTTTGACTTGTGTCTCAGAATGTTTTCTATTTTTGAATATGTGCCATGTGGGCTTGAAAAGTATGTGAATTTCTTTTGCCTGTGGGTGGAAAAGACTGATAATATCCATCAAGTCAAGTTGTCTAATTGTGCTATTTAAATCTGCAACCTCCTTTTTGAGTTTCTTTCCCAATGATCTGTGTTTTTCAGAGTGGTGTATTAAAATCCCCAACTATAGTTGTTGAGCCTGTGATTTATTTTTTCATCTCTTTGAGTGCTTAATTTACAAATTTTACGGGTCTCTTGTTTGGTGCGATCTCTATGTAAGTCATAGTGATTTGTGTCATGGTGCTTGGAGCACCTTGGGTGGCATGTGGTGTTTCCCTTTGCAACTGTAGTGCTGAGGTGGGTGTGTTGGTGTACCCTCCATGGTGTAGGGCACTGTAGCTGGCAGGTGGGATTAACCTAATCAGAGAGATAGCCATGGAGGTTGTGCCTATGTTCCCTCCGCAGTGTGGAGCACCACTGGTGGTGGGCAAGAGTTCCCCAGTCCTTTGTAGTTTAGGGTGCAGTTCTCCCAGCCATGTGAAGGAGAGCACCCCCACCGGCTTGGGGTCTGGAAGAGGACTGGTGTGATTCCCCCGCTGTGTATAAAGCCAACAAATGTGGGCGGGAGCTCCCATAAGTGGGCCTTCGGAGTTGCCGTAGGCGGAGAGGAGTGGCCTGGAGGTCGATAGTGGTTTGTATGAGGAAAGAGAGGGAGAGGAGAAGAAAAGGAGAGAAAGAAGAAAGCAAAGAAGGGAGCAAATATGCCTAGCAAACAAACACCCAACCCCCCACAAAATGCAAAGACGAAACTAAACAAAAGTAAAAATAGTAAAAAAAAGAAAACAAAAATTGAAAACTGAATTTGCTGAGATTGTGGAGGAAAGACAGAAGAGACAGAAGAAGAGGAGAAGAGAAGTCAAAGTGAAAGAAGTACAAAAAGAAAAACAATAAAAGGAAGAAAAAATAAAGAGCTGAGTCCTGTGCCATCTCGTGTATCACTGCCTCATGCTGCATTCAGCATTGTCACAGGGGGCAGTCTGTAGCTCTCCACACTCGGTGGTCGTAGTTGCCCTAGGCAGACGGCAGGGGTCTGGAACCAACAATGGCATGTGGAAGGAAAGAGAGGGTGAGCAGAGAAGCCGAAAAGCAGTAAGAGAGGAGAAGAGAACAAAAAGAGAAGAAAGAAAGAAAAAAGGAGAAAGGGAAAGAAGGGGAAAACACAACTGTGCTCACTAAGATTGACTGTGATGGTAAAGGGAGAAGAAAGAGAGAAGGGAAAAAATAAAGAATAAAGAGATAGCTGATCCCTGATTGCCTGAATGCAGGGCCAGATGGGTTTAAACCCTGCCCCAAGATGGCAGGTTGTTGTGCCCTTTTGATTCAGGGACCCAGTGGTGCTGGGCAGAATTGCCCTAGCGGGTAAGATCACCTGAGGTCCGATGGAGGTTTCCTCATCAGCGCAGAGTGTTGTAGATGGCCATCACAGCTGCCTTGTGTGGTGTGCTGCACTCCCACAGAGGACAGGCTGGAGTTCCCCCTGCTATTTGTGTTCAATTGCCCTAGGCAGACGGTAGTGCATTGGAAGCCAGCAGTGGCGTATGATAGGAAAGAGAGGGAGAGAAAAGGAAAAAGAGAGAAAAAGAAGAAAAAAGCAAGAAAAAGAGAAGAAAACCAAACAAAACAGCTTGTTGAGACCGACTGTGGTGGGAAAGATAGAACGGTGGGAGAATAAAGAAAGAATGAATAGAGTGGTAAGTAAGGAGATAACTGAGGCTTGATTGACTGACTGTGAGGCTGGAGGAGTTCCAACTCTGTCTCAAGGTAGCGGGGTGGTGTGCCCACTTTGTGTAGGGTCCCACAGATTCTGGGTGGGATTACCCTTGAAGGCAAGATCATAAGAGCGGCCAGGGGTCAGTTCCGACAGTGTTATTGAGTGCTGTAGTTCACTGTTATATCTGCCTTGTGCTGTATATAGCACTACAGCAGTAGGGGGGTTAGATGGGGTGCCCAGGGTGCTCCCTCAACCCTGTGTAGGGCCCTAGGACAGCCAAGTCCTCCCCTGCTGTGTAGAATCCTTGAGAGGGAAGCTGGGCTTATTGTAGTATCTAGACTGCTGATGCCCTACTAGCTCAGAGGTTTTTTTTTCCTTTTCTCATGGACAGTTAGAATAGAATTAAATTAAATTGGCTCCTTGACTCTGGGCTCTAGGTCTGTTCTCAGTTAGAAACATAGACTTGCTCCAGAGGGTCTTTGTTATGTTGAAAACCTTCAGGCACTGTAGCTAAGTTCTGGCATTCCTTAGCAGGGTTCCCTTCTTATGCTGATGTATGTTAAGGGAGTCCTTCTACATGCTTCCTTGGAGATGAACAATGAGCCTGGAATTTGCAGTTTTTACCAAGAAAATATATTCTCTCTCTCTTTTATATTGGGCTTATGAGTTGCCCTGATTTGGGTGCTGTCAAGCTGATACCCCCACCCTGCCCCAAGGGGGAGATTCAGCTTATCAGGGAGGTTGTTTTCTTTTCCACCAACTGGAACTGAATTCACCCCCTGGACTATGACTATCCGCTTATTTTCTCCCATCCCGTAACCTGCCTCAGGTAAATTCCTGATTTTTCTTCTACTCCAAATTATGGGTCCTAGCCGACCCTGCTTCCCAGGCTATGGGCTTAAGACAGCTAACAGTGTGAAGAGCTCTGGTGTGCGATTCTCCTCATGTCTAGGATTATGTCCCCTTCGGGCATCAGCCTGGGGAAATTCCTACTTGCTGAGAAAGGGCGGAGGTCGATATTAAGCTGGATCCCAGGAACCCAGTATGCCGAACCTAGAGTGATTATGTGTGAGTGAGTCTTAACTAGACACAATCTTCTTCCATCCCCTCTACAATATAATTTTTAATGCATGCATAAAATTTTAAATGAGGAGGTGCTTCTGATCAGAAGGTGGTCTGCCTAAGACCAGTGGAACCCATGTTTTCTGGTTACCTCACTAGGGGCAGGGATTATCACCCAGTAACCCTAATAGGCTGAGTTCCAATTCCTCTGGGGATGAAAGGAGCCCTGTATTTTCTTTCTCAGAGGCTAATAAGAATAAGTCTAACTACCTCGATCCAGCTATATTGCAGGATCAAGCTGCCTCTGTCTCACTGGTGCTGGCTCTCTCCCTAGGTAGCTGGGACTATTTATCTAGAGTGCATGGTTTCACCCTTGCTATTAGGGGAATATGAAGAAGTTCAGTAAGGGGATTTTCCCAATTGGGATTCAGATCTGCTGGTTGCAGTGGTCTCCAGTGTCCAGGGCATCCAGAAGTCCATGGGAATGTCCTTAGGATACCCTAGAGGGGCAGACTATCCTGAGTCTCTTCCCCCTGTTGGCAGATCTTCACATCAGAGGGGAAAGAGAATTGGGTAGCAATCAGTGCCCCACTGTTCATTGATGCAAGGCACCTACGGGTGCAGCATCAGGGGGAGCATAGCACACGGGTTGCTAGAGTAGGGAGTATGACTCACTGGTGGCAGGGGTGTGAGTAGGGGGTTTGGGGGGCACAGGGTGTGTAGCGCTCTGCATAAACATGGGGTGCCAGGAGGAGGGGAAGGGAGCATGCAAGAGATTGCAGCATACCACACATTGGGCAGGAAAATGCAGGGGACTGGGGCACATAGGGGATGTGGGATTGCAGGGATCATAGGGAAACACAGCTGGCAGGATTCTCTAGGGCCAGGGAGAGCCAGGGATCCCAGATGTGGTGGGTCAACAGTGCTGGGAAATTCCAAGGAACATGGTACAGGGGTCTCAGGATTGGTGAAATGCAGGGGTATGTGTGTCACGGTAGGTACACCTGCTCGGTCTGTGGTGAAACTTAACAAAGATTCCCCAGGGTAATGCGAGAGGAGGGCTTAGTTTGAATCCTCCAAAATGACCCCCTCACCCACAGATCTGGCAACCACACACAGGGTACTCCAGACGGCTGACCCTACATTGGTGCCAGCTTCCTGGAAGACCAGAAATATCTTAAATTATATTTGTACTCTTTTTCGGTTAGGTATTGTTTAATATTTTCATTAATATTTTAAAACTCTTTCTTACAATATAATCTAGTTTTGCATATCTCTTTTATTGTTCTTATTTAAGTATTAACTGTATTTTAAAACTCTTTCTTACAACATAATCTAGTTTTGCATATCTCTTTTATTGCTTTTATTTAATTATTAACTGTATGAAACAACAAACTACCTTTTGTCATGCTGTTTTTTATACTTAAAATGGCTACAAGGCCAGTGAACTGGTTGTTAAATTATTTGAATCCCACCCGTGGTCAGATGGATTATATGGTCCCAGTAGCAGACCCGTTTGCATGGCAGCCTATACGTGTTGCAGGGCCTTCTCTTGTTATAGGCTGCAATAAAAACTAGCAGCTTTTAAAACCACTTGTTAAAAACGTAGGGTCCCAGGGTTGAGATCAGTTATTGTTGTGGGTGACAACGTAGCACAACCAAATGAGGGATGTGTTGCTTTTAAAACCCAAAGATGTCCACCAGGCTCTGTGTTTTCTTTTTTCTAGTCATTAAAGGGGCCAGATACAAATACTTAGCTTTGACTTTAATAGTCCAAATATAATAACTTATCCTTCATTTTAATTGAAATATCTTGAGATGTCTCCATCGCTGAATTTATAACAATTTCATTGAGATTGAAGGTGTCTGAATTTTTGTTGGATTATTTAACAACCTGTAAGTCACAAATATCTTGCCATTAAGTCTAGCGTCATTGATATTTCTTGCTTATTAGCTACAATGTGCACAATATCATCAATGCATGACCAATGTGAAGTCTCATGGAAGGGAGAGACCATCAAGGTCCCTGTGGATGAAATTATAAAGTAGTGCTGGAGAGTTGGTATATCCTCCTGAGGTAGGACATTGAAGGAGTACTTACAATCAACACAGTAGTCTCTAAATTTTGGTGAGGAACCAATAGCAAAACTGTTTATCAAATCATTCAATTCTTTACATAATTCAGAATTTACATTTTATCTTTGCATTTTAAAAGATCGAAAAGTACTGGTAAAGGGAGGAATATTTTGAACCTACCAACTATATAGTTTTCAATTGTTCTGATTTCCAAGAAAGGAGGCAAGCAAAGCTTAAGGAGGGTTTTGTTTCTGTTTGCACTGTAAGGCATCTTTTGCCTTCCCTTTCTGTGTTCTCTTTTGTAGATGCTCTGCTCTGGGACGCTGGCTTTAAATTTTTCAATACGCAGTGAGAGACCTCAGAAAATAGCTGCTCCAGTTTGGAAGTAGGGGTTGCTTGTCTCAGGTTTGGGACAAAGATTTTCAGACTGGATCAGAGGAAGATCTTGGTAATTTTAAGGTAGGCTGGCCTAACTGAAATAACTTGAAATTACACAGCTTCTTATGCCTTGTTTTTTGTTGATTTCATAAAACAGAAAATCAAAAGGAAAAACACATGAAGCGACCTTATAAGTCTGTCATGTGAACTGGCTTCAGGGACCAAATGAGTGTGTGGTTCGCACTCAAGACACTGTCCACCTGGATGAAATATGCAATAGGTCTCCTAAAAGAGTGGATGAAATTGCATCTTGAGAACTTAAGTTTTGATCTATAGTGAGCATTTGATCTGCATTGACTTCTCCCTCTCTGTCTCCCACTCTCTGTGCATGTACCACCATAAGTTTGCTCTAAGTCCTAACCCAAAATAAAACTACTCTTGGTATTTCTCTTTTTCTAAAAAAAATATTTTATTGTATAATTTTATCATACAATTCTCATCACAGTCCATACATACATCCGTTGAGTCAAGCACATATGTACATTCGTTGTCCTCCTCAACCGCAAAACTTTTGCCCTCTACTTTAGCCCTTAATGTCATTTGCTCATTTCCCCCCTCCCTTTCCCCTCCCCTCCCTCATGATTCACAAATTATTATAGTTTTGTCATAGGTTACACTGTCCGATGTCCCCCTCTGCCCTCTTCTCTGCTGTCCATCCCCCTGGGAGGAGACTATACTTAGATTCTTGTAATTGGTTCCCCCCTTCTACTCCACATTCCCTTCACCCTCCAGGCCTCACCCCTCTCACCACTGGTCCTGAAGGATTCATCTATCCTGGATTCCCTGTGTTTTAAATTGCTATCTGTGCCAATGCACATCCTCTGGTCTAGTCAGATTTGCAAGGTAGAATTGGATCATGATGTTGGGGAGGAAGCATTTAAGAACTAGAGCAAAGTTATATGTTTCGTCGTTGTTACCCTGCACCCTGATTAGCTCATTTCCTCCCCAAAACCCCTTAGCAGGGGGGTGTTCAGTTGCCCACCGATGGACTCTGAGTCTCCACTCTGTACTCACCCACCTTTACAATGACATAATTTCTTGTTCCTTGATGCCTGACACCCGATCCCTTTGACAGCTCGTGGTCACACATACTGGTGTGCTTCTTCCATGTGGGCTTTGTTGCTTCTG
>NW_022103915.1:88613154-88614705 GCF_000313985.2 Echinops telfairi | reverse complement strand
TGAGCCCTTGATAGTTTATAAATGGGTATTTTGTCATATCTTGCCCTGTCCGACGTCTCCCTTCATCCACTTTTTGGTTGCCGGACGCTATATCTTATGGTACCTGGGCACCATCAGCTTTCTTCACCACCTTTGCTTATGTTCACATTTTTCTTCAGCAATCGTTTCGGGAAGGAATTAGTCTTTCAGTAGTTATTTTGAGAAAATTTAATACAAATTAATTCATTTCAAAAGTGTGCTGAAAAATATAAAATGTCTATGAAATGTACATAACACAATCTTTATAAGTATTTTAAACTACTTATAATTATTTCGAACTAAGTATTATATGAAATGGATTTTATTTAAAGAAAATATTTTTATTAATTTCAGAATAAGAAAAAAGGTTAAACTACTTATAGTATTTATATATTATAATGTATAAATTACTAGCTAACTTACTTCTCTTCGACTGAATTTCTAGATATTCAGGATAATGAAATTCTTACTGGTGTGCCAAAGAAAAAGTGTATACTAAGGAGTTTCAAAGAGTTTCTTGGGCAACTTTGAAATAATTAATGATAATGTACTTTTTTCCTACGAACTTTTGAAGTCACTCTATATTTTATGTATATATAAAGATCATTAATATGCTTATTTTATGCCATCCAAAGGATTATACTATAATAAATATATAACTAAACCCAGAAAATTGCTATTTTTATTAAATAGTTTTGTTTAATATCAAATTTCTGGTTGAACTAAAAGTCTGATGAGTCAATTCATAGTTATTTTAAAGAGCTTTAAATGTGAAACAGAATGGAATTAGATTCCTCACTGTTGAGAGAAAAATTTTTCTAATAACCTAAGAAGTTCATTTTAGTTTTCATAAAATCTGCCTAGAAGACAAAGTTTCAATACAATAATTTCCTGATTAAAAAACAAGTTCTGTAGGTTTTTTTTGGACAAAACCTAATGTTTTAACTTTTAAAATATATTTTTTTGAGCAATGTAGGTATTGTTTTTAGTAATCTATAATAAAATATTGACAAGTTGAAACTTTGTAGAAAGCTAACAAATATTTGAGTGTGTCTTGTGCTAAAGAAAAATGCAAATCTGTTGAATATGTTATGAATGATATAAAATATATTAGCAAAATCAGTGAAGAAAGATCTTTAAAGTGTAATGTTAAATTTTTATATCAATAATACTGGAGAGTAAGTACATGATATTATGCCATAATTGAATTATTTCATTGACTAGCTTTATCACAACTTTATTTCCTCTAAATTTAGTATCATCAAAGCCTGATGGATTTAACTAAAGAATTCTGTTTGCTCATAAAGTTTTGCTACTATTAAAATGTTTAGCTTAATATATTCTTTTTTAATTTAAATTTTCTATTGTGAATTAGGTGAACATTTACACAGTTCAGTTTTATATTAAGCAATTATTACACATTTTGTTTGAACTCATCATTGCAAACCTCCAGATTTGAAATCAAGATGTTAAAGTCATAACCACTGCAACCTTAAAGTTGTCCCCAATGTTAAGATCTTTCATCCCTCTTCA
>NW_022103915.1:88604560-88612720 GCF_000313985.2 Echinops telfairi | reverse complement strand
CTTTCTACAATTTTAATGCAGCTGTTCTCATAGAACACCAAAGAGGTCTCAGCAATAAATCAGTCTTTTAGGTTTTACCTTGTTAATCTTTCTCTAGCATATGTGACGGTCACTCCCAATTCTTTTCTTTCTTCCTTCGTTTTCTTCAATGCAATACACGGAAACTGAGTTTGTAATTGGTAGGCAATATGTAAAAATCGTAAAATGTAATACAATAATTATGATAATAAATCAGACCTCTAACTTATTGCTATTGAGTTGATTCCAAATCCTAGTGACTCAACAGGACAGAATATCATATGTAAATCTTCACAAATCTGACTGCTACTTTCTCTATAGGATTGAACTATTGACCTTATGGATTGCCAGCAGACATGTATTTGTTTTCTCTAGCCATGTGCAGCTCCTTTGTTAAGTTTATTAACAAATAAATTATTTACATGTTAGCCTTTAAGCTAACTTCAAATTTTAGATGATTCTTAAGTTTTCATGTTCAGTGCTGATCTTTCTTTTATGTCATTTCTAACAATCACATCTTTATCAGTAACTGTTATTTTATCTTTGCTCAAATCTTTATTGGCATGAAAAGTTTGGTATAAGTGCTTTTTTCTCAATTAAAACTGTATGTCCTTCCAAAAATTTGCAGTAATGATCTGTGGGTCTTGATTCTGGTAGTAATAGCTGTTAAATATGCCTGTGTGCAGAATGGGCACAGGATGGAAGAGATTTCTGTGTAAAATGCACTTCCTATTTAGAGTTTGTAATGCTATTTCAGATCATGAGAAAATAACCCTAATTACATTACAGAGGAAAAATTATCCTGGATTTGGAATCAAAAGACCTGAATTCTGGTTTCTATCCAACTGATATGTGTTTGGATAATTCATTAATACTTAACTTGAAATTCTTCATCTACAAGTGAAACTAATTCTATTAACTGACACATCCTCTCTAAAGGGTAATCACTGAGATCAATCATCTGAAAGTATTTGCTAACTGTTCCAACTCTAGAATCCTATCATTAAGTGTTTTAGAAACATTTATAATCTAGTGTCTGTGTTTCCCTCCTTACATTAGGAAGAGGAACCCTGGAAGACGAAGCCATGTAGCATTGCCTGATGTACTGCTTTTGGAACCATTCTCTTTAGATTTATTTTCTTTTTACCTTCTTTAAAAAATTTAATTTCTAAGACTCTGCATAGTTAATCTAAGGACTAATTTAAACCTTGAGAGGAGGTTTCCCGTCTCACCAGCAGGTAATTTATATTAAGAATAGCAGGCCTTCTCTTGTGATTGCAAGATGCGTTAAATTTGTTTTAAGTTTGGAAATATATACTGAGATTCATGAAGAAAAAAATGAAAGAATAGAAAAGCAGAAACTGTGAGAAAAGATGGTCCCACAAGAATGGGTTTTCCTTACTGAAGTTTTACCGAAGAATATCATGAAATATTTACGGCGATTGCACTCTATATTCAAGGAAATGAAGGAAAGCGAAGAAATAGTCCTTATCATCCTAAAACATATTTAGTGAGATAGGAGCTCTAAGAACGAGACCACTGAAGAATGACAATTACCAGCAAAACATATGTTCTAAATAAGAAGTATGCTTTCCTCTAAGTATACCTGCTTATCTCCTCTTAGCTTATTGAACTAATTTTTCAGTATTTATACTAAATCCTGCGTTCTCTGCGAAGTTCTTTGAATTTTCCATCAAACATTGTGTTTGGCAATAGGAACTTATGAACTTTTCTATGGTGCTATACCTTGTGGTGTTGGAAATTATTTAATTTCTAATTAAAATTTAAGTCTCCTGAGTATAGAAGTGATAGCTGAAAGAGATTAATATACACTGGAGTCACTGGGGGAATTTTTGTGAAGGATATGAGATTTTGAAGAACCTTTAAAGGATGGGTAGGATTGAAAAAAGTTCTATATCAGATTTTCAATAAACAAAAAAAAGACAAGAGTCCATTAAGCTCTTGATAAGTGACTAGTACAACTGCTAGCTTTAAATTGGAATAAACTACCACACATATATACTTGATTTAAAGGTTGACTTATCATTTTCGCTTTATTATTTTTGTAGTATGTGGAATCAAGTGTGGACTAGGATATCTAGACTGTGTTTCTTAAACTAGTTGTGTGTACCTCACTAGACCATTACTTTATCATGTGTAAAAGAGCAACACGGACCAGGTCATCTCTAGGGAGCTTTGCAGTTAATAGTTCATGAAAAAATTAATTCAGAATGTGTGACAAGTTTGTGTATGTGTACATGAACACACAAATAATGAAAGGCAAACTTTGGGATTCATGTTGCTTTTGACTTTCTCTTACCCTCTTCTTTTATTTTCAGATCTGAGGCATCAGGGCACACACTCATGCATTTTTATTTTACTAGTTCTTTACTGCTACTGTTACAACCTCCCTCTTTCCTTAATTCATCTCACCTTTTGCAGCATGCCTGAGTTTATAGGAAGGACAAATGTTTGACCACAGGGAGACTACATCTTGTATTTAATCACAGTACAGTTCTCATAAAAATCAGAGGGATTTGTGTTAAACCCATAATTAAGGCCCAGGACCAGTCAGATACTGGGCAGGGTTGAAGCACAGCGACAGGTGGGGAGAATAGAAGGTAAACAGTTACCTGCTCGCTATGACGTAAGTTTTTGTACACTTCTTCATTCCCAGCAAACACTTAAGCATTTTGGAACTCCAATGGTTGTGACCAGGTCCACAGACTATTTGGTTTATGGAAAGTTATAGCAGATAATTCTCATGGATTTCCTTGTCTTCTTGCATCTCACAAATTCATACCCTGGCTGTAATCTGTCTGTCATCCATCCTACAAGTTGCTATCATTTACATCTCTGGGTGCAGGTGAGGATACCCCATGGCTCAATCTCTAGTCAGCCTTTACCTTCGTCCTACACACATTTGAATCCTTTGCATGCCTTACAGCACTTGCTATTATACTCCTTCCTATTCTGTGGACTTTATGTGAATTGAAAATGTGATTAAGGGTAGTGGTGTGCGAGTCAAGAGATAGTATACATGTGAGATGAAATGAGGTTTAGAGGAGAGACAGCTAGAATAATTGCAAAATATTTCATCAACAATTCAAGAACAGAACCAGTGAGTTCTGGCAAACAAGTCAATCTCCATAGCTTTTGTATTCTCTCTGTGTTTCAATGTTCCTCTTTCCTTGCCTTACTCAATCCCTATCTTCTATGTTTCCACTTTTTCTCCATTCTCTTGTTTACAGATGGACGATCATCCCAGGAGGCCATAGCAATAAGGATATTGCATGTGGATGTGACACAATTGCTTTAGGTGACCGCAGGTAAAATGGCTTTATAGTGATTATATGAACTGAGAAGAATTGATGGGATATAAAGTTTGTACACTGTAAATGTCCTAGAATAATTAATCATTCTAATTCTAAGGCAGCGATGCAATTCTTATTTTTATTTCCTCCTCATTTTCTTTTATCTAATCATTTTAGAGCACTGTGATTGACAAATCAATGGATGGGGCAAATCAGTCTATGGTGTCAGAGTTTGTGTTCCTGGGACTCTCCAATTCTTGGGAGACCCAACTTGTCCTCTTTGTATTCTCCTCCATGTTTTACGTGGCAAGTATGTTGGGAAACTCCTTCATTGTCCTCACTGTGGCCTGGGACTCTCACTTACACTCTCCCATGTACTTTCTGTTGGCTAATCTCTCCTTCATTGACCTGAGTGTTTCTTCTGTCATTACCCCTAAAATGATTTATGACATTTTCAGAAAGCGCAAAGTGATCTCCTTTGGAGGCTGCATTGCTCAGATCTTCTTCATTCATGTCATTGGTGGTACAGAGATGGTGCTGCTCATAGCCATGGCCTTTGACAGATATGTGGCCATCTGTAAACCCCTCCACTATCTAACTGTTATGAGTCAAAAAATGTGTATTCTGCTGCTGGGTGCTTCCTGGGTAATTGGTTTGATCCACTCTGTGATTCAATTAGTTTTTGTTGTGAAGTTGCCATTTTGTGGTCCTAATGTGCTGGACAGCTTCTACTGTGACCTTCCTCGATTTATCAAACTGGCCTGTGTTGACACCTACATACTGGAGTTCATGGTCACAGCCAACAGTGGATTTATTTCTCTGGGATCGTTCTTCATACTGATCATCTCCTATATTTTTATTTTGATCACAGTTTGGAAACACTCCTCAAGTGGTTCATCCAAGGCTCTGTCCACTTTATTAACTCACATCATGGTGGTGATTTTATTCTTTGGCCCTTGCATCTTTGCTTATACCTGGCCTCAACCTACATCACAACTAGACAATTATTTTGCCATTTTTGATGTAGTTCTTACTCCTTTTCTAAATTCAGTAATCTACACATTCAGAAACAAAGACATGAAGATGGCAATGAGGAGAATATGCAGTCAACTTTTTGTTTTCCGAAGGATTTCTGAAATAATAAAAGTATTATGAAATTTCCCTTCTATCTTTTTTTTTCTTTTCTTTTTTTCCTTTCTATCTTGGTGTAACACTAAATCTATATACTTTCAAAAGGAGAAGTTTCTATATATTAATTCTGTTGGGTGCTCCTGATTAATAGAACATTCCTCTTGAAAAGCCTTAATGAAGACTTTGTGTTGCTTCCTTACTGTTGACTGAAGCATGTATTGGGTAGGAAACATCTCCTGGAGAAATGTAATTAAAAAAAATTCTCTGAACACATTGATTTGGTGAATTACCATGGTCCAGGACTCAAAATTGTATCTTTTCTCTCTAACAGAGTGGGCTATATAAGTAACTGTGGATTGCCATGGGTGGAAGTACATATTCAAGATGCCAATTCATTCATTAGTCACAGAGTATTTGTGAAGTGGTCTGGGCTTTTACTTGGTCCTAATTCATTCTTTTATTACAGAGCAGCATCTGGGAAGTCAAGAAATAATAAAAGCATGAATGAACAAGGAATCAGAGCAAGACGAGTTAGCCGGATTATTAACTATTTAATTATATCAAGTTTTTGGTTTAATGCCTGTATTTCCATCTAACGAAAGGAAAATATGATCCTTAGGTCATATTTGACTAGAGGTCAATATGATCCTCTAGCCTGGTCAGTGCTAGCTCATCAACACAAATTTTATCTTTGATTTTTACACTTACAGATTGTCCTGTTTCCTCTCTATTTTATATCTTCAAAGACACACGCTTCTTTTTAATTTGGGGACATTCCTTATGTACACATGTAACTGAACTTCTTTTATTTAATCCTGCTCATATAATACTATTTCCCCCCCTCCGTCCCCACTCCCCCTTTTTCATGAACCCTTCATAATTCATAAATTATTATTATTTTTTCATATCTTACACTGTCCGATGTCTCCTTTCACCCACTTTTCTGTTGTCCATCCCCTAGGGAGGAGGTTATATGTAGATCGTTGTAATGGGTTCCCCCTTTGTATTCCACCTTCCCTCTACCCTCCAGGTATCGCCACTCTCACCACTGGTCCTGAGGGGTTCATCTGTCCTGGATTCCCTGTGTTTCCATATCCTATCTGTACCAATGTACATGCTCTGGTCTAGCCAGATTTGTAAGGTAGAATTGGGGTCGTGATAGTGGGGGGAGGTAGCATTTAAGAACTAGAGGAAAGTTATATGTTTCATCTTGCTATCCTGCTCCCTGACTGACTCATCTCTTCCCCGTGACCCTTCAGTAAGGGGATGTCCACTTTCCTACATATGGGCTTTGAGTCTCCACTCTGCACTTACCCTCATTTACAATGTTATGAATTTTTGTTCTTTGATGCCTGATAACTGATCTCTTCGACACCTCGTGGTCACACAGGAGGGCATGATTCTCCCATGTGGGCCTTGTTTCTTCTGAAGTAGATGGCTGCTTGTTTATCTTCAAGACTTTAAGACCCAAGACGCTATATATTTTGATAGCCGGGCACCACAGCTTTCTTCACCACATTTGCTTATGCACACATTTATCTTCAGTGATCATATCGGGAAGGTGGGCACCCACTTATATGATTTTTGTTCTTTGATTTCTGATACCTGGTCTCTTCTACACCTTGTGGTCACACTTCATGTGGGCTTTGATGCTTATGAGCTAGATAGCTGCTTGTTTATCTGAAAACATTTAAGACCCCAGATGCTATATCTTTTGATAGCCGGGCACCATCAGCTTTCTTCACATTTGCTTATGCACACATTTGTCTTCAGCAATTGTGTTGGGAAGGTGTGCATTATGGGATGTCAATTTAATAGAGCAACGTGTTATTGCATTGAGTAAGTAGTTGAGTGGAGGTCCAATGTCCATCTGCTGCCTTAATACTAAACCTATAAATATATGCACATAGATCTATTTCCACACCATCCTATATAAATATATTTACATATGTACATGCCTGTATTTAGACCTCTATAATTACCCTTTGTCTCCTAGTTCTTTCCTCTATTTCCTTTGACTTTTGTCTCATCCCACTATCATTCTCAGCCTTCATTTGTGTTTCAGTAATTTCTCTCAGTTACATTTCCTTTCCTGAATCCCTACCCAGCCTCTCACACTCTCCTTGCCACTAATTTTGGATCAGTTGTTGCTCCCTTTTCCCTGGGGAGGTCAACACTGACTCCTTACCTCTGCCTCCCCATCTCCCATATCCCCACGGAACCATTGGTCTCATTTTTCCTCCTCCAGACTGTTCATCCAGCCTTTCTTATCGAGATAAATCTGCAGAGATAAGAATATGCACCCAAAAAAACACAAGGCATAGCAAGACAAAGCGACAAAAGAGAATACAACGTTGATAACAAAAAAGAAAACCAATGACCCATAAAATAGTAAATAAATTTTAAAAAAAGAAAAAGAAAAAAATTTAAAAAGAAAGAAAAATCTGTAAATAGAAAAATGTCTCATTTTTGAACTCGAGGTGTATCCTCCAATCAAGTCCAATGGGGTGCCACGCTCTGGCCCCAGAGTCTATCCTTTGTACTCCCTCGGGAGCTCCCTGTACTGCTCTCTCCGTTGCTCTGCTGCACGCCTTTAGTCTTTGTGGGGGGGTGGGGCGAGTGCCAGTTCAGGCCAGTCCCAACACTGAGTGTCCAGTGCGGTCCCCATAGGGCCCTGGCCAGCGAGGGAGACCGTGTCTCATAGTGGGATCAGCCATATGGTCCTCTCTGTTCATTGCCTGTCCAGGGCGGGGATATCGTCCTGCAGGCCTGGTGGGCTAGGATGTGCTCCACTATCTCTTCATCCCCATTCATTTGCTCCCATGTGCTCTGATCAGACATGCCCTTCTCCCTGAGCTGCAGCTTCAGTGCTGTCCTCTGAAGTAAATTCTTCTGGGGGGAGAGGCCGCTGTCCATGTAGCTGGTATGAGGGAAGAGCACTCAGGCCCCTCCACTGGCTCCCCACTCCCTGCTGACACACTGTATTTGCATTCTGGAACACTGGATTTAAATCTGGCCCCTTTTTCCCTGTGGAGACACAAACAATACCCTCCCCTTGGGTGGGTCAGTGCCCTACTCCCTGGCCACACACCTCTTTTTTCCCCCTTTCCTCCCTCTCTAACCCCCTCCTTTTTAGTTGGCTACATATGTATGCCTGGATTTGGTCTGGCCCCTTCCATACTATCTGGACCTCACCCCTGGTGTGTTTGTATATATACAGTAGCTTTTTCCCTGTGCCGCTTTTGCATTTTTTTCTTTTTCTTTTTTTAATAAATGTATCTGTGGACTCATGTTATAGTTGTCCTTTGTGCTTGGCTTACTTCGCTTAGCATGATTTATTCCAGTTCTTCCCATGCAGCGATGTGCTTCATACATTCATCACTGCTTTTTAGTGATGCTTAGTACTCCATTGTATGTATGTACCACAGCTCTTCAATCCACTCATCAGTTGATGGAAATTTGGATTGTTTCCAACTCCTTGCGATTGTGAACTGTGCCGCAATGAACATTGGAGCACAGGTGGCTGGCCGTGGTTTGTTTCTTGCCTCTTCTGGGTATATGCCCAGTAGAGGGATTGCTGGATTGTATGGTAGCTCAATTTCCATCGGTCTTAGTAATCGCCAGATTGATTTCCATAGTGGCTGTACATACCTACAGGTCCACCAGCAGTGGATGAGAGTTCCTATATCACCACAGC
>NW_022103915.1:88603151-88604460 GCF_000313985.2 Echinops telfairi | reverse complement strand
CATATCATTGGGTCATTCTCCTATGCAGCTAATTAGTTTATTTGCCATTAGAAAGAACCTTATATATAGCTTTGCCATTTCAGTATTATGTTCTCTGAACCTTTCCTCTTAAACATTTCACATTTTGTGGCTGAACAGGTAGGTAGGAGAGATATTTTTAAATCACAAGCCCCTTCATCATGGCTGATTTCTTCTCTCTGTTCCCCCTTCCTAACTCCCTGTCTATTTCTATTCTCCTTTATAATATTTGTCAGAAATTTTCTCCATTACATAATACATAATATTTGTTCCTTTATTCTTTCCTGTCTCACTTTTCTCAAATTTCAACCATTGAATCATAGTGTGTCTTATAAAGTTAATTCCAAAACCCCCCTCAATATTTTTAATTTGCCTCTGAGTGTCAAAATATTTCATGCTGTTCTGACTTTTGTGTTCTCCAACTCATTTTAAACTGTATTTTCTATCATGCAAAGCACACATTTGATATCACATATTATCCTACTTGAGGACCAGATTTTACTTTGAACAAAAGCAAAGGGAATCACAAGCTTTGCCTCCTATACTCTGTGTGGTTTTCTCTCATTAGATAATAGTTTCCTCTACATTTGAAGGCTATATAAATGCTGAGATGTGAGCCCATGTTCATATTCAAAAAATTTTGATTGCATGCCAATGAAGAATAGCAAGGAATGAGTGCTAAAAAGCCTGAAATGAAATGTTCAGTGATTTTCCAGAGTGTTGAAAGAAATAAGGAAGAGGACTAAAAAGAACCCTATCCAGTTAAAAAAAAAAAGAGAGAGAGAAAATATTCTTTCGGAAAAGCCAATTTAATTTTAGAAGAAAATAACATTTGAACTCGATTATAGCAATCCTACCGGGTTATAAGCAGTCTAACTTTTCTTATGACTTTTTTTTCTACTAAATAGGTGTAGAGTAGGGGGGGTGGGGAAAAAAATAGGTGTAGAGTATTATCGAGTAGCCGCGATTACATGGGGGTTTAAGCTTTGAACTACTAACTACAAAGCTGATGCTTCATGACTACCGGGATGGGATTTAGGAGATGTAACTTCTGACTCTAGCTTTGTGAATTTATTCTTGTGAATATCATCACCTATATTAACTCACTTGATTCCCCCGCCCCCCAGCTGGACAAGTTTATCTAGACAAGGTAAAGTTCTTTTCTACATCTATACAAACTTACAATTCTCATGTTTTTTAATTTGTTTTATAGATATATATGTTTTGTATATGTTTGTGTATGTTGCATTTTCTTTTTGAAAATGTGTTTCCACAGGCTCTGCACAACTGA
>NW_022103915.1:88600984-88602770 GCF_000313985.2 Echinops telfairi | reverse complement strand
CCTGCTTATCTCCTCTTAGCTTATTGAGCTCATTTTTCAGTCTTTGTACTAAATCCTGTGTTCTCTGCGAAGTTCTTTGAATTTTCCATCAAACATTGTGTTTGGCAATCAGAACCTATGAACTTTTCTATGGTGCTACACCTTGTGGTGTTGGAAATTATTTAATTTCTAATTAATATTTAAGTGATAGATGTGATAGAAGTGATAGATGAAAGAGATTAATATGTACTGGAGTCACTGGGGGAATTTTTGTGAAGGAAATGAGATTTTGAAGAACCTTTAAAGGATGGGTAGGATTGAAAAAAGTTTTAAATCAGATTCTCAATAAACAAAAAAAAGAGTCCGTTAAGCACTTGATAAGTGACTAGTACAACTGCCAGCTTTAAATTGGAATAAATTACCACACATATATACTTGGTTTAAAGGTTGACTTATCATTTTCACTTTATTATATTTGTAGTATGTGGAATCATGTGTGGACTAGGATATCTAGACTGTGTTTCTTAAACTAGTTGTGTGTACCTCACTAGACCATTGCTTTATCATGTGTAAAAGAGCAACATGGACCAGGTAATCTCTAGGGAGATTTGCAGTTAATTGTTCATGAAAAAATTAATTCAGAATGCATGACAAGTTGGTGTATGTGTACATGAACACACAAATAATGAAAGGCAAACTTTGGGATACATGTTGCTTTTGACTTTCTCTTACCCTCTTCTTTTTAGTTTCAGATCTGAGGCATCAGGGCACACACTCATGCATTTTTATTTTACTAGTTCTTTACTGCTACTGTTACAACCTCCCTCTTTCCTTAATTCATCTCACCTTTCGCAGCATGCCTGAGTTTATAGGAAGGACAAATGTTTGACCACAGGGAGATTACATCTAGTATTTAATCACAGTATACTTCTCATAAAAATCAAAGAGATTTGTGTCAAACCTATCATTAAGGCCCAGGACCAGTCAGATACTGGGCAGGTTTGAAGCACAGGGACAGGTGGGGAGAATAGAAGGTCAATAGTTACCTGCTCACTCTGATGTAAGTTTTTGTACACTTCTTCATTCCCAGCAAATTCTTAAGCATTTTGGAACTCCAATGGCTGTGCCCAAGTCCACAGACTATTAAGAGTTTGTGAAAAGTTATAGCAGATAATTCTCATGGATTTCCCTTGCCTTCTTGCATCTCACAAAATCATACCCTGATCATAATCTGCCTGTCATCCATCCTACAAGGTGCTACCACTTACATCTCTGGGTGCCGGTGAGGATACCCCGTGGCTCAATCTCTAGTCAGCCTTTACCTCGGTCCTACATACATTGGAATCCTTTGCATGCCTTACAGCACTTGCTATTATACTCCTTCCTATTCTGTGGGTTTTACGTGAATTGAAAATGTGATTAAGGGTAGTGGTGTGAGAATCAAGAGAGAGTATACATGTGAGATGAAATGAGGTTTAGATGAGAGACAGCAAGAATAATTGAAAAATATTTCATCATCAATTCAAGAACAGAACCAGTGGGTTCTGACAAACAAATCCATCTCTATGTCTTCTGTTTTCGCTCTTTGTGTTTGAATGTTCCACGTTCCTTGCCCTACTCAATTCCTGTCTTCTATGTTTCCACTTTTTCTCCATTCTCTTGTTTACAGATGGAAGACCATCCCAGGAGGCCATAGTGATAAGGATATTGCATTTGGATGCGACACAATTGCTTTAGGTGACCGCAGGTAAAATGGCTTTATAGTGATTATATGAACCTGAGAAGAATTGATGGGATATAAAGGCTG
>NW_022103915.1:88593791-88595258 GCF_000313985.2 Echinops telfairi | reverse complement strand
CTGTTGTTATACCAGTACCACACGTTTTTGACTAGTGTGGCCGTATAATATGTGCTAAAAGTCAGGTAGAGGAAGCTCTTCCACCTTGTCCTTCTTCTTGAGAAGTTCTCTGCTAATTCTGGGCTTCTTCTCTTTCCATTTGAAGTTGGTAATCAGTTTTTCCAGTTCTTTGAAGAGGGGTGGTTGTATTCCAATCAGGATAGCATTGAACTTATATAGTGCCTTGAGCAGAACTGACATCTTTACTATATTGAGTCTGCCAATCCATGAGCATGGTATGTTCTTCCATTTGTTCAGGTCACTCTTGAATTATTGTAGTAGTGTTTTATAATTTTCCTCTTACAAATCTTTCCTTTTTAGTCAGGTACATCCCTAGATATTTCAATTTGTGCTTGGCTATTGTAAAGAATACTACCTTTTTAATTGTCTCTTCTGTGATCGGCTTCTGTTTGTTGATCTTGTATCTTGCCATTCTGCCATATTCCTCTATTGCTTCCAACCAGACTTCAACCCAGTACTCCAAGATGTGAAAGCAACATGCTGGCGTGGATTAGGGAAACAGTGGAGAAATCTGGGGGGCGGCCACAATCCCAACTAATACGTGGACACCTGCCCCTCCCCCAGAGGAAGTTATTTCAAAGGAGGTCATTGAATCTGCAGATCTGGAAGAGGGACATACCTGATTGGAGCACACCGGAGTAGATGAAGGGGGAGGAAGAGGCTGTGAGGACGATTTTCCTAACTAGAGCAGCCAGTCCACAGAGAGGACCACATGGCAGGCCCCACTATGAGACATGACGCTCCTCACTGATCCATAGTCCTACAGGGGACAACAACGGAGACAGTGTGGGAATTGCGCCTGATCTGATCCTGCCATATCGAGGCAAAACACCATGGTGGTGCAACAGAACAGCAAGGGAAAGGAGCAGCCAGGTCCCGAGGGAATGCTGAACGTGGAGTTTGGGGCCAGGGCGTGGTGCCCCAACAGACTGGACTGGAAAACACTCCTAAAGGTCAACAAACACTCCTTGAACTAGTTTCTTTCTTGTTGTGTTTTTTGTCATTGGTTTTTTGTTTTTTGTTTTGTTGTGTATTGTTGCTTGGTTTTGCTCTGTCTTGTTTTTGTACATGATATTATCTCCGCAGATCTGTATAAATAAAATAGGCTGGATGAACAATCTGGAGTGGAAAACAATGGGACCGACAGTTCCGGGGGGACATGGGAGAGGAGGAGGTGGGAGTAAAGGTAGTGGTGTTAACAAACCCACGGACAAGGGAACAACAAGTGATCCGGATTGGTGTTGAGGAGGTTGTGGGAGGCCTGGTAGGGCGGGATAGAGGGTAATATAACCAAGAAGAATTTCTGAAACCCAATTGAAGATTGAGCATGATAGTGGGGCAAGAGGACAGTCAAAGGAAATAGAGGAAAGAGCTAGGAGGCAAAGGGCATTTATAGAGGTCTAAATA
>NW_022103915.1:88590037-88592093 GCF_000313985.2 Echinops telfairi | reverse complement strand
ACTGTCCCTGATGTCATTGGATCACCACTCCACTCCCCCATCTCTTCCTCTACCATGACCCCCTGAACCATTGGTCCTATTGCTATCTTCTTGAGATTTCTTATCTTGTGTATCATATATTGACATCAAAAACAACAAATCAAACAAACAAACAAACAAACAATACAAACATATAAATAGGTCCAGGTGTAACTTCTGACCTTCGTGAAAATCCCCCAACCAGTTCGATGAGGTGCCAAGCACTGCTCCCCAAGTCAGATGTCTAGGTTCAGGTTTCCTCAGGGACTTCATGGCTCTGTTCCCATTGCTGATCTGTTATACTCTGTTCTTGGTTTGCCCCCATGTGGGGAGGTCAGACAAGCTACACTCCCTGCACTGTATCTTCTAGGAAGGAAATGTCTTTTCTCAATTTGGGGCCAGTTCTGCAGTCCTCTCTGTTAACTAGCTAGTCTGAGCAGTAACACCATCCTCTGCAAGTTTTTCAATTGGTAGTTCTTTGATAACCTTATCGATTTCTTCTTTTGCTGTGGGTTTATTAAGGTTCTTGTCATCTGTGTGGGATAATCTGGGGAAGAATTGCTTTTCCAAGTATTTGTCCATGTTCTCCAGGGTGTTGTATTTATTGGAGTAGACCTTCGTAGTACTGTGTAATTAATCTTTTGATTTCAGTGGGGTCTGTTGTAATTTCCCATTTCATCACTTATCCGGGCTATTGATGCCTGCCCTTTCCTTTTTTTGGTTAAGTGTGCCAATGTCTGTCAATTCTATTAATCCCTCCACAGAACCAGCTTTTTTCTATGTTGATTTTTAAATTGTTTTCCAACTCCTTTAACTCTGCCCAGATTTTAAAAATTATTTCTTTTGCTGTTAGAATGATTATTCTGTTTACTCTGTTGCAGTTGTTGGAGGTTTTGTGATAGCGCATAGACCATAAATCTCTCTTCCCTTTCATATGTGCACTTATCACTATCAAACATCCTCTGATAACTGCTTTTGGTGGATCCCATAGGTTTTGATACACTGTATTCTCATTTTCATTAGTTTCTAAAAATTTCCTAATCTCATCTCTAATTTGGCTCAGTAACCACTCATTTTGAAGAAAGTAATTCATCCTGCCAAAGTTTTGATTTTCCTTGTTGTTTTGATTTTCCTATTACTGATTTCCAGCTTTATGGTGTAGTACTGGAGAATGAAGTCTGAGTGATCTCTATATGGTTGAATCTACTCAGGCTCAACTTGTGTCCCAGCATGTGATCTATTTTCAAATACATGCCATATACACTTGAAAAGAATATGATTTTGTTTTGCATTTGGTGGAGAGTTCTGAATATATTTACCATGTCCAGTTGACTAATTATAGAATTTCGTTCTTTAGCCTCTTTGTTGAGCTTCTTTCACATCGACCTGTCTTTCTCAGTAAATGGAGTATTGAAATCACTTACTATGATGTTGAACCTGTGATCTCTTTTAGCATCTTTTGAAGAATTTGAAAGATGAATTTTGAAGTCTCTGGTTGGATGTGTATATATTTATTATGCTTACTGGATCTTGACCTACTGATCCATTGAGCATTACATAGTGCTGTACTTGTCCAGGTAGACTAGACAAACAAATCCAGAGACACTCATATATGTTTAAGAGAGAACTTTATATCAAATAGCAATTGTGTATTAAGAAAACGTCCCAACCCAGTCCAGATCAAGTCCAGAAGTCCAATATTAGTCCATATGTCCAAAACCAATGTATAAATTCCTCTTCAGATTCACTGAAAATTTGCAGTGACACAGAATGCAGGAAGATCACAGGCCCATGGGTGAACGTCTTGTGGATCCAGTGGCAGTGGAAGCATCTCAGAACTGGTATGGGTTTCCAAGTGGCTCCTTCAGCTTCCGGGCTCTAGCGTAGCTTCATCTCTGTTGTCTACAGGGATAGCTCACAGGGAGTGAGCTTGTGTCCTGCCTCCAGCAAGCTATTTATCTCCTTAGCACTTCCAAATGAGGTCATCAAGCTGTGACCTGATGAAAGGCTAAGCTACATCCCTTCACTCTTCATATTC
>NW_022103915.1:88583017-88589440 GCF_000313985.2 Echinops telfairi | reverse complement strand
CCCTGAGAACAATGAGTGACGTTTTGAAGAGGAACAATATTAGTATAATCAGGTTGCTGGAACAAGACAACAACAAAAAATTAACAGCCCAGATAATGAGGGAATTCCTGGAAGAAAACTTCCCCAACTTAATTAAGGAGAATCAGACAACCATCCAGGAAACAGAGAGGACACCAATTATACTGAATCCCAAGAAAAACACTCCAAGGCATATAATAGTCAAACTATCCAACTTTGAGGAAATGGAGACTTTTATAAGAGGAGCTAGATGGGAAAAAAGGTAATCAGATAAGAATATGCTCAGACTTATCAGCAGGAACCATGAAAAAGAGCAGAGAATGGAATAGCATCTTTCAAAAGTTAGAGGAGAATAATGCTAAGTCCCAAATGCTATATCCTGCTAAGCTCACCACCAAAATAGATGGTAAGGTCAGGGTTTTTCCAGATAAGGAAAAATTTAGAGACTACATCATAAAAACCAAGCACTACAAAAATTACTTTCAAACTCACTTTGGTCAGAAGACCAACGCTTTCAGAACACAGACATGAGACCATCACATAGTGTAACTCTACCCAGAAGTCAGAACACTGAAAGTAATGGCCAAGGTGTCTTTGAGACAAAGGTGAAAAGAAGGCAAGAATGAATTCCCCTACACATACACAAGACACCGTTAAGGAGGGAGGGAGGAAAAGGTCTATCACAAAAGGTATGAGATGACGGCAAATAATCCACAGATGGATGTAATAACTCTGAACATCAATGGTTTGAATTCCCCCATTAAAAGACAATGCTAGCAGACTGGATCAGGTCACAGAAAAAAATCTGTTGCCTGCAAGAAACATATCTCAAGTTCACAGACAAAAACAAGCTGAGGATCAAAGGTTGGCAGCTGGTATATCAAGTTAATGGCAATCTAAAAGTTGCAATTCTAATCTCAGACAAAATCAATTTCATGGTATAGGACATAACAAGAGATAAGTATGGAGATTATATAATGCTTAAGGGATCTGTAGACCAAGATCCAGTGAAAATAATAAACATATATGAGCCCAACGAGAGACCCATGCAATTCATCAATCAAATCCTTCAAAGATGAAAAATGAAATAATGAGATCGACAATCATAGTAGGAAACTTCAATACACCACTCTCCAGCAGGGTAGATTAGCGGGAAAGAAGCTCAACAAGGAGGCTACAGACTAAACTCTACAATTAGTCAGCTTAACCTGATAGACATATTTAGATCTCTACACTGAAAAAAAAATCACATTCTTTTCAAGCTCACATATTCAAAAATAGACCACATACTGGGTCACAAGTCAAGTTTGAGCAAATTCAAACATATAGAGATCACTCAGCCTTCCTTTTCAAACCACTATGCCATTAAGCTGGAAATCAACAAATGAATAGTATGAAAACCAAAAAACCCACAACAACAAGAACAAATACTTGGAACTACCAACTAAACAGAGCCCTGGCCCAGTTGGCTTCACAGGAGAATTATAACAAGCATTGAGGGAAGAGCTGACACCAATGCTACACAAGCTCTTCCAGAACATAGAAAAGGATGGTAAACTCCCAAGCACATTCTATGTAGGTATTATAACACTGGTACTAAAACTGGAAAGGATCTGACAAGAACAGAGAACTATAGGCTGATATCTTTAATGAACATAGATGCAAAAATTCTTAGCAAATCTTGGCCAATAAAATACAAAAGTATATAAAAAGAATATTTCATCACCAACTAGGATTCATACCAGGATGCAGGTTGATTCAAAAATCAAAAATCTATGAACACCATCCACCACATTGAGAAGAAAAAGCTCAATAACCACATGATAATATCAATAGATGCATAAAAAGCATTTGGCAGCATTCAACACCCATTCTTAATTAAGACATTGAAGAAAATAGGATGGAAGGAAATTACCTAAATATAATTAAAGCTGTATATGAATTTGCGACAGCCAGTGTTACAATCAATGGAGAGAGAACAACGGGATGACAGTTTTGGGGGGTGAGGGGGGCATGGGAGAGGGGGAAGTGGGGGAAAGCAAGTGGGTATTAACAAACCCAGGGACAAGAGAACAATAAATGTTCCAAAATCAGTGGCAAGGAGGGTGTAAGAGATCTGGAAAGGCTGAATCAAGGGCAATGTAACCGAGAGGATTTCCTAAAACTCAAATGAAGGCTGAGCATGATACTAAGACAACAGGGAAGTACAAAGAAATAGAGGAAAGAACTAGGAGGCATAGGGCAGTTATGGAGATCTAAATACAGGCATATACAGATGTAAATATATTTATATACTATGAGGGGGGAATAAATCTATATACATATACATATGTATACATACATATACATATACATATACATAGGTTTAGTATTAAGGAAACAGATGGAAAATGGGCCCCTACTCAAGTCTCCCTCAAAACAAGAACACTTTGTTCTAATAATTCAGCACTCTGAGATGCTCACCTTCCTGGCACGATTGCTGAAGACAATGGGTGCACAAGCAAATGCGGTGAAGAAAGCTGATGGTGTCCAGCTATCAAAAGATAAGTCTGCGGTAGTATAGGCTGGAAGATAAACAAGTGGCCATCTAACTGAGAAACAACAAAGCCCACATGGAAGAAGCACACCAGCCTGTGAAATCACAAGGCATTGAAGGGATCAGGTATCAATCATCAAAGAAAAAAAAATCATAGCATAGTGAATGAGGGGGAGTGCAGAGTGGGGACCCGGGCCCAATTGTGGAAAATTTGACATTCCCGTGCAGAAGGGCGATGGGGAGGAGATGAGGAAATCAGGGTGCAGTATAGTAATAATGAAACATACAATTTTCCTCTATTTCTTGAATGCTTCCTCCTCCCCACTATCATGATTCCAATTGTACTTTAAAAATCTGGCTGGACCGGAGGATGTACACTGGTACAGATAGGAACTAGAAACACAGGGAATCCAGGACAGATGAACCCCTTAGGACCAGTGGTGAGAGTGGCGATACTAGGAGGGTAGAGGGAAGGTGATGGAGAAAGGGGGAACAGATTACAAGGATCTACATATAACCTCCTCCCTGCAGGACGGACAGCGGAGAAGTGGGTGAAGCGAGATGTCGGATGGTGTTAGATATGACTAATAATAATTTATAAATTATTAAGGGTTCATGGGGGAGGGGGGAGCAGGGATGGAGGGGGAAAATGAAGAGCTGATACCAAGGGGTCAAGTAAAAAGCAAATGGTTTGAGAATGATGAGGGAAACAAAAGTACAAAAGTGCTGGACACAATGGAAGCATGTATGGATTGTGGTAAGAGTTGTACAAGTCTCCAATACAATGATTTTTTTTAAATGGAGAAAATATGAAAACTCTTCCCCTGAAAAAGGGAACCAGACCAGGATTCCCCTTGTACCTACTTTTATTCAACATAGTTTTGGATGTCCTAGCTAATAATATAAGGTAATAGAAGGCTATCAAAGTTGTACATCTGGGGAAAGAAGAAGTGAAATTATCGTTATTTGCAGATGATATGATTGTATATATTGAGAACGCCAAAGGCTCTACAATAGAATTACTGGAGGTGATAGAGGAATATAGTCGAGTGTCAAGATACAAGATCATCAAGCAGAAGCCAATTGGATTGCTATATACAATGGATAGGATTGCAGAAAAAGAGCTCAAGAAGGTAGTAACCCTTACAATAGCCATTCTTACATTGAAATATCGAGGGACATACTTGAACAAAAAACAGGTCTGTATGAGGAAAACTAAAGAACGCTGGTAAAAGAAACCAATAGGGACCTTCACAAATGGAAAAATATCTCATACTCTTGGATGAGTAGACTCAATATTGTAAATAGTCAATCCTACCTAAGGCACTATGTAGGTTCAATGCAATCCCGATACAAGTAGCAGTATCATTTTTAAAAGAAATGGAAAAACTGATTACCAACTTCATATGGAAATGGAAAAAACTCAGAATTGGCAAAGCTCCTTCATAATAATAATAAAGTGTGAGTGTGTGCAGGGGGTGGTGTGTGTCTTGCATTACCTGTCTTTAAAACTTATTGTACAGCCACAATTGTCAAAACAGCATGGTTCTGGTATAATGATAGTCAGACCAATGGATATGAACAGTAAATCCAGAAATAAAAACAGCAGAATACAGACACCTGATCTTTGATATACCCGGCGTCCTCCCAGCCAAAAAAAAATCAAATGGGAATCAGACACCCTTTCTAACAAATGATGCTGGAAAAACTGGATGTCAACCTGCAGAAGAATGATCCAGACCGTTCCTTCACCCTATACACAAGGACAAATTGAAGGTGGATCACAGACCTTCAGGAAAAACCCCAAACTATCAGGCTCATCAATGAAAAAAATAGGGACTAAGCTAAAAACCTTAACGCAGGAATATATGGACTATCAGCAATAATGAAGGATTCTCACCCAGAGATAGAGAACATAGACAAGATTAAACACTTGTGTGCATCGAAAGACTTCAAGAGAGTAATGAGAGAGCCCACAGACTGGGAAAAGATATTTAGTAATGGCATATCAGACCAAGGTCTTATTTATAAAATCTACAGAGCCCTGTAACTTTACAGTAAGAAAAAACAAACAAACAAACAAACAAACAAAAAACGAATAGCCCACTGAGGAGGTGGGCAAAAGACTTGAACAGAAGATTCACAAAGGAATCTTGGCCCAGGGGCCAATAAACATATGAGGAAATTGTTCCCGATCATATCCATCCAAGAAATGCAAATCAAAAGAACCATGAGATACCACCTAACACTCACAAGGTAGCCCAATTCAAAAAAGAGAAAGCAACAAATGTTGGAGGGGTGTGGTGAGATAGGAACTCTCATTCACTGCTGGTGGTTTGTAGATACGTACAACCTCAGTGGAAAGCAATTTGATGAGACCTCAAACAGCTGGAAGAAATAAGAAACCGGCCACAACCAGTCATCTGTGCTCCAATGTTCAATTGGAGCTGCTGTGTAGTTAACCGTTGCAAAGAACTGGAAACAGCCTGAATTTCCATCAATAGACAAATGGATTGAAAACTCTGGTGTATGACAATGGAGTACTCTGCATACCTAAAAAAGAGTGAAGAAACGAGGAAGGAAACGACTTGTTACAATTAGACAATTGGTGTTGGTGTTTCTTTCCAGCAGATCAGCAGCTTCTAAAAGGCTTATTCTGTTCTTCTTTTTTACATTGCTTTTCCTGAACACAATCCGTTTCTCCCCTCCCTCATTGGTTTTCTTATTCTGGATTTTCAGGAGAACTTTCCATTGTTTATTATTCTTCAGAGAGAATGTTACCTGGGGCTTTGGCAATGCTGTCCATATTCTCCTGGTCCTATGTCTGCTTCTCCCCAACTGCACCATTACTTTCTTCAATGGAGGCAGTGTCTTTTGGCTCAGGAGACAACACCTCAGATGACAATGTCCCACTTAGATGTCTGTCCACTTTGTTAAGGGGAAATTCATAAGGAGACTGAGGAATTACTTGGGAAATTTGTAACACCATGTTGCTGTCCAAACAGATCCATCTCTAGGGTAGAGCTAAATAGTGGAGCCAAAACCTCGCATTCATCCCAACATTGCACCAGCCGCAAACCCTGCACAGGTCTCCATTACAATTATTTTATTGCCAGCACAGATATTCCCTAAAATCCACATCTGATCTAGGGTATTGTATCTCATGCGGTTGGTTTCCCAGGTTCCCTTGCATAACAACAGAGTATGAGTGGATGACTTTGCCACCATAACAATGGTTTCTTATTTATTGCTTCTTTTTTTATACATTTATCTTGAGAAAATCCTTTTTTTGTTACAGAAATTTGCACTATTTTCAATTAACTGCTGAATTATTGCCTCTCCTTCTTGGCCCTCAAAATTTTTATGTCATCTTAAGTAAGTTTTGGAGATTTCCCATCATCGATTTTGTTTCGAATGTCAGTACCGGCTTCTTTGGTGTCTGAAGCGAGGTCTTTTTCTTCTTGTGTTGAAGACTTCCTCCCCCAGTCACTGTCAATGTGGTTCCACAACTGTGGGCTATGACATTATCCAGACAGAACCACAGGTTCTCATTATGTTTTTTTAAAATCCACTAGACCATCACATTTCAGCACCACAAACTCACCATTGTGGAAGCCGTGGTCTCCGGGCTGTTAAGACTGTGGATTGGGCTGCATGGGCTGCAGATCTAGCAGCTCTCCTGTCTTCTCTATGACCTTCCGATGGCTTCTCTACTATGCTGGGTCCTTCCCCCCTTTCCTCTGCTATTGTCACTGCCACCATTCTCTCTCTATTTGTAACTTCAAGAGACCACAAGCTGTCCGATCAGCACTGCCCCTGTGCTCTGAGCTGCTTCTGCTTTCCAAATGCAGACCTTTCCTGGATTTCTT
>NW_022103915.1:88566624-88582394 GCF_000313985.2 Echinops telfairi | reverse complement strand
TTTTTTCTTTATTTCTTTCCATAGCTCTTTCATCTTTCCCTCCATGTGTTGAAAGTACTGAATTCCCTTTCTCTAGGTCCAGTGCCTTTTATTCCTCATGAACGTTTCTTGGTTCAGTATATAGGTCGCTCATTTATGCTATTCTATCTCACTTCTTCATGTGAATTGAAATTGTCCATTGTGTGAGACAGTGTGTTGTTTTTATAGTTGTTTCTACTTGATCAGATGGTAATGGAGTAGGTAGTGGCCTTTACCTGCCAACTGTAGCTATTGTAGGTGTGGGGATGGCTGGGTTGTGTAAGAAAGGCTGACTCAGTCAAATGGTCATCATAACCAAGAAAAGAAAGCAAACATAAAAACACAGACACATAAAAATAATAAAGCTAAGCAACCAACCAACCCCCCCACACACACATACACTTCAACATCCAAGACAGAACTTATATATGCTTTCCTTTTCTTAATCAATGATGTGTGCTTAATCAATGATGGCCTGCCCTGGGTGTGCACAGTAGGAGTGCAGCCTTGAATGCACAAGGGTGGAAATGTTGATCTCTCTGATTCACAGAGGCTTATGGGGAACTATGAGTTACTGCATATATGTTGACCTGCATCATTACACTTGTGGCTTATCCAAATAACAAAATAGTAACGCAAAACCAACCAACCAACAACCACAGAAAATGATACAGGCCCCCAAACCAGAACTGGACTCTGTTTTTTGTGGAGGCCCCCATCCTGAACTCTAACTGCCATGGTTACCAGGTATGTGGGCAACCATGATGGTTCTTTCCCATATGGCAACACACACACACACACACACACACACACACACACACACACACACACAATGCTCCAGCTGCTTTAGGCCCAGGCTACTACTGGGAATCAGAGCCTTTTCCAGAGCTGAGTGTTGGACCTGGTGCTGAGTGTCAGGTTGCAGCCTGTGCTGCCATCTAAGCATACATGTATGGGGCTTGTGTCCCCGTGAGGCCCTAGAGTATTGTGGGTAACCCATAATGATTGAGCCTCTCCTTTGTTAGGCTCCTGTTCAGTGCAAGAGTCCTGTCAGGTCCACTCCTTTTTATTAGTGTGCTGATTACCCCAGGGAGGGAAAGGGTGGGTGATACTATCATCTGTGTGGGCTAGATTTGGTCCAGGGGATTCCCATGTTCACTCAGTGGGTGTGGGAAGCCAGGGGTTGACCCAGCCCTCTCTTGGTCAGGTCATGCTGGAGATTGTTCTGTAGTGTGGGACTGGTTGTTTGACTCATGGTCAGAGAGCTAATTCCCTGTTCCTTTTGATCTCTTGGTGTGAATTTCACCTTTTAATTTTCTGTGTCTAGTTGGGCTCACTTATTTTTCTTTCCTCCAAGATTCTTCCCATACATGCAACAAATGAATGTGCCTACTATATGCCAGCTATTATTTTAGGTATTTGGGATTCATAAGTGAGAAAGTTAAAAAAAGAAAACAGGACAATTTTAAGTTTATGTGCTACTGGTGGAACCTGGATAACAAATAATAAACATCCAATAGGACAGAAGAGAACTTCCCCTGTGAGTTTCTGAGGCTGTGACTCTTTAGGAGAGTAGAAAGTTTTCTTTTTCTTCCATGGGGAAGTCTATAGTTTTGAACTGTTGACCTCTGGTTAGCAACCCACTACACAGTCTTTGAATACCCCATTGCTAAGAGTTCCAGGACAAAATGAAGAACAATCAGTGGAGATAAAGAAAGAAGACCATGATTGAGTGGGAGCTGAGAGGCCAAGTAAAGAAAGTGTGTGTGAGAGACGTTGGAGTAAGACCTGGAGTGAAAAAGCCTAAAAGATGAGGACTGAAAACTGATGGTTGAATTTGGGTATGAATGTCATTGAGAGATGTCAGGAGGTCAATTTTATGGGGGTTCCTGAGGAAAAGTCCTAAGTGGAAGGGGTTTAAAAGAAAACAGGAGGACATAAATTAGAGAAAGAGATCAGAGACAACTTTCTGGAGAGTTCTTGTTACAAAGGTCTCCTGAAAAATGGGACAGTAGATAGGGAAGTTGAGTTAAGAGTGTGCAGTGAGATAGAAGACATGGGGATTGATACATCAGACAAAGAAGATCAATGGTATAAAAAGGCAGAGATGCTAAAATGTCTTTTTAGTATATAAGAAAGGAGGTTGTACTGAACAAGGGGAAATTTTCATTTTAGATGTTCTATTCTTCTTTTGGTTTAGAAGAAGAGAAAATATTATTTCTCTGCTGTACATCAATTTTCAAAAGTCATCTGTAGGTCATTTTCTTTGTTGTAGTTCTTGGCTGGTGTTTTGATTTGCATCACAAAATGACTTAAGTTATTTAAAATGATGTGGTTATAATAATATTCTAATGCTTTTCTGAGGCTTCAGTATCATTATATATAAAAAGACTGATTTAAAAAATAACTTATTTTCATAATTTAAAATATTTGCTTTTAAAAAACAACTCTCATGAAATTCTGCTTTCAAAATTCTTTTTCATACTTTGCTACATTTTGCACGCTCTTAAGATGAATATGCACTATTTGTACTATCATAGTAAAACATTCTACTTGAAATTTTCTGTGTAATGTATTTGCAGTCACCATAAAATAAAGATTGGAAATAGTTCTGAAGAATGGCAAAAGGCCTCTTTGTCATAAGAAAATTACAAGGCCTTCATTTCCCTCATTAACACCTTCTCCACTTGGCCATCCTGGGAAAATCCAAACCACATTAGGTGACAATTCCCCAGGCCTGATGATCTCACTCGGGCAATCCCAGATCTCTGAGGTATCAATTGGTCACTATTTTGTGACACTGTAATTAGCTTCTGCTTTGGCTGAAGTATGTTTTTATTCAACAACTTATATTTGTGTCTTTAATAATCATCTGTAGGATCCAGTTAGATTTTTTGACACAGTATCTGTATCTTTAATGAAGCTTTTATTTTAGTTTCCCTGGCTAGACAGGTAGGTGGGGAGGGGTACAAATAGTAAAATAATAGGGATGTTATCATTAAGTGATAGTTGCTTCAGGTTAGTTCCTCTTGGTTACATATTCCCTTCTTGAGCATTGGCCTCATCATAGATCTTTGCTCTTAATCTGTATGTCTTCCTTTTATTTGTTAATGATACCTAGTCATTTTAGAGGGAGCCCTGGTGGTGGACTGGTTGTGTGTTGGGCTGCAACCAGAATGATCCGCAGTTTGAAACCAGAGCAGCTACAGGGGAGAAAGGCTGGGCTTTCTGTTCCCATAAACAGTTACTGTCTCAGAAACCCACAGGGGGTCATGATGAGCCAGTACTGAGTTGATGGCAACGAGATTTTGTCTTTTAGGTTAAAGCAGTCAGGCATAACCCGCCTCAACCTTCTTTCTCATCTTACTTTCAACTCTTAAACAACTCCTATTATCCAGACCTATATTCTTCACCACTATTTTCAGTGTACCTTGAACTTCCAGATCCTTTCATATATTGTAACATAATAATTATTTGACATAATCCTTCAAACTCTATCTTCATGTATCAAAATGGTTACTATTTCTTAAAGCTCTTTACAGATGCAAGATTTTCTAAATTTCTTCTCTGATCAGCAGAGCTGCAGTTACCTCCTTTCTCTTTACTCAGGTATTCTTAATTTGATGAGATGCCTAAGACATGTTTGTAGCCTGAAGTGCCATTTACATCCATAATGGATTGTTTGATGTACGTAAAATATCTGAATTTTTTTCCTTACTTGTACTAGGTTAGCAATAGTTAAGCCTAAGAAGCTAAGTGCATCTTGGAGATGGTAGTTTAGGAAAAAGATTTCACTTTTTAGGGGATGGTGTTTGTGGGTTTACCCTCTCTTCCTGGGAAAGTTTAGATATATAATTGTCTGGCTACACACAGCCTTTGAAGATTCCATAAAGCACCAACTTCCTTTGTACACTCAAGTGACCAGAGGCATATGAGATGGTCAAGAAAGGCTTCCCAATAGTCGGTGCGGATGTGTCTTTGACTGTAGGAAAAGGTGGCTGGGGAAATGGACACAGGTTGGTTTGTCAGAGCAAGCACCTGTCACAAACCAGGGCCTCATCAGTGCCTTCACATAGGAGAAAAATTGTCTTTAATAGAGCTTTTTATGCTACAGGACACCAACCTAGATATGCAAGCCTATTTTGAAACAATGTTCAGTTTATTATCTCCTGTTTATCCTGAGTAATAAATTTAATATTTGATATTTTCTTAAAAAATTAAGATCTGAAACATGCAGCATGAATACATAGATATTCCTCAATAAGTGAATAGATTCCACTGTGTTAATTACATTTATGACCTAGATTTTACCATATTCTTAAAACAAACAAACAACAAACTCATTGCCATGGAGTTAAAGCCAACTCATAGTGACGCTACAGGACAGGGTAGAATTGCCCGTGAGTTTCAGAGACTATAACTCTTTACGGGGAGAAACAAGCCTGCTTTTACTCTTGCAGAGCAACTGGTGGCTTGAACTGCTGACCTTGCAGTTTGCAGCCCAATGCAACCCCACTACACCACTATGCTCCTCACTAACCTCTTCAGGGGAGGTGTTATCTTCTCCTTTTCCAACCGATGAAACTGAGGTTCAGAAAAAATTCAATTTTCCATGATCACATTGCAAATGAGATACGGAGCCTAGATTAGAGAAAAACTGGTCTAGTTGAACTCATAACCAAGCTAATTATAGCTCTAATATTATAGCTCTACTAGTAACACACAGAAGGAAATCAGTGAAAGTTTTATTTGTAGGATTTTTCATGAAGAGAGAGTATGAAGGTTTCAAGTGGTTTATGGATTTTTGAATCTTAGCATATAGCGACTTGATAAATACACACCGAAAAAGACATAATTTTTGAAAGTCAGATAGAACATAAAAAATCATACTCTGAAGAAGATCCCATGTGTCTGTGTTCTCCCCCCTCCCCCAATTTATATCATTTCCCGGTTTCAGATATGCTAATTAGTTACCCTCAAGTAGACTCAGACCCATGACAGCCACATGCATGTCAGAGTCGAACTCTGTTTCATAGGGTTTTCAGTGGCTGGATTTTTCGAAGTAGATGACCAGGCTTTCTGTGAAGATACATGTAATTGCACTGAGTTGAGCATTTGAACTTTTTGCACCACCCAAGGATTTCTACCATATGTTTCATACTCAAAAACTCTAAACTCTGCCATCAAGTCATTTCTGACGCATAGGTACCCTGAAGGCCAGGGTAGAACCGCCCCCAAGGGTTTCAGAGACTGCCTCTCTTTACAGGAGTAGAAAGCTTCATTTTTCTTTTGCAGAGTGTCGGATGGATTCAAACTGCTAAGCTTTTGGTCAGCAGCCCATCCCACAACCCATTATGCCACCAGGTCCCTCAAATTATGGTGCAAGTTGTTCTTGAGTTGATTTCAAATCTCATGACCCTGGTGTGCAGAGCAGAGCTGTTCCACAGGGTTTTTAATGCTGTGACTTTTCAGAAACAGACAGGCCAGTCTTCAAAGGTATGAATCTTTGCTATCTTTAAATCATCGTACTAATTATAGCATGTTATTATTTACAATTTTACATTGTGCATGTCTCATATTTTTCTTTCCTTCCAATTTTTTTCATATATCTATTTTCTTTTTGCTCTTCTTTTCTCCTTCTCGAATTCTTGCCAAAGCTCCTTGAAATAGTTGAGAGAAGGCTGTACGTTTGCAGTTGGTTGTTTCGTTCCTATCACCTATTCTTAGATGTTTTCAAAGGAGTCCAGGTTGCATGATGGGTAAATGTTCGGCTGCTAAATGAATGCTAGGCATTAGGAAGCCAGCAGTGGTTGTGGAGAAAAGGCCTGGTGATCTGTTTCCACAAAGAGTATAGTCTAAGAAACACTGTGGGGAAATTTCTGTTCTATAGGGTCACTAGGACATGAAATTGACTTGGCTACACCCAGCAACATATTCATATATAGAAATTTATTTTCAAGTCCACCCAGAAGAAGACTCGAAATATGTTTTCTATATAACCATAAAAGGTAAATATTATAGATGGTTAGGCGCCTTCTGAAAAGAGCCTATTATGATTACAGAAATGTTCTTTGTAAAAGGAACCCATTGGAACAGATTGTAGAATAAGATATTGTTAGGTAACCTTGTGTTCAAGAAAATATAATTTTTAATGTCTAGTTATGACTCTTGGGTGATGTTCAATGACATTTTAAAGGGTTAAGCTTAAGAAAAGTTCCTAAAGATTGCAAATCAAAGCATTTTCTACTTTCTCTGCAACTTCCATTCTTGTTTAAAGGAATAGGTTACATGTCATCTCCTTTTTAGTCACACTGGCTTCTTTATTTGAACTGCTTCTTCCTTTTTAAAAAAAACAATGAAATCGCTCAATGATATTTAGGAGATCTGTGCATGCATCACAATCAGAACCTTTTCTTCCTGCGCTCATCACAGTTACTCCCCATTTCTCCTCATCCTCCCCTGCCGTGCCCCCAGTCAACTTACTGTGTCTATATATCCACCCATCCTGAGCTTCATATATAGAAATCATACAAAATAGAAAAAAGCTAAACAAGCAAATGAAAACTCAAAAACAATGACTAGACAACACATAGAACTTTATTTTGCTTTTCTTATACACTCAACAAATGATATTCTTAATGTTCATAGGACATATATTGTACGTTGCCTTATATTATTGCTATTATGTGTGCAATTTCTGCATTTCAGCTGTTTTCTTAAATTTGTGACTAGTATGAACTAGAAATGTCAAAAAAAGCATTTAATAATTTAAACAATTAAATAATTGAGAATTTAAAGGAAATTAAATTTTAGAGAGGCAGAAATCATGCTCTGATAAATATTCCTTCAAGAATTTGTTGTTGTGCCCAATGAGCATCAAAATAAATAGAGTGAGCACAGAGCATATGGCAGCAGTGATATATATACAGTTTAATTTTAACACTTAATTGGTCAATATTTTATGTTGTATTTATTTTTGGAAAGCCAGATAATTAAGTTCAAATAGGAGGGAATTTATGTACATCATTTTGATTTATGTTATTTTTATCCTAGAAAATCATATCTTTAATTTTGACTGTTTGCTTTTCTTTTATAGGCTGTTTTCAACCGGATCTGCAATTTCTGGATCAGGATCCCAGAGATCTGGGTTCTGGTCCCCAGTTCTAATAGTATGAATATTAGCAACTCAGCTTTCATTTTTCAGCCTCAGAATTTTCATCTGATTAATGGCTTGCATTAGATCATCTCTTTGATCTAAGCCGCTGTATAAATCCACCAGATAATAATGATTTCCCACTCAAAAGTTAGGATATTTTTTCCCCCTGTAAGTAGCTGATTTTGCTATTTCCTGGCCCTCCTACTTGTGCCTCAGTTATCTATCCTTGCATTTTTATCTCATTCATTGTTTTCTGAAGGCGCCCCAGTGGCACTGTGGGTTAGGCATTTCACACAAGGTTGGGTTGGCAGTTCAAACTCACCACCCACTCCATGAAAGAATGATGAGGATCTCCACTCATGTGAAGATTGACAGTCTCAGAAACTTTAGATAGGGTTGTTAAGAGTTGGAATAGACTCAGTGGCAGTGGATTTGGTTTTCCATTCCATCTGTCCCTTGCATAACGGGCAATGATGTTTTCCTGTATTGTATCCAGGCTCACGGATTCATGAGAACTAAGGACCTAGAGACTATAGAAAGTATGTACCTGAAAGTCATAGAGTGTGGATTTAGGAGCTAACAGCCAAATCATTATGTTTAGTTAAGGGCAGAGAGAAAAAGACTCAATAATAGTAATTTAGAATAGGGTCGGGACACAATGAAAACTTCTAGGAGTTTTGGGGCAAAGGAGTATGAAGAATGGAGTCAGGCCTTTTTGTGAGAAGAGGATCCTTCAAATTTCTGGAGTTGTGTGTACAAAAAAATATGGGTGCCAGCAAACTTTTTCTCCTGCATCCCAGAAACTTGTAAGGGAGTAAACTGTCAGGAGCTGTTTTCAGGATTCACATCCTACTGGGAACTTATTATGGTGGGTATATGGATATAAAGAAAGTGAGCCATCTCTACAGCCTCTATATGAACACATGAACATATTTATTTAAAACTTAACAGCTATCGATTGTGTGTAAGCATAGAACAATAACAACAACAAAACCCCAAATGCACTGCCATCCAGTTGATGCTGACTCATAGCAACCCTATAGGACAAGGTAGAGCTGCCCCCGTGAATTTCCAAGTCTGTAACTTTTTATGGAGGTAGAAAGGCCCACCTTTATCCTTTGGAGCCGCTGGTAGTATTGAACTGTTGACCTTATGGTTAGCAGCTCAACTCATAACCACTATTCTACCTGGGCTTTCATGAGCATACAAAAAAGGATAATGTTTGAAAGGGAAATGTAAGGCCAGAAGTGATTTGAAGTGTCACCAGTTTCCCTTGGGGGTAGTGACATAAATTTATTCTCATGAACAGTGTTTTATGCAAGTGATGTATAGCTTATATGTGTTTTGCACATATTTGCCTCTTTACTCCCATAAACAGTTACAGTATCAGAAAACCACAGGGACATTTCTACTATGTCATATAATAATAAGGTCACTAGTAGATGGCTTAGACTCAATGGCAGTGAGAATATTAGCTATTCTATATGTAAATAAGGATGTATTTATAGTGTATTTCTTGCTGCAGATTCTTGTGATGCTTTTGTTCTTTCTTTATTAACTATTCGAGATACTTATTTGAGATGATTAGAAGTTTTCTGGTAGTTATAATCATCATGTGTACTCTTGAGTTGTGCTTACATGATAATTGGTACTATTATCATTGTCCGCATCATCATTATTGAGCAAATGTGAAGAATTTCATGACCAGAAAATTCCCGTTCACAATGTTCACATTGTAATATAGATGATTCAGGTCACTCTCGTTCCCTATAACAAAAATTCCTCCTTATTTTCTTGGTTCTCAGTGGCAGCCCTGTTATCTGGGTCAATGGATGGATGGAATCACTCTGTGGTGTCTGAGTTTGTGTTTCTGGGACTCACCAATTCGTGGGAGATCCAGCTCCTCCTCCTTGTGTTCTCCTCTGTGCTCTTTGTGGCAAGCATGGCTGGAAACATGCTCATTGTGATTTCTGTGTCCAGTGATCCTCACTTACATTCCCCCATGTACTTCCTGCTGGCTGGTCTTTCCTTCATTGACCTGGGGGCCTGTTACACTATTTCCCCCAAGATGATTTATGACCTTTTCAGAACACGAAAAGTCATCTCCTTTGGAGGCTGCATCACTCAGATCTTTTTCATCCATGTCATAGGTGGTGTGGAAATGGTGCTGCTTATTGCCATGGCCTTTGACAGATATGTGGCCATCTGTAAGCCTCTTCATTACCTGACCATCATGAGCCCACAGCTGTGCATTTTTTTCCTGGCTTCTGCCTGGGCCCTTGGTATAATCCACTCACTGTTCCAATTGGCATTTATCATTGATCTACCCTTCTGTGGCCCTAATGTTTTGGACAGCTTTTATTGTGACCTACCCAAGCTCCTGCGACTGGCCTGCCGAGATACCTACAAGTTGCAGTTCATGGTCACTGTCAACAGTGGGTTCCTCTGTGTTGTATCTTTTTTGATACTTATTGTCTCTTACATCTATATCCTGCTTACTGTTTGGAATCATTCCTCAGGTGGTTCATCCAAGGCCCTCTCCACCCTGTCAGCTCACATCACTGTGGTTTTCTTTTTCTTTGGTCCCACCATGTTCGTCTATACATGGCCACATCCCAATGCCCAAATAGACAAATTTTTGGCTCTCTCTGATGCAGTTCTCACCCCTTTCCTGAATCCTGTCATCTACACACTGAGGAACAAAGAAATGAAGACTGCAATGAAGAGAGTTTTCAGAACACTAGTGATTTTTAGAAAGATCTCATAAATAATATTTTAAGTTGTTTATGCTGATTACCATTGATCTTAACTTCCTGTATCTCACATTCATACTGTTCTAATGTATAAATAATAAATTTGATTATAGTTCATTGATTTTTTTCTTCCTATGAAGAATGATTTAGATAAATAAAATGTTAATTTGAAGTGGTGAATCAGATGAGGTTGAAAAAATCTCTACTAATTATCGTCCTTTTTTGTAGCTGGTTCTTTAACTTTTCTCTCAAGATTATCAGTTCATTATTCTTTTATATTATCCATTTTGTTCCTCATAATCTGCTTTTAGAAATAATCAAGATGCTAATTATTCACTTGTCATCTTTTATCCCAATGTTAGCCAACAATGCTATTCATATCTCAATCAAATTCTTCAGGAATACTCTGAGCTAGCTATCAACTTTTTCTTTATGATTTGAGGGCATAATGATCTTGTTTCTGTTCAGATTCTTCAAGTAGAGCAATCTGAGTTCAAACAAGCATCGGTTTTGAGAGTTGACCGTCATTTCAGAGGGGTATGATGTGCTCCTTTCTCCTCGCTCTTTCCTAACTTTGCTTTTTCTTAGATATCTTCCTCCATTGTTATTGAATATTTTTCAAATTTGTTTACGTAAACCATTTTTGGAGAGTTTTTTCATGCCAAATTCATGAGATCCATTGACCCTGAGTCTGAATTCTGATGGAGATGGGCTTGGATTGCTGTATTTCTCTCTTGTTGAGTGAATGGTGGGTTTGAACTACCACTGCACCTTTGTTCATATACATATGCCTATAGATGAGGCCACGATTATTATTCCTTTTCTCAACTATACCCTCCAATGCATGAGACAGAACTGAAGAATGAACTACATTATAAAAAGCACTGCCCAAGACCCAGATTAATCAATGAGTATCACAACAGGGAACTGGATTGGATTAAGGGATGTGGGGGCCCAAAAGCTGATAACACCGACCAACACTTATTTTGGTGCCTCATATGTTAGATTTGTTTCTGGGTATATTTGACCTGCTGGTTCCAGAAATGACAGGTGTTTTTTTTTTTCCTTTCCCCATATCAACTATAGTTTTTGAGATACAGAACATATACTGTGCTTTCCCATAAAATCATAATATTTTAATGTATTATTGCTTGGGATAGAGGAATTTTAAAAGAACTGAATAGCAGGCAATTCCAATTTGTTATTTTAAAAGGGGGACAGAAATAAGTTACTTACTGTATTATAAATAAGGAGCCCTAATGGTGTAGTGGGTTATGTGTTTGACTGCTAATGACAAGGTAAGATATTCTAGTCTACCAGCTTCTTGGCAAGAGAAAGATGAACATTTTTGGTCTCATAAAGATTTGTAGCCTCAGAAGCTCACAGAAGTTTCACTCTGTCGAATAGGGTCACCATGGTATTGAGTTTGGTGCAATAAATGAGATTAAAATGTTTCGCAACCCCCAATGAGTCCTTTGTTAAAATCAAAATCAAAATGAAATGAAATGCTCCACTCTTGTTATAAGATGTGCACAGAAACTTTTAGAAATTAGAATTTTTCTTATAAAGAGGCTTGGAATCAACCTCATCTCTGCAACATATAACACGAATTATTCATTGACTCATATGCTATGAGAGAAAGATGGGTACTTTCTACTCCTGTAAAGACTTACAGTCTCAGAAACTCACAGGGACCGTTCTATCTTGTTCTTAGGGTTGCTATGAGTCAGAGTCGAATAGATGGTAGTGAATGTGGTTTTGGGACTCTTTATATATTAAAATGTATTCTAGAATGTTTACTAAATAATTTGAAGAAGAGAAATTTTGATCTTCAAAATATTTATGGATTTCAGTATAAAATCTTACATTTCAGCACTCTAAATTGCTCTCACATCTTCCATATATATATGCCTTTTCAATTTCTCTTTTCATTTCCACTCTTCTCAAGCTGTGCTCTGGATTTGCAGGGTCCACCTTGTAGGCTTGTATATATTTCACAGCCTCCCAGACCAAAAAGAAAACCTTGCTGCCATCTAATAGATTCTAATTCATAGTGACCTTCTAAGACACCAAAGAAACGTCCCATTGGGTTTCCAAACTGATAAATCTTTTAAAAGCTGCAAAATGACTAGTGGTGTCTAACCACTGACCTTAGGATGGGCAGATCGGTGCTTCAACACTGGCCCTCATGGGTCCATACACAGCTTTCCTTGGAAGCTCCTTAATACCTAATGCTTTCTTTAAATAGTTCTTACCCTTTTTGTCTTATGCTGTCATTTTTGGTCTGACATTTTCTCATGTTAAAACTAGGATGGTGAGTTAAGAAATTAGTATAACTTAATAGATGAAAATATAGTGGAACATCATATCTAAGAAATCAGAACTGATATGGTCTATACAATACAATATTTGGAATCAGTGCTCCAAATAATCCCAGGAACAGGACTAAAAACTAAGACAGAAAGAACAAAATTTCATTGTTGGGCTGTATAATCTGTGGCAAAACTCTTCTGCCTTTTCATGCATCATCTCAGGATGATTTTATATATATTTTTTACTTGGGATGCTCAACAACATTGCTGTCTCTCATTGGGTGGGAGAAGGCAGCAAAACTAACAGAACACACACACACATACAATCGGAAGAAAACAAGAACACAATATCAAGAAAAAAGAATATTCACCAGAAAGAAAATGAAAAAAAAAAAAAAAAGAAAAACAAAGAAAGCAAATAAATTAGTAGGCAAAACTAGGGAGGTAGAAAATATTGAAAGTAATAAACAGCAACAATATCAAAAACTTTAATGAAAAGGAAAGAAAGGAAAAAGAAGACAGGCAAGACATAAGAAAAAAATAGAAAAAAGCAAAGAGAAAATTATAAAACAAAGCAAAAAAAAAAAACAACCCAAAACAAAAGCAAAAAAGGAGTCAACTAGGGCAGGGATACTATCACATTGGGGTTAAATTATGACGGTTGGGTACTTGGGATATGGGCCAGTGCCCACTACCAGCCAAGAAGGTCATAAAGTTCAGGATAAGGGAAGAGGGAGTAGGAAGCCTGGTTTTAGATAGTTCGTCTTATTATTTTTAAAATAAATTAAAAACCTTTGTGTGGTGTGTATATCTATCTATCTATATCTTACTATATCTATATATATGTACTGTAAGGGTCCCCAATAAAATGATTGATTAAATATATTTAATATATAATTTATTGCACATAATGACTTATTAAATATATTTAATATAACATGATTAATAAATAATTTTATTGGGGCTCTTATATCTCTTACAGCAATCCATTTAGATAGAGTTCTTGTTGGCCTTGCTGTTGTCTAATGTTATGGAACTCAGGAACCAATGATCTTTGTCAGAGCTGGAAAAAAATCTGGAAGCATGAAGCAAACTCCTCTCTGGGACTGAACATTAAAGGGAACCTGTGGGCAGACTGAGATACTTACTAGGTGACCACCTGGATTTACTTGTTGAGTAGAAGTGGGAGAAATTCAGCAATAAAAAGACGGATTGAGTTTGGCCACTGACACCTGTGGACTTGGTTTACAGGGAAAAGAGAAGAAGATGATAGTGGTTTGACTGGTCTAAAGTTAATAACTTAGCACAATGGGGCTAGACTTGTTGAGTATTGGTGAGAGCCCATGGTCTAAAGGCAAGGCAACCAATGGGCACCCTGTGGAGGCTGAGTGAGGCAGCCCACATTGAGATGACCAGAACCCGACCATATGAAGAGAATTTTGAGCCTGTGAACTGGTCCATATTGTTGCTGAATTTCCGAATGGCCTGTCCGGATTTAACTTTGCTTATGGATGCAGACTTCACAAGGTTCCAACTGGAATGAAGATTTCTTCATGTCGAAAAATATGATTGTTTCTTCAGAGCACTGGGTTGATGTAAGTGGGCAGTATATAAATTGGATACCCAAAATTGGGAAGATAAAGGCATGAAGTGATTGGCTTACAAACTTTGATAGGTGGGGGAACATATTCATAGGATTATAAGATTAGGTGTAGGTGTTACTTAATTGCATTTGTGAGGCTAAAGAATTATGTACACGTGCCAAGTTGGCAAGGGGCAGATTAAGTTAGTTAAAGTTTATTATGCCAATCTGACTGATAAAAACAAGTGAGGTTAATTGAAGGGCGGAGAGATAAAATGGCTAGGTGAGCCATGCCTTTTTAGTTCTCTGGTCTCTTGCTTTGTGATGGTGGGACCAGGGTGCAGCTGCCTTAGCCAGTTCCCTGCTTCAGTTGGTGAGGCTCACTTTCTGTGAGACATCCCTGAGGAGAAGCCACATGGACTTACCCTGATGCAGCCCTGGATGCTGGAGCAGCCGTGTGGAGACCCCTGCCCGCACTGAGATGCTTACAAGTTCACTGATTTGGCTTTCCTTCTGCAGTCGGTGTCATAGTGTGTGTTTTGTGAGATGGAAGAGGACTTTGTGGACTGGTGTTGGACATATGGGCTAATGTTGGACTTGTGGGCTTGGGAAGCACTGGGTTGGGATGTTTTCTTGATGTGCACTTACCCTTTATATAAAACTCTCTCTTATACATACAAGTTTCTGTGGATTTATTTCTCTAATGTACCCAGACTAACACATGCAGGCTCAAATGTTTGCTGAGGTTAGGGAATTTTTTCCCCAGAAAAAAACTATTTCAGGTCCATAGTATAGCTGGAGGCAGGGCAGGTGGTTTTTCTTGCCCATATAGGTGGCCGGTGATAGGCTTTTCTGATGCGTGAAGCATGCGTGCCTCCAAAAATGGTAGTAGTCCACCAGGACTGCAATCTGTAAGGGCAGAGTCCCACCCTCAGGAACAGCAGAATCTCCATGAGTCAATAACTGGGGGTAAGAGTAATGCAACCTGTCATTGGATGGTTAAGGACTAGGACTGACACACTTCTGGTCACCAAGAGGATGTGAGGAACAAGATATGTTCCCACCATCCTTGTTGCCAGGTAACAATGTACATTTGTGATCTCCTATTTTGACGGAATGCTGCTTGAAAAAGCTCAATATAGCCACACTGCATCAGCACAGTCATCAATTTAATCATCTGTCTCCTCTATGGAGATTTGGTTTAGCTTCCTTTTCTATTCTACACTCAATCCACTTCTTTATCCTTTCCTCTGAAGTTCAAGGTTCCATTCAGGATTATCATCTGTATCTATTTCCTCTGGTCTCATGTGTCTTTGTTATAGAAGATATGAGTAGTGTGTCTATCTAGTCACATTCCTTTTTAAAAAAAATCATTTTATTGGGGGCTCATACAGTTCTTATCACAGTCCATACATACATCCATTGTGTCAAGCCCATATGTACATATGTTGCTATCATCATTCTCAAAACATTTGCCTTCTACTTGAGCCCTTAATATCAGCCCCTCATTTCCCTCCTCCCTCGCTGCTCCCCCCCCTTATGAACCCTTCATTATTCATATATTATTATTATTTTGTAATATGTTACACTGTCCGACGTCTTCCCCCACCCTCTTCTCTGCTGTCCATCCCCCAGGGAGGAGGCTATATGTAGATTCTTGTAATCGGTTCCCCCTTTCTACCACACATTCCCTTCACCCTCTAGTCATCGCCACTCTCATGACTGGTCCTGAAGAAGTCATCTGTCCTGGATTCCCTGTGTTTCCAGTTGCTATCTGTACCAATGTACATCCTCTGGTCTAGCTAGATTTGTAAGGTAGAATTGGGATCATGATAGTTGGGGAGAGGAAGCATTTAAGAACTAGAGGAAAGTTAGATGTTTCATCGTTGGTACCCTACACACTGACTGGCACATCTCCTCCCCACAGCCCTTCAGTAAGGGGGTGTCCA
>NW_022103915.1:88539750-88563939 GCF_000313985.2 Echinops telfairi | reverse complement strand
CTCCTCTGTATTTGTATCCTTCCCTATTTCTGATAGCCTATGTATTCCCTGTGCCAAGGTTCTCAGGTTTGTTCCAATTCCCTCATTAATGACCCTAATTGCTTGGGGGTTTATCTCAAGGTCTGTGATCCACCTTGAGTTTATTCTTGTGCATGGAGTGAGGTAAAGGTCTTGTTTCATTTTTCTGCAGGTAGATATCCATTTTTTTCCAGCACCATTTATTGAAGATGGCATCTGCTTCCCATTTAATATTTTTTGGGCCCTTATCAAATATCAGTTGCCTGTATGCTGATGTTTTTATTTCTGGTTCTTCAGCTCTTTTCCATTGGTCTGAATATCTGTCATTATACTAGTACCACACTTTTTTGACTACTGTGGCCATGTAGTACATGCTAAAGTCAAGTAAAGCAAGCCCTCCCACTTTGTCCTTCTTGAGGAGTTCTCTGCTAATTCTCAACTTCTTCCCCATCCGTATGAAGTTGGTAATCTGTTTTTCCAATCCTTTGAAGAAGGATGGTGAAATTCGTATCGGGAAAACATTGAAGTTATATAATGATATCTTTACTATATTGAGTCTGCCAATCCACGAGCATTGGATATTCTTCGATTTGTTGAGATCACTCTTGATTTATTCTAGTAGTGTTTTATAATTTTCCTCATACAATTATTTATTTTTTTATTCAGGTATATCCTTAGGTATTTCAATTTGTGCTTGGCTATTGTAAGGGTACTATCTTTTTCATTGTCTCTTCTGTGATCTTGTCTGATGTGTAGAACAATCCAATAGACTTCTGTTTGTTGATTTTGTATCCTGCCACTCTGCTGTATTATTCTATTGCTTCCACCACTCCGCTTGTGGAATTTCAGGGATCTTCGATTTATAGAATCATATCATCTGCGAATAATGATAATTTCACGTCTTCCTTCCCCAGATGAATACCTTTAATATCTTTCCTTTGTCTTATGTTGTTAGCTAGGACCTCCAGTACGATGTTAAATAGGAGTGGGGACAAGGGACATCCTTGTCTGGTCCCCTTTTTCAGTGGAATTGTTTTCATCTTTTCTCTGTTAACTACCACGTTGGCTATCGGTTTTTCATATATGGCTTGTATAATATTGAGGAATTTTCCTTCTATTCTTATCTTCTTGAGGGTCTTAAACAGGAATGCATGTTGGATGTTGTCAAATGTTTTTTCTGCATCTATCGATATTATCATGTGGTTCTTATAGTTTTTCCTGCCAATGTGGTGAATGATGCTGATGGTTTTTTGTATGTTGAACCATCCCTGCATCCCTGGTATCAATCCCACTTGTACATAGGCAATTATTTGTTTGATATACTTTTGTATTCTATTGGCTAGTATTTTGTTAAGGATTTTTGCCTCGATGTTCATTAGGGATATTGGTCTGTAGTTCTTGATTCTTGTGTATCCTTGTCCGGTTTTGGTATCAGAGTTATACTAGCTTCATAGAAGGAGTCCGGGGGTTTGCCGTCTTTTTCTATGTTCTGGAAGAGTTTGTGTAGGATTGGTATTAGTTCCTCCCTAAGTGCTTGGTAGAATTCTCCAGTGAAGCCATCTGTCCAGGGGATTTTTTGGTTGGTAATCCCTTGATAACCTTGTCTATTTCTTCTATTGCTATGGGTCTGTTGAGATTTTTGACGTCCATCGAAGATAATCTAGGGAGGGATTGTTTTTCCAAGAATTTGTCTATGTATTCCAAATTGTTGAATTGATTGGCATACAATCCTTCGTTGTACTGTGTAATTATCCTTTCGATTTCATTAGGGTCTGTTGTAATGTCCCCTCTTTCATCCCTTATTTTTGCTATTGAAATTTTTTCCCTCCTTCCTTTGATTAGGTTTGCCTGCAGTCTGTCGATTCTGTTTATCCTTTCAAAGAAGCAACTCTTAGCAGCGTTAATTTTTTCCATAGCTTTCTTGTTTTCCCTCTCCTGTATCTCGGCTCTGATTTTTATTATATCGATCCTCTTGCTATTAGTAGGGTTGTTCTGTTGAGTCTGCACTAATTGGTATAAGTTTTGTGCCAGTGTATCATCCATGGGTCTCTCTTCTTTTTTAATGTGTGCATTTATTGCTATCAACTTTCCTCTGATAAATGCCTTTGCTGTATTCCACAGGTTTTGGTATGTCATATTTTCATTCTCATTGGTTTCTAGAAACTTCCTGATTTCATCTCTGATCTGGGTCAATACCCACTCCTTTTGCAATAGGAAATTGTTCATCCTCCAATTGTTTTCCCTTGTTTTCTTCACCGTCCTTCTGTTAATTTCCAGCTTTATGGTGCAATGATCGGAGAGAGACGTGTGTATAACCTCTATGTGCTTGAATTTACTCAGTTTTGACTTGTGTCCCAGCATGTTGTCTATTTTTGAATGTGTGCCATGTGGGCTTGAAAAGAATGTGAATTTTTTACATGTGGGTGGAAAGCTCTGAAAATATCTATCAAGTCGAGTTGTCTAATTGTGCTATTTATATCTGTAGCTTCCTTGTTGACTTTCTTTCCCAATGATCTGTATTTTTCAGAGAGTGGTTTATTAAAGTCACCATCTATAATTGTTGAGCCTGTGATTTTTTTTCCCCATCTTTTGGAGTGTTTGATTTACATATTTTGCAGGTCTCTCGTTAGGTGCATATTTGTTTATTATGCTCACTGTTTCTTGGTGTATTGTTCCCTTGAGCATTATATAGTGCCCCTCCTTGTCTCTTGTTAGGGCCTGTATCTTGAGGTCAATTTTGTCAGATATTAAGATCGCTACCCCTGCTTCTTTTTGCATTGCCATTTGCTTGGTGTATTTTTCTCCAGCCCTTAATTCTCAATCTTTTTTTGTCTGCGAGCTTGAGATGAGTCTCTGGGAGGCAGCAGTTCGATGGGTTATGTTTCCTGAGCCAGTCTGTTAGCCTCTGTCTTTTAATGCCTGAGTTCAGTCCATTGATATTCAGTGTTATTATATACATCATCTGTGGGCTCTGTGATGTCATCTTGTACCTTTTGTGTTGGATATTTTCCTATCTACCTATCTTATCTGCTTGTGTTGTGTGTGTGGTTTATGTTTGCCTTCTTTCCTCTATTGAGCTGATGTTTCCTCTTTGTCATCCTATGGGTGGAGTTGTTCTATGTGATGGTCTTTTATTTGCCCTCTGTGAGTTTGATCTTCAGCCATACTGGATTGGCAAGAATCTTTTGTAGGGCTGGGTTTCTTTTTATGTATTCTTCGAGGTTGTCCTCATCTGGGAAGACTCTTACTTCTCCCTCTATTTTAATAGATAACTTGGCTGGGTAAAGAATTCTTGGGTTTGCATTGTCTTCCTTCAATTTTTGGAATATGATACTCCATTCCCTCCTCTTCTTCATAATTTCCGCTGATGGGTCTGAGCATACTCTTATTGGGGTACATTTATATGTGACCGTTTGCTTTTCCCTAGCTGTTTTTATGATCTTCTCCTTTTCCTCATAGTTGGCTAATTTGACAATTATGTGTCTTGGTGTTTGGTCACATTCTTGCTGAAATTACCTGGTCTAATATTTACTTGTTTACTCTGGTGACTGTAGGCAATACATTGCTATCTTGTTTTTTGTTTGTTTGTTTTGTTTTTTTTTTTTAATTTGTTGGAGTTCTTCAATGACCTGGAGATAGAAAACCCAAAAGGAAGGACATGCTCAGTATGTACAAAGCAGAAAGAACTGAAGAAAAATATTAAAAGGGTCTGTTGGAAAAACATTGAATGATGCAGGAAGTATCACCCAAAGATGGAAAAAATATACAGAGTCACAATGTGCAAAAGAAATAATAAACATTCAAACATTTCAAACCAGTTCAAGATAAAGCATGTGGTGAAGAACCAATGCTATTGAAGGGAGACGTGTAAGCTGCAGGGAAGACATTAGTTAAAATCAAGGCTGTAAGGATTGATGGAATACCAATTGAAATGCTTTAATATGCTGATGAAGCATAGATTCCAGGCACTAATCTATGCCTGTAAATGTACAAGAGAGCTACCTGCCCAGCGGGGAGAAGAGATGCATATTTGTACCAATTCCAAAGAAAGATTATTCGGCAGAATGCAGAATTTATTGAACAACATCAGTTATATCACCATATGCAAGCAATATTTTGCTGAAGATCATTCAAAAATGGTTGCAGCAATACATCGAGAGGGAGCTGCCAGATATTTAAGCCAGATTCAGAAGAGTACATGGAACAAGAGATATCATTGCTGATGTTAGATGAATCTTTACTGAGATCAGAGAATTCCAGAAAAATGTTTGCTTGCATTTTATTGATTAATCAAAGGAATTCTCCTATATGAATCCTAATCAACTATGGAAAACATTGAGAAAAAATGGGAATTCCAGAACACTTTATTGTGCTCATGCAGAACTTTTACATAGATCAAGAAGCAGTTGTGCTATCAAAATATAGGAATGCTGCTTGGTTTATAGATATCAGGAAAAGTGTGCTTCAGGGTTGTCTAATTTCATCATACGTGTTCAAACTATATGCTAAGCAAATAATCAAGAAGCTGGACTACGTGAAGAAAAACATAGTCATCAGGATTGGAGGAATACTTATTAACAACTTGCAATATGCTGATGACAATCTTACTTGCTGAAAGTGAAGAGGACTTGAAGCACTTGCTAATGAAATCAAATATTGAAGACATCAATATGGATTCAAACTCAATGTAAAGAAGACCTAAACCCTTACAATCAGTGCTCATGGAAGCAGCATTCAAGAAATGAGACAAATGTATTGCATTGGATAAATTTGTTGATCTTTTAAAAGTAATCAAATGCGAGGATGTAATTTTAAAGACAGAGCTCATTTTCCCTAGCCAGGATTTTTAAATCACCCCATAAATTCTCCAAGACAAATGACTTGTTAACAGCAAATATCCTTTCATCACCCTCATAGATGACTACACACCTGGAGTTTTTCCTTATGGAATGCACAAAAATCAAATTATATGTAAACGCAATATCAGCAGCTAAAACATTGCAGGGGCTTACTGTGGAACAGACTATCAATTACTCCAATGTAAGTTCAGGTTGAAGTTGAAGAATATTAAAACAAGCTCACAAGAACCAAAACATGACTTTAAAAATAAATCACTTGAATTTTTAGAACATCTCAACAACAGATTTGCTGAGCACTAATGACAGCAGGCCTGATGATCTGTGGAGGACATCATCACGAAGCAAGCGAAGGGTCATTAAAAAGACAGTAAGGAAAGAAAAGATCAAAGTGGATATCAGAAGAGTCTCTGAAACTTGCTTTTAATCATAGAGTAGTGAAGGGAAATTAAAGAAATGATGTTGTCAAAGAGCTGAATAGTAAATTTCCAAGAGCAGCTTGAGAAGATAAAGTAAAATATTAAAATGAAATATTCAAAGACCTAGAGTTAGAATATTAAACAGAAAGAACACGGTCAGTGTATCTTAAGCAGAAAGAACTTACCCCCAAAATCAAGGCTTCACTTGATTTATTGAAAGATTTTATGGGTAAAATATTGAATTATGTAGAAACCATCAAAAGAAGATGGAAAAAATACACAAAACCACAGAACCAAAAGGAACTAGTCGACATTATACCATTTCAGGAAGTAACCTATGAGTAAGAACCAATGGTGCTGAAGGAAGAAGGTTAAGCTGCACTGAAAGCATTGGCCAAAAACAATGGTCCAGGAACTGATGGAATACTGTTTCAACAAGCTGATAAAGCACTGGAAGCACTTGTCTATGCCAATAAATTTGGAAGATAGCTACTTGGCCAATTGACTAGAGAATTTTCTATCTATTCCAAAGAAAATTAACCCAACAGAATGCTCAAATTATATTATTGTTATCACATGCAATGGATGTAAGTATAGGAACTATTGTGAGGATGGCACAAAACCAGGCCATGTTGTGCATAAGGTTCCCATGGGTCAGAACTGATTCGATGGCACATAATAGCAACATATTCATGTGAAAGCTGGACAGTGAATCAGGAAGATCATGGAAGAATTTATTTGAACTTTGGTATTGTTGAAGATTATGGAAAGTACCATGGACTGCCAGAAGACCAAAGTATTTCTTCTTTGAGAAAGTGCAGCCAGAATGTTCCTTAAAAGCAGAATGGCAAGACTTTGTCTCATGTATTTTGGATATATTATCGGGGGAGACTATTCCCTGGAAAAGGTCATCATGCTTGGTAAATTAGAATAGCATTGAAAAAGAGGAACACCTTCGATGAGATTAGACAGTGGCTGCAACCATGGGCCCAAATATGGCGGTAAATGTGAGGAAGAGGTAGGGTTGCGTTCTGTTGCCCATAGATTGTGAAGAGTCAGAACTGACGTGAAGGCATTGATCTCATAATGATGCACATACTCAATATTTTGTGGTATACTCATGTATCTATTACTGTATTTTCATCGAATTTTGGTTTATTTTTTCATCACACGAGTCCATCTGCAAAATTTCTAACTCTTTGCTAGAAATCCTGCCTGTTAATTGTTTTCATCATTCGGGGGCTGTTATAATGATAATTCCAAATTCTCAGGATATTCACGAGAAAATACATGCTGGACTAGTTGATCACTGTTTTAACTGTAGGTATAGTTAAAATACAAAAAGACTTACTGGAGATTTCAGCAATTACTGAAAGCCAGATGAACCAAGAAAAAGATGAGTGTCTTTCATATGCAAATAAAGCCATGAAAAATGGTAATATTTACATGAGAAAATGTAAGAGATTTACTTTATTTGGTCTTTGTGGCTCCTTATGAGGATTATCCAATATGTACATATTTCGGAAAGTAGGAACTTATTGTAAATAATTATGAGACTTGACTGTTGACTTTTGAATTTCAAGTTGTCATAGAGTTGATTTGAACTCATTGGAAAAATAAGGTGTGTTGAACAAAATGACTTAATACTGTTTCTGAAGCACGACTTTTCAGACTTAGGACTTCACAACCATATACTCCAGAGACATTTCTGGTGATGGTGATCAACCTCCAAATTTTCAGTTAACAAAGAATTTCATTAATTCTAGGTAGTTATTTTAATAGTAAGTAATAACAATTATAATAATACTTATGATAGTAAGTGATGAGATGAACAAAATACATTCTTCTACACAATCCTTGGATGATCTTTGCCTTCAAAGTATGTTTACACATTATTTCCTTTAAGTTTCTTATTTTTTAATATTTATTACCCTTTAATTATCTTCACTTGCCATTCGCCTATTTATTTATTTGTTCATTTCTCCCCTTGCTGGTTCAACTATATTTAAATTATTATATTTAGAAGAAGCTATACATCCATAACTATTCATGCAGTTTCCATTATTTATGTCTTAAAAGAGGTACAGCCAGTGTGCTCTGTAGAGGCAAGGATGGGGAGACTTCATGCATCCATTGGACATATTTTCAGGAAAGACCAGTACCCGGAGAAGGACATCATGTTTGGTAAAGTAGAAGAGCCGCAAAAAAGAGGAATGCCCTCAAGAGATAAATTGAAACAATGACTGCACAATGCATTTAATCATAAGAACAATTGTGAGGATGGTGCAGGACCAGGCAGTGCTTTGTTCTGTTGGGCATAGGGTCGCTATGAGTCAGATCGATTTGATGGTATCTAACACTAACAACCATTATTGAAAATGTGTTTTCATTTAATTTTCTCTAAAAAATAGTGCATTCCCTATTTTGAGAAATTGTACTTTGAACTTTATCTTGAATTCCATAATATTTCTATATTTCTTAATTATTATTAATTAATACAGTTTCTGTGCGTTATGGCCTTCAAATTTGGTGCTCTTTGATAGTTCTTTTGGCTGATTTCCTTGGGCTGTCTGAGTAGTTCTGTAAATTATTTTTTGGTAATGGTATGAACACTTGCTATGGAATTAAAAGGGGTGGAGAGATGAAGTGGGTCTTTTTGTCTCTTGATTGAGCTGCTCTTCCTCCAGAAGGAAAAGGACTGGGGCATGCACCTTTCCATGTCCATCTCTGGCTCTGCCTTTGTTTCCCTCCTGTCTCTCTTCTTCCAATCTGCTTTCACAGAGGTGTTCCTATCGTCTCCTTGTCCTAAATCTTTTATAGCTAAATATACCTGATACTTTTATATGAGAACTTTGAGCACACCAAGGAACATTGTTGACAAAGAGTGTCCAGAATTTTAATTTCTACAACTATTTTTTTCCAGGAACCTTCCCATTTAAAAATGAGAAATATATACTCTATTCGGTATTCTTTTGGGCATGTATGCAATATAAAGGTAAATCTTATTCATGAGAATATTAAGCACCTCTTTTCTCCCTCCTCACGGTCCTATGAGAATTCCCTGGACTTGATGATCTCAGTTTGAGAATCCCTGAACTCTAATTAGTGCATCACAGGGTCACAACCTTCTGCTATAACTAATTATTTCTGTAGTTATGTCTTTAATCATGTTATTTACCTTCTTATGCTAGGAAGTATGATAGTGGGATGTGGATCATGCTTATGTGCAGGAGAAAATTTAACTTGAGAAACTTCTTTAAGTTCTCGATCATGATATCTTGTGAGGTGTTTGATAGATAAGGCAGGTGGTGGAGGTATAGAGAGGTGGTGGAACGAGATGGAGCAGTTGGAGGACTATAATCTATCAAAGGAAGAGCCCCTTTCTCAGGTTCTTCGCTCTCCAGAGAGGCAAGATGTAATGAAAGGAGCAGAAATTGCACACAAAGGAAGAGTTGAGATAATTGTGTGAGAAAGTCACAGGAAAGCAAGTGAATTTGATTTTTACTGGGGATCCGGATTTGAGAGTCAAGATGTGGGAGAAAGATAGTCACCTTAACTTTACAATTTTTGTCCCTGCTTATAAGATTGTTTGTCTTTCTTCTCTTGGTTTTATTTGCTGTTTTACCTGCTTGTAATCTGGTCAACAAACATCAGTCAGCTCTCTAGCCTCTGAAAATCTTTGCCTCTTTTGTGGCATTCCATTATGCTCATTACATCAAACAAATATACTAGTCTATAATTCTAAATACTGATTTCCTGTACATTTTTGCATGGTGTTACAAAAAATACTTCTGCTGATTTCTCCCCCAAGTTAATTATACCAATCTTTAACCAGATTTTCAGTTGCTTATTCATCACCTACCTATTTATAGATTTCTTTACTTCACACTTTTTCTACATGTAGCAGATTACCTTTCTCTCCTAATTGTTTTAGTTTGGCAAGAAAACATCTGGACCTAATTATTGAATTGTTTCAAATCTTACCGTCTCCACTTTGTCACCATTCATTACCTCTATGCAATCTCATTTTTTTCCCTTTCTACTATTTGATTGCATTCTCTCTCTATTAGCACCAGTGTGACTCAGCACCCTTTTCTTAATTTTTCCTTTTTAACCACTCTCTATTTATTTTATGAAAGTTATTGCCATCCATTGTTTTCAGCATTTCTTTCTTATTTTTCTTTCCTTTAAATTAATAGAATCGAATTTTAAAATTACAGGTAATATATAAAAACATCAAAGGTAATTTAATCATGTTTATAATAAACCAACAAGCAAACTCGTTGTTGTTGAGTTGATTTCTACTGATAGGGTTTCCAAGACTGGAAATCATCATAAAACCAGTTAATGACACCGTTCTTCTATGTAGCTGGGTGGCAGGTTTGATTCAGCACACAATTAGGAGCCAAAATAAGTATTTGTTCTTTCTTCTTCTATTTTTTTGCCATCTATCACTTCTCTATTACCTCTCTTTGATGCCTGTGTTATATTTTAAGCAAATCTTTCTTTCTCATGACTTCAAATTTTAGATGACTCCTGCATTTTCACCTCCAGTCTGATTTTCTTGCTTGTTATTTGTCATGATTTATTTATTAGCAAATGGATTAATGACTGTGCTAGATCTTTACTGATAGCAAAAGTTTTGCATATTCTGGTTCTTTTGTCACTGCCACCATTGGCCCTATCCCCAAATCTGTAGCAATAATAAATGGCTTACAAACCTTGGTTCTATGAACAACAGTGGTGAAATCTTGGTTAAATCAATTATGTCTGTGTGGAGAATGGAATGTTCTGCTGTCTTCAATGGGATTCTTGCGTAAAGTTTTAATGAGAATAATTTCTTTACATCATGAGAAAATAACCATAGCTACATGACCGAGAAAAAGGAGCACTGGATTTGGAATTAGAAAACCCGAGTTTCACTTTTTAATCTAACTTTAGATTCATGTTTTGAGGTAAGTTGCTAGTTTCTTGAATTTGAGATTCCTCGTGTATAAATGAAAATAATTCTAGTATTGGACATATCCTTCCAGAGTTTAATTATTAAAATCAATGATGTGAAAATATTTTGTAATTATGTGCCAGATTTTAAAGTTCCAATATTAAATATTTCAGAAATTCTCATAATCTTATTTTATTTTATGCATTAACAAAGAACATGAAAAAATGACCATCAGTTATATTATGGAATGGAGGATAGAAATTGTGTAAAAGTTCCCTATTGTGCTGCTCTTTGAACTAGTTCCTCCTTGTGTCTCTTCCTTTTACATGCCTTTCTTTGTTTGCTTGCTTGGTCATTTCAGTGAGTTTTTTATGCTAAAACAAAGGTGAATATAAACTCTGAGGTTTTCCTATTAACCAGTTGCAAAGTCATAGCAAGGAAATGAGGCATTCTTTTGTTGGAAGTGGTTGGGAAACATGTTAATGGTGTTTTAAATGTGGAAACGTTATGCATGTTAATGGAAAATGGGCTCAATGTAAAAAGGTGGTAGAACTGAAAAATAGGAATTGTGGAAAGTGATGGACCTGAAGAAATAGCTGCACCTCACAGGAATATTAGCAATAAAGAAATTTTTACTGTTTATCTCATTTTTCATTACACAAAACAGGAGATATAGTCTTTATCAGTCTTCAACTTATAACATGAGGGGCTTCAAAATGTTCATGGAAAAATGGAATTAATAAGATAAGGAAAATTACTATGAACTTTTATGAATGTCTCACATAATTAAGGAGATAAAAGCTATTTAAAAAGATACCATTGAAAATGATAATTAATAGCAAGGGATTTGTCTAAATAAGGTCCATAGTACTCCATCCTCTCAGAATGCTTTCTTCTCACCACTGGGTTTATTAAATGAAAGCTTACTAATTTTTCAGAGCTCACACCGAATACTATCTCCTCTGTGAAGTTTTCTTTGAATTTCCCTGCAGATAATGTGTGTCTTTGCAAACAAAAAACATCTGGAACCTATCCTATGCTGTAATATTGTGGTTTATTTGCAGTGTGGGAAGTTATTTCATTTCTAATTCAAATTTGCTTCCTTGCTCATAGAAGTGAAAATCATATGGATAGAAGTTACTGGGAGAACATTTTGTGAAGGAAATGAGATTTTTATTAACTTTTAATAAATTTTTAGAATGGGAAATGTTCTATATTACACTGTTCAGCATATCACTAGTAGCCATGTGTGGCTATTGAACACTTAAACTGTGACTAGTAAAACTGATGATTTTTAACATCAATTTATTACCCCATGTAACTGGATCTTATAGATCTAAACCACCAAACCCAAACCATACTGCCATCAAGCTGATTCTAACTCATGGTGATTTTATTAGAGTAGGAGAACACCTTTGGTTTCTGAGCCTGTCAATCTTACGGACCCAGACAGGCTCATCTCCCCAAAGAGTGGGTGGTAGTCTGGCAACCAAAAGCAAAAGCCACAGCACCAAGAGAGAAGATTTTAGTTTCTTTATTTTTACTTTGTTAATTTTCTAGTATGGAGAATATGAATCCATTTCTGGACTAGAAAATCTAGATTATTTTTTATAGCTACTGTGTGCCTCTCAATGAACCACTGTTTTCTCATTTGTAAACAAGCAAAATAGACTAGATAAGCTCTGGGGAGGTTTTTGAGTCATTGTTATATGGAAGGTTTCCTTCATCATGTAAGACTGAGAGTCTGTATGTATGCATGCATACATAGCACAGTTCTTTAAAGATCTATTTAGGATCCATTGATAGGATATTGTTGTTTTCCTATTCCTTTCCTTTATGTTCCAGGTCTGGGCCTTCCGTACAATAATGAGTTTTTATTTTTTTTAAGCACTTTACTGAGTCTGATCCAACTTCCCTCCTTAGTCGACTCATCCCACATTCATTACATGCTTTAGTGTAGCAGAAGCAGATGTATTTGACCTACAGACAGCAGATTACATTTTTCATGGGATAACTGTGATATCGTAAAGATGGGTAAAAACCACAGATACATTTGAAATGGGGTTAGGGAGCTAGGGAGGTTTGAAACACAGTAAGAAGTAGGGGGTTTGAAACATGAAGATTACATAAGATGATCGATCCAAGGGGCACATGGAAATAGAAGGGGAGAGTTATATGCTAACTATGAGGGTAGTGAGCATATTTTTTCCTCAGCAAATTTTAAGAGTTTGAGGCTCCAAAGACTGCAGCCAGGGTTCACATACTTTAGGAATTGTGAATAATCTGAACAGATGAATCAAATTGATTTCCTTTACCTTCTTGCCTTCCTGCAACTTTCACCCTTTGGCCACGTCTTACTTGTTAACTACCCCGCTAGTTACTTTCATGTAAGACTCTGGGTGCCCATGCAGATACCTGTTATCCCATCCCCTTGTCAACCTTTGTCTTGGTCCTATCATATTTTAAAATCACTTCTATGATACTCTATAAAGTCACCCCTGGTCTGTGGGACCTGGATAAATTGAAAAAATATTTGTGGATAATGGTGTGAGAATAACTTTGAGACATCTATGCCTGAGATGAAATGAAGCTACTAGGAGACATAACTAGAATGGGTGAACATGAATTTACAAGCCATTCAAGACCAGAACCTGTAAGCTCTGGGGAAGGAGGTCATATCTTACTCTTCTTCTCTTTTGCCATTCCAAGTTACCATATTTCCTGCACTCCCAGTTAGATGTGCATCTAACATGCTTTCTTTCACTTCCATTTCTTCTGTTTTCTTTCTGAGAAACGGAAGAGATCCCAGGAGAGGTTGGTGACAGGAATATTGTACACGAATGCAACACAAGTGTGTTAGATGACTATAAGTAAAACATTTTCTAGTGATGATGTGGCCTACAAAAAATGGAAGGGATATAAAGTTTGCACAATGTGAATGTCCTTGAATAAGTAGTCATTATAATTCTTTGGCATTAATGCATTCTTATTTTTGTTTCCTCTTCGTTTTCTTTTATCTGATTACTTTAGAACACTCTAGCACACAAATCAATGGATGGAACGAACCATTCGGTGGCATCAGAGTTTGTATTCCTGGGACTGTCCGATTCTGAGGAGATCCAACTTGTCCTCTTTGTATTTTTCTCCCTGTTTTATGTGGCAAGTATAATGGGAAACTCCCTCATTGTCCTTACTGTGACCTCTGACCCTCACCTACGCTCCCCCATGTACTTTCTCTTGGCTAATCTCTCCTTTATTGACTTGGGTGTTTCTTCTGTCACTTCCCCTAAGATGATTTATGACCTTGTCAGAAAACACAAAGTCATCTCCTTTGAAGGCTGCATTACTCAGATCTTCTTCATTCATGTCATTGGTGGTACAGAGATGGTGCTGCTCATAGTCATGGCCTTTGACAGATATGTGGCCATCTGTAAACCTCTCCACTACCTAACAATTATGAGCCAAAAAATGTGTACTTTACTCTTGGTTGCTTCCTGGGTAATTGGTTTGATTCACTCTGTGGTTCAACTAGTTTTCGTTATTAAATTGCCATTTTGTGGTTCTAATGTATTGGACAGCTTCTACTGTGACCTTCCTCGATTAATCAGACTTGCCTGTGTAGACACCTACACACTAGAGTTCATGGTCACAGCCAACAGTGGCTTTATATCTGTGGGCTCATTCTTCATATTGATCATTTCCTACATTTTTATCCTAATCACGGTTCGGAAACACTCCTCAAGTGGTTTATCCAAGGCTCTGTCCACTTTATCATCTCACGTCATGGTGGTGGTTTTATTCTTTGGCCCTTGCATCTTTGATTATACCTGGCCTCACCCGACATCACACTTAGATAAATTTCTGGCTATTTTTGATGCAGTTCTCACTCCTCTTTTGAATCCAGTCATATACACATTCAGAAACAAAGAGATGAAGCTTGCTATGAGGAGAGTCTGCAGTCAACTTATTGTTTACAGAAGATTTTCCTAAATCATGAAAGTATTATGGAGCTTACCTTCTGCTTTGGAGTAAGAGTAAATTTATATAGTGTAATAGCAAGATTTCCCAATTATATTGTTAATATTTAGTTGTGTCAGATTAAATCACAAGATTATTGTAAAATCTTTACTCAAGAAGTGTGCTGCCTGCTTACTTGTGACTGAAAGATGTGCTGGGGTCAAAGTGCCTTCCAGAAAAAAAAAATCCTTGTCTCTCAGAAAACATTACCACAGTTCAGACTTCAAAACTGAGTCTTTGGGATAGAGTGGGTTATTTGAAGAAATATAGATTGAAACTAAAACAAATTGACAACAAGTAGAAATATATAATCAAGAAGTCAGTTTATAGCAGACTCATACAATTACATGTGCACATATAACACTTATTAACTTGGATGAAATAAAAGGAAATAAATAAAGGTAATATCATTGTAAAAGTTGCCAATGTATTAATTTCTCACATATGCAAAAATCTGTCAAGTGGTCCAGACTTCTACATAGTTCTAACTAATTTTTCCACCACAGATAAGTCTCTGGAAAGGCCAAAGATCAATAGAATATTAATGAGCATGGACTCAGAACAAGAGGAGTTAGCTAGAATATCTAATGATATTAGGTTTTATTAGTTTGATGTCTATATGTCCATTCTAGAATATGCCTGCCACCATAACTACAAAAATAGAATCCTTAGCCCAAATCTCTGTTGTCTGTATAGTACTGGCTGCTCATAAAAAAATTGACCTTTGACTCTAATACCATAAGTCTAATACCATATTAAGACTTCCTAACCTTTTCATTCCCCAAATTCTTAAAGGAAAATTATCTATTTACATATTTAGTGCAAGTTTTTCTATTTCATTCTGCTGATATCAGTATATTACTATTTCATTTGTATTGTTTCTGCCATCATGAGTGAATTTTTAGTTTGGGAGTTGTTTTATACATGATTATATTCTGTTCTGTATAAATAAGGGATTTCAAATAAAAATAAGTGCAGCAACTTAGACTTGATAATTCATGAACATTTCAAAAAGGGGCAATAAAATATTGTTCTCAGGTAGAAATGTGGTGTCAATGATTCTGAAACGCGTAATACCTTTTAACCAATTTATCCTATACTATCTTACAGGCAACCTTATTTATGTCATAATTTACCTGACTTAAAAATTATTTGCCTGTTCTTTGCTTTCTATTGCCTTTATACCATTATTCTATTTTTTTATAAGGCCTTTGTTGCATAGTTGGAAAACAGGGATAGGGCTGTATATATGTGTGTGATATGTAATATAATATATAACATAGTCTATTACACATAACACAATGCACAGTAGAATATATAATTTATCCCATGTGTGTATATTGTCTGTGTATATATAAAAATGCTGTCAAGTTGATTCTGACTCACTGTTATTCTAATAGACAGAGTATAATGGTGGGTGCAAAGTCTTGTGGATCCAATGGTGGTGAAAGCATCTCAGCTGTGGAGTGGGTCTCTCTGTGGCTACCCCAGCTCTCTGAGTGTGGTTCTTCAACAGGAAGAGGAAGCAGAGAGAGGCTCTCCCAGGGCTCAGCAAGTCTTCACGTGGCCTGTCAACAGGAAGACAAGGCAGAGAGAGAGGAAGTTCCCTGATTCTTCATGAGAAGGCCACACCCATAAGGAGGCATCATTAGGCTATGACCTAATTGACAGGCTAGACTCCTGCCCCCCTTATTTATCCAGTTGAAGTGAAATTATATAACTACCATATTGTATTTATTCAATCTGTATACTGAGAAAATAATCAGAGAAGCTGTATTATATGAAGAATGTGGTATCAGGATTGGAGGAAGGCTTATTAACAACTTGTGATATGCAGATGACACAACACTGTTGCTGAAAGTGAAGAGAACTTGAAGTGCTTGCTGATGAATCTCAAAGTTATCAGCCATCAGTACGGATTACAACTCAATATAAAGAAGATGAATATCCTCATATCTGGATAACCAATAGATAACATCATAATAAGTGCAGGAAAAAAATGAAGTTGTCAAGGATTTCATCTTGCTTGGATTCAAAATCAGTGTTTGTAGAAGCAGTCAAGAAATCAAAGGTGAGGTTTTTAGGTTAATCTGCGGTCGAGGACCTTTTTAGAGTGTTGAAAAAGCAAGGATATTACGTTGAGGACTAAGGTGTGCCTGACACAAGCCATGCTATTTTCAATTGCCTCATATGCGTTGAAAGTTGGACATTGAATAGGGAAGACCCAATAAGAATCGATGTGTTTGAACTGTGATACTGGCAAAGAATATTGAAAGGAACATGGCCTCTCAAGAGGACAAACAAATCTGTCTTGGGAGAAGTATGGCCAGCGTGTTTCTTAGAGGCAAGGATGGCATAACTTCATCCTACATATTTTGGATATGTTAGGAGACACCATTCCCTGGAGAAGCACGTCATGTTTGGGAAGTGGAAGGGCAGTGAAAAAGAAGAAGGCCTCCAAGGAGATCGATTGACACAGTGGCTAAACGCTGAGCTCAAGCATAGCAACAATTCGTGAGTCTGATGCATAACTGGGCAGTGTTTTGGCCTGCTGGGCGTAGGGTCACTGTAAGTCTGAACTGACTCGATGGCAACTAGCAAGTCATGAAGGCAGCCTCCTACCTTGAAAAACACAGTCAACTTTACACTTTTAGCTTCTGATCTCTCCCTCCCTCCTTCCCTTTCTTTTACTCTTTTCTCTCTTCTCCCTCTTTACTCTCTTGTTGCTGATCTGCATACAAAGCTCTTATTCTTTTCTTTTGTCCATGGATACTTTATGTTCTGTGGGAAGAGAGCGGAGACTGTAAATACTAACAAATTTAAATTAGTTAGTAAAGCCATGTCACAAGGGAGAGAGAGGTTTTCTTTCCAAGCACTCATATTATAATCCAATGAGAAGAACCTAATTGGCATTGCATTCTGTCCATGCCCAGTCTCTCTGGTGGGCCACATCTGGACCATATGTTCACTTCCGTGGTTAGGAGTCAGAGTTATTTTATTGTTTATAAATAGTTATTTTACTTTGAGAAATAAACATTTCCCCAAAAAAAGGTGATAGGCAAGCATAGATGGCTCAATAAGTAAGGTAAGCAAGTGTGGAGGACATCAGCACAACAGGGAGCCAGTTGTACAAAGCAAAGACTGACAGATGCCAAGCAGACAGGACACAAGGAAAACAGAATTCCACAGTGGAAGGGAATTGCACTAAGCAAAGCTGATCCCAACCCCAGAGCACAAGAATGAGTTTGTTAGAAATAAAGTTCATTTACCAACAAAAAGGTAGCCAGGTGGAAGGTTGTAAAGTTATGAGGTACCTACTACTTCAAAAATTTCTTTGACATTTGTTTCCAATGATTTCCTCCTGTGTAATGGAAACTTCTTATCTTAGTGAGTCTCTTGGAAGACCCCAATAAACAAGAGGAGGTTTGGGGCTGGCCAATGACCCTAATCCTTACTACAATCAACCAATATGCAACTGGATCCAACACATATGATTACTGAGCAAGGACAGATTGTACAAATAGATAATAGGTCTCTGATCAATTTTAAGAGAGCCACTTTGGACATCTATATATGTTCCTCCAACAACTTTAGCCAGGACAACCCAATTAAAAAAACATATCCTGGTAAACAACTAATGGGAACTCCAGTCCCAGATGATGCACCAAGGTGAGGGAATACAGATATTTTAACCATTGCTATTTCTTCAATCATGTTGTTGTTTACTACATAGCATTTATGTCCTAAGTTTTAAAAACTTTTAAAATTTGTGATGTGGGTGAACATTGATTTTCTAGTCAAAAATCATTTACATTTTGTTTTGTGACATTGATTGCAATCCCCACAACGAGCAGTTTCCCCATTTTCTCCTGATGTTTACTGTTTCGTTCATCCTTTTATACTGTTGTCTCTTAATTTCTGAGCTTTGTCTCTGGGGAAATACTTTCCTTTTGATCTGTATGGTTGATTGTTCTGAAGAGTGTAAGCTTTCCCATATTATAGCTCCCCTTAAAGACCTGTCTATTTCTTGGTTGAACCATGCGTGTGCATTTAGCTTTAGGACTTAAGATATTAAAGACCATAGTTTTGGGGGCTCCAGGAGTCTCAATAAGCCAATAAGCTTTCTGTCTTTCTATTATTTTGAATTTTGTTCTACAATTTCCCCCCCCACTCTATCCTGAACCTCTTATTGGAAACTTTTTTAAAAAAATCAATTTATTGGGGCTCATACAATTCATCGCAATACATAGATCAATTGTGTAAAGCACATCTATACATGTGTTGCCCTCATTATTTCCAAAATTCACGTGGCCAGGTATCATCGAGTTCTTCTCGTTCATGGTGACAAAGGAGACCTCACTTCATCTTGGGCTAGTTTCTCAGGATGTGGGATGATCATTCTGTTGCTGCTGTGAAATTTGTGCCAAGGGACATGATCACTGGAGACAAAGTGAGTACGAAAGCAAATGTGGCGAAGAAAGCTGATGGTGCCTGGCTATCAAAAGATATAACATCTGAGGTCTTAAAGGCTTGAAGGTAAACAAGCAGCCATAGCTGAGAAGCAACAAAGTCCACAAGGAAAAAGCTCACCAGCCTGTGTGATCATGAGGTGTCAATAGGATCAAGTATCAGCCATCAGAGACTGAGAACAAGAAAGCATATCATTGTGAATGAGGGGGAGTGCAAGTGGAGACCCAAAGCCCATCTATAAGCAATTGGATATGCCCTTAAAGAGGGTCACTGGGAGGAGATGAGCCAGTCAGGGTGCAGTGTAGCACTGATAAAACATACAACTTTCCTTTAGTTCTTTAATGCTTCCTCCCACGCACTATCATGATCCCAATTCTACCTTACAAATCTGGCTAGACCAAAGGATGTACATTGGTACAGATAGAAACTGAAACACAGGGAATCCAGGACAGATAAACCCCTAGGACCAATATTGAGAGTAGTCATACCATGAGGGGAAGAGGTGGGGGGGAGAAGGGGAAACCAATCACAATGATGTACATATAACCCCCTCCCATGGGGATGGACAGCAGAATAGTGGGTGAAGGGAGACATTGGTCAGTGTAAGACATGAAAAAATAATAATAATTTATAAATTATCAAGGGTTCATGAGGGAGGGAAGGTGGGGGATGGAGGGGAAAATGAGGAGGTGATACCAAGGGCTCAAGTAGGAAGAAAATGTTTGGAAAATGATGATGGCAATAAATGTACAAATGTGGTTGACACAATGGATGTATGTATGAATTGTGATCAGAGTTGTACGACCCCCAATAAAGTGATTAAAAAAGAAAAGAAAATCATGCCAAGGTCAGTCCAAATCAACAAACACTGCCACCAGAGTGATAAGCAAACCTTACTGAAAATTCAGTCAAGCTGAGGGGAGAGGAATATGAGCAGTAGAACCCCAGACCCTGATGCCAATCCGCTCTAGAAGGAGCATAGAGATGCAATGTCATCGAGTTCCGAATCAATTTCTCCCATTAGAAATAACTGAAAATGGATCTATCCATTCTTGAACACTGAGTTTTTATCCTAGCCTTGCCTTTTTATACAAAAAATTACACAGAAATTTCAAAGTAGATAAGTTCAGAGTTAAATAATATAATTAAAATAAGAAACACAACATTAAAACGTTTTTTAACAAATACAGCTTGGGCCATACCCAACTGGTAGCTGCTTTTCAGTAACTCCCCGACCCCCACCCCCCACCCCCACCACTTCTTCTTTGCCTTTTTTCACTAGGACCTGGTTGGCTTTCCTGGGGAAAAAAAAATCTGTCTAATGTGGTCTGCTGTTTGCATTTCCTTCACGGTTTTCTAAAAAGGTTTACCAAATTATCATCAACAATATCGACAGCATGGTTATCCAGTTCCTTATCATGATGATTCTTTAAAAAAACCCTCTTTCTTAGGATCCACTTTTCTGTTGTCCATCCCCCAGGGGGGAGGTTATATGTAGATACTTGTAATCAGTTACCCCTTTATACTCTCCCCTTCCTCCATACTCCAGGTATCACCACTCTCACCACTGGTCTTGAAGGGATCATCCACTCTGGATTCCCTGTGTTTCCAGACCCTATCTGTACCAGTGTACATCCTCTGGGCTAGCCAGATTTGTCAGGTAGAATTAGGATCATGATAGTGGGGGAGGAAGCATTGGGTCTCCACTCCACACTCCCCGTCTCATTCACTATGGTAAGATTTTTTGTTCTTAGATTGGGACTAGAATTACATGTGAGCCCAAAATCCACCCATACAGAGACATTATACATGTCTCTGGATCACCTTATATACATAATTGTCATATATGGTAGAGAACATTCTCAATCATTCCTCAGTGGCATAAGGTTATTCTATTGATACTGTCATAATTTAGCCAATGGTATATAATTTAAAACATTGTTGAGAAAAATGATAATATACAATTATAGGCAAACTGCAAACCTCAATACATGAATTGTTGACTTGTACCCAATAAACTCTTAAGTGACTGGACACTATTTACACAAAAAATGGGAGTTGATAATAAGGCAAAACTTTCAATAATATTCATTGATAGTGGCAGAACCATGCATACCAGATTAATGCATATCCTACTAAAGAAAGAGGAAATTAAAATAGAAAGTATATATACCTGGCCTATTTTTAATTTTTACTCATTTTTAAGATCCTAAGATGAAGGCAGAGGTGCCCTTTTGTCACAGTGGATGCAGCATTTGTCTCCTAACCAGATCTCCAGTGGCCTACAGATGGGCATTGGGTCTCCACTCCACACTCCCCCTCTCATTCACTATGGTGAGATTTTTTGATCTGATGATGCCTGATATCTGATCCCTTCAATACCTCATTGTCGTACAGGCTGGTATGCTGGTGCCTGGCTATCAAAAGATATAGCATCTGGGGTCTTAAAGGCTTGAAGGTAAACATTGTGTCAAGCATTTAGGAACTAGAGGAAAGTTGTATGTTTGTTTCATCATTGCTACACTGCACCTTGACTGGCTTGTCTCCTCCCTGCAGCCCTTCCATAAGGGGATGTCCAATTGCCTACAGATGGGCTTTGGGTCTCCACTCTGCACCCCCCCTCATTCACAATGATATGATTTTTTTGTTCTGATGATGCCTGATACCTGATCTCTTTGACACCTCATGATCGTACAGGTTGGTGTGCTTATTCCATGTGTGCTTTGTTGCTTCTGAGCTAGATGGCTGCGTGTTTACCTTCAAGCCTTTAAGACCCCAGACGCTATATCTTTTGATAGCCAGGCACCATCAGCTTTCTTCACCACATTTACTTATGTATCCGCTTTGTCTTCAGCGATTGTGTTGGGAAGGTGAGCATCATGGAATGTCTGGCCTAGTTTTAGCTGCTGACATTGAGCTTCTTTATAGTTTCTGTCCATAGATGTAGTCTGATTTCTGTGTATGTCATCTGGAGAGGTCCCTAGCTGCTGTTTGTACTGTTGAAAAATGGTATTTGAGACAAAGAAATAGTTGGTCTTACAAAATTCAATCATGAGATCTCCAGCTTCATTTCTATTAAGAATATCATATTTTCCAACTACTATTTCTTCCTCTTTGTTTCCAACTTCTGCATTCCAATCAACAATAATTAACACTTCACCTTGATTGCATGTTTTATCAGCTTCAGATTGAAGATGATGCTAGAATTCTTCAATTTCTGCATCCCTAGCCTTAGTGGATGGTACATTAATTTGATCAAGAGTTGTATTGACTGGATTTCCTTGTATGCAGCTAGAGATCATCTTACTACAGACAGCATTGTACTTCAAGATACACCTTGAGTTGTCCCCTTTTCGCAATGAACGCAGTATTATTCCTCCTGATTATTTCATTCCCAGCATAGAAATTCATGAGATTTTATGATTCAGAATGGCTGATACCAGTACATTCCAACTCACTGATGCCTACAATACCAATCTTTCTGTGTTCCATTTCATATTTGATGACTATTAATGTTCCTAGATGAATACTTTGGTATATTCTAAGTTCTGATTATTAATTGATTTTTCTCTCTCACATTTTGAGTCATTTCCTATCAGCAAATGAATGTCCAGAAGGCTTTATTCTCACAGGCTTTATTCTATCCATTTCTTTAAGGTAGATTCATCTTTGGGAAGGCAACACTTCCTCATTCATACTTTTAGACTCATCCAACCTGACAGGCTCATCTTCTAGAACTGTATCTGAAAATGTTGTGCAGCTATTCATTATGATTTTTCTTTTATTTTGTTGCTACTCATGAGGTTTTCAGCAATTAATTCCTCAGACATGAATAGCCTATTCTTGCTTCATATTTGGTTCTTAGTCTAGAACATCTGCTGAAACCTGATTACTTTAAGTGATCCAGCTGTTATTTGAAATACCAGTGACATAGCTTCCAGCATCACAGCTATACTTAAGGCAACAAAGAACAATAAACTGACAGATAAGTAGACCTAAAAAAACCACACTGATGTGCATCAAACTGTTTCATCGAAAGAGTAGAATGAAAACCCACAGAATTGGAAAAAAATTTGGCAATGGTGTATCCAAGAAGAGACTTATCTAAACTGATATAAAACTACAACACCTCAAGAAGAAAAAGATGAATAATTTAATGTAAAAATGAGCAGAGGGCATGAACAGACAGTTCACCAAAAGGAGACATAGGCGACCAACAAATACGAAGAAATGTTCCCCATCATCAACCATTTGAGAGATGCAAATCAAAATAATGATGAGAAGTTACTCACACTAGCACTGATAGTAAAGTTCAAAGAAAGAGGAAATAACAAACTCTGGAAAGAATGCAGAGAGTTTAGAGCCCTCATGCGCTGCTGGTGGGTCTGTACAACAGTACAGCCAGAGTGGAAAGCAATAGACTTCCTCAACCAGTCAGGAATAGATACTTCACATTACCCAGTAATCACATGCTACACAGATATTTTAACACCAAGGCACATTGTAGTAATCTTCACAATCGCAAGAAGCTGGAAACAACCTAAATGTCCATCAGTGGGAGGATGGGTTAATAAACTTCGGCACACACACATAATAAAGTACTAAGTATAATAAGGAACAATGATGAAACTGTGAAGCACTCACGATGCGAAAGAATCAGGAAGACATTATGTCCTGTGAAGTTAGTCAACCGCTAAAGGAGAATATTGTATGAGATCACTGCTATTAAAAAAAATCAAGATAAAGGTTTTCACACCAAAAGAAACAGACTAAGATGGCTGTCAGGGGTGGAATTGAAAGTGAGGGAAAGGATCAACCAAGGGTAGACAGGGGTTAACCTTGGTGAAGGGGAAGATAATATCTATAAGACAGGTTCAAGACAAAAAGTGGGGAGACAGGGTGATCTGTTGGGAGATTTGATAAGTTAAGCTGTTGAAAGCAAGTGTGCTAGTCTGAATGGACTAGAGAAATTCATAGATACTTTCATATGCCTATAAGAAAGAGCTAGATATAAACAAGAGCTACAGAATATTGAGAAAACATTCCAGCCCAGATCAGATCAAGTCCATAAGTTCAATATTAGCCCATATGTCTGCTATCAATCTATAAATTCCTCTTCGGACTCACGAAATACATGCAATGACGCCAAATGCAGGAAGATCATAGGCCAGTGGGTGGAAAGTCTTGTGGATCCAGAGGCGGTAGAGGCATCTCAGTGCTGGCAGGGATTTCCATGTGGCTCCTTCAGCTGCAGGGCTCTAGAGAAGCTCCATGTGTCTTGTCAGCAAGCATGCCTCACAGGGAGTAAATGTGTGTCCCGCCTCCAAGGAGCTAGTTATCTCCTTAGCGCTTCCACATGAGGTAATCAATCTGTGACATGATTGCCAGGCTAAACTCCACCACTTCACTATTAAATCTCAAATTGACAACAGATAATATAACTACCACAGCATGGATGTGTTTTGAA
>NW_022103915.1:88537125-88538381 GCF_000313985.2 Echinops telfairi | reverse complement strand
GCCCCTGATTCCATTCTGACTCATGGCCACCCTGTAGAGCAGTGTGGAACTGCCCTGGTGGGTTCCCGAGAGTTCACTCCTTACTGGAGAGCAGCTAGGTTTGTACTGCTGACCTTGTGGTTAGCAGACTGATGCAGAATCCCTATGCCACCAGGGACCCCCCCACCCACCCCACCTTTGAACAATGAAAGCTCATAAATTTTTTCCTTCACATTTCTTTTCTACATTTTTTTACATTCTTAAGGTGACTATCATCATATATGATTGTCAAGATAAGTAAAAATGAAAAGTTTACTTGAAATTTGATGTGTAATGCATTTGCAGTCACCTAAAATAAGGATTAGAACTAGTTTTAGAAAATGACAAAATCCCTCTTTGTCATAAGACAATTACCAGCCTTTCATTTCGCTCATTAACAGCTAGTACACGTGGCTACCCTGGGAAAACCCAAACCACTGTAGGTGGAAATTCCCCAGGCAATCCCCGCTCTCTGCACCCTCACTTGGTCACTACTTCTGGTGCTGTAATCAGCTTCTGCTCTTGTTGTGGCTTCTTTTTGCACCCATTTGTGTGTCTTTGACTATCCTGAAAAGAATGCAGTTGTTTCCCGTATCAAATCTGAACCTTTAATGATGCTGTTGTCTTAACTCCCTCGGCAAAGCAGGTAGGAAAGCAGGATAAAAATAGTAATAATGATAAAGACAGGGAGCCAAGGGTTTCTGTTCTGAGGGAGAGAATTTGCTGATGATTTCCTGAAGTCAGATCATCTCTGTCTCTTAACTGATCGCATCTCTTCCCTGTTGCTTCTGTGTGATTTACTTGTCATACTTATGGATGAATTCCCTTCTCAAGCACACACCCTTATCCCTGATTCTTACCCACTACATCTCTCTTTGCTCCTCTTTATTTGTTAATGGCATTCAGCTATCTTCACTCAGAGCCTACATACAGGCACAATTTGCCTCAAACTATGTTTTTCATCTTACTTTCCACCCTCACACGATTTCTATTATCTAGATAATCTACACTCTTCCTCATTATCCCTGGGTACCTTGAGCTTCTTTGTCATTTCTCATGTACCATTTATTTAACGTGATACCACAAACTATGGATTATACTATTTACCCTTTGCTAAAGCTCTGCTCTTCGGGCCACATTTAATACACTGTCACCTTCTCTGATGATCAGAGCGGCGGTTGTTCCCTCCCACTTTCAGCAGGTATTCTTAAGTCATGGACTCTTCTAAGACATTCACC
>NW_022103915.1:88531293-88532184 GCF_000313985.2 Echinops telfairi | reverse complement strand
ATATAAAACAATATTTCCACTGGTACGAGATGCCGTCGAGCCAATTCTGATTCATAGCAACCCTGTGTACAACAGAATGAAACATTTTCTGTTCCTGTGCCATTCTCCCAATTATTCTAATGTTTGAGCCCATTGTTGCAACCACTTGTCCAGAGCCTTCCTGTTTCACGTCCCCTTTGCTTTACCAAGCATGATGTCCTTCTGCAGGGGCAGGTCTCTCCTGACATCATGTCCAAAGTAGGTGAGAAAAAGTTCCCCATCTTGGCTCTAAGGAGCAATCTGGCTTTACTCTTCCATGACAGATTTATGTGTTCTTTTGGAAGTCAGTGGTACTTTCAATACATCTCACCAGCACCACAATTCAAATTAATTGATTCTTACTAACTCTTTATTATTTAATGAACAACTGTAACGTGCATATGAGCCATTGAAAACACCATGGCTTAGGTGGGGTGCACTTTAGTCCTCAAAGTTATAGCATTGCCTTTAACTCCTTGAAGTGCTCTTGTGCAGCAGGTTTGCCCAATTCAATGTGTCTTTTGGTCCATCGACTGCTGCTTCCATGAGCATTGATTGTGGCTCCAGAGAAGACAAAATTCTTGAGAATTCTACTTTTATCTGCATATATTGTGATTTTACCTAATGGTTCAGTTGTGAGGATTTTGGTCTTCTTTACAATGAATCATAATCCAGACTCAAGGCTGAAATCTTTGATCTTCATCATCAAGTGCTTCAAATCTTCCTCCCTTTCAGCAAGTAAGATTGAGTCATAAGCCTTCTTACAATACTAATGCTGTATTCTTCTTCATATAAATTTAGCTTTTCTAGTTATTTGCCTAGCATACAGATTCAATAAGTATGGTGAGAGAGTATAACCCTGACACCTACCTA
>NW_022103915.1:88524386-88529447 GCF_000313985.2 Echinops telfairi | reverse complement strand
TTCAGTTGCCCACTGATGGGCTTTGAGTATCCACTCTGCAATCACCCACCCTTTTTAAAAAAAATCAATTTATTGGGGCTCATAAAATTCATCACAATACATAGATCAATTGTGTAGAGCACATTTTGTTGCTTCCTTTTGCAGATGGGAGTTGAGAGGTTTGTCTTCAAACTCACTAATTAAAATTTCCATTTAATCATTTCTACTACACTGATCTTTTAAACTGTTCTAATTTTATTATGTTATTATTCATATTTCATGATTTTACTGTAGAGTTTCTAGTTTTTCTATTTTCCTATTGTTCTCTTATATTTTTCGCCTTCCATTGAAAGTCCATGAATGTAATTCTAAATTCTTTGCTGATAGTTCCTGAACCTTCTCTTCGTCAATAATTTCCTTTTGATGTGAGGTGTTTTTCACATGCTTGGGCTTTTTTTTCTTTTCTTTTTATTCCACGTGGACTCTGATTGACATCTGTCTCAAGATGTACTGCACCATGATGACGATGTTAGTGTTAGCAAGGATTCTGGGTCACATGGGGTAACACACTTGACTGTAAGTAATAGAAGCTTCACTGCTGAACGAGAAAGACATGCGAATGAAGAAGAAAGAGATTGGAGAGAGGGAAAAAGAGAAAGAAAAATTGGTGACAGGATCATTTGAAAGAAAAGAAGGAAAAATGGCAGTCTGAGAAAAGTGAAAATTAAAAGGGATGTTATTTAGAAAACAAAAAGTTAATGAACGAAAGGAAGGAGAGGAAAGGCTCTGCTTAGGTGGGTTCTTTACCTGGCCCAGGAGTATGAAGCTGCACAGGGCCTTCCTGGGAGCCAAAGGGGACCCGGCTGGGCCAGTAGGAGCTGATGGTGCAGAGGGAGTGGCTGGGAGCCAAGGGGAGGGCACTTGTGGCTTGAGAGGGAGTCTGCCTTTTCCTGCTCTTCTCTCTTGCTCTAACAGCCTCTGGGATGTGGAGGTTTTGTTTTACTTAGCTTCCAAGACGTTCTCTGAGACCAATGGCTACTCATTCTTTCTTTTCTACCCATTTTCTCCCATTGTAGCAGGGGGTAGCATGTGTGTGCTCAGTCAGTCATCTTGTTCTGGAAAATCCGAAACTTGTTCTTCATAGGGTCTCTAAATTCCGGTGGGATATCCGTACAACACTATTATGACTCTCTTGGACTTGTTTTGATTTTCTTCTGCTTCAATATGATCTTGTATACGAACAATTGATCATCTGTTTTTAGTGTTGCTGATTAAATTGAGCTTTCCATTGTCACTTCCCATCGTTGTGGCCAATTTGAATCATGTGTATTCCACCTGGTGAAGTCTGCTTGCACAGTCACCATTAATGTTGTTGCAAAATGGTTGGAGTAATGAATATGGAGTTGGCTTACTCAAATACAGCAGGGTCTTCCTTGCTGCACCAGATTCAGCAGGGCTTTCTCAAAAGGACCGACTAGAAAGAAGTCTTAGATCACCTCCTTCTGCAATGCAAGCTTCTGAAAGCCTTAAGTACAGTATAGGGATATTTTTGGATAGAGTGCTAAAGATGAGCTCCTTATATTGAAAGGCACACAGAATACTAGTATTCCTCAGAGTAGAATTAAGCTTTATTATGTGGATAGAAAGAAATCTTTCTGGATCTTCATTTCAGGATAACTGCAAGCACCCATTAATCATCAGAATGTTGAATAAGTAATATATGAATCTAGGAAAATTGGAAATCATGAAAATTAAAGTGGTAGATATAAAGACTGCTATCATAAGTATTATTCAGGAGAAATACAAAGTTATTGGTCATTGTGAATTAGATAATCATATGATAATATATCAGGAATGAAAATTTAAGAGGTTTGATGCTACATTTTTCATTAAAAAAAATCAGGATCTGTCTTGAGTTACAATACTCTCTGTGATAGGATAATATCTATAGTCCTACAAGTAAGACCTGTCAATACAACTATTATCCAAATTTATTCATTAATCACTAAAACCTGTGGTGAAGAAACTGAAGAATTTTACCAACTTCTACAGATTGACATTAATCAAACGTGTAATCAAGAGGCACAGATACATACTGTTGATTGCAATGTGAGCATTAGAGACAAAGAAAAAGGATTAGTATTTGAAAAATGCAGACTTGGTGATCCAAACAAAGATGGAGAGCACATGATAGAATTTTTCAGGATCAGTAACTCCTTTATTTCTTTACAAATATTTATTGAGCCTATAGTAAGTGCCAAATATTATGATAGACACATAATCAAAGAACATTAAAATGGCAAGTTTATAGGCAAACTTGTGTTTGAATTAGGAGCCTTGGTTGTGTAGTGTTTACTCATAGGGCTGCTAACTGAAAGAGTAGCAGTTCAAAACCACCATCAGCTCCATGGGAGACAGAGTTACAACCTTGGAAACCCACAAGGGCAGTTCCACCTTGGTCTATAAGGTCACTATGAGTCAGAATTGACTCAGTGGCAATGCGTTTTGAATTGTGTTTAAATTGATACTACTTGCTAGCTTGCACAATTCCAATTCTTTATATTAAATTGAGGATGAAAACACTTAAGGATAAGGTTGTTGGTAGGTTTGAGAAAATGAAATCATCCAAAGTACCGGTGATGTAAAGATGCTCAAAAATTTTTCCTATTTTTAAGATACTAGAACTCTACTAGATAGTATACATAAAGTCTAAGTTATTTTGATAATATTTGTTGAATACAATTAAGTAGAGTGCATAGTAACGGGTGATAGGTAAAACTTATTATCTTCTCTTCTAAATGGTAGGTTTCTTTGAATACCAATGCTGATAACATATTGTCTGGTGAATAACAGAATAATTAAAATTACTAACCTGATGGAATAATGAATGGAGATTTCTTGATACGTAGTCACTCAATTAATATGAATATTATAGTCAAAATCCTGTATGGGATGTATCCTAAATCCTAACCTCTATGTCTGTGACTTTAATCCCATTTTGGAGGGATTTTTTTCCTATGCTAATGAGCAGGTTTAAGGTGGGAGATAATGAGTCCCACCCTTCTAAGAACGTGTGAACCAAGTCACTAGCCTTTGCTTCCTTGGAGGCTGTGATTTGCTGAAAGACAATCAAAACTCCATTACAGTTATTCGTCTGCATAGAAGAGCCATCTCAGAAGCAGTCAGAGAGAATCCTAGGGCCACCTTGGAAGAGGAGCCAACAGTGGAGCTTGTTTGATATCTCTATCTGAATGGATCTAGAGATTGTAGCACTAGCCTATGGGACAGAACAAAGGACCCTGCCCTAGACTAGAGATCAAGGCTAGTAGATGAGGAGACAGAGCTGATGTGCAGCCATGACACTATGAAACTGTCAGAGGAGACGTCGGACAGGGCAAGATATGACAAAATAAAAATTTATAAATTATCAAGGGCTCATGAGGGAGGGTGGAGTGGGGAGCGAGGGGAAAAATGAGGACCTAATGCCGGGGGCTTAGGTGGGGAGGAATTGTTTTGAGAATGATGAGGGCAATGAATGTACAAATGCGCTTTACACAATTGATGTATGTATGTATGGGTTGTGATAAGAGTTGTATGAGCCCCTAATAAAACGATTAAAAAGAAAAAAGAAACTGTGAGGAAGAGCAGAGGGCAGGTGTCCAGGATCATGGGGCACAGAAGCCAAGGGACCACAGGTTGGGCAGCTGAGGAGCAGAGAGAGACTTGGCTGTTGGCTGAGGAGATACATGCTTTGAACAAAACATTGTGTCCTTAAGGTTTTCTGATCTTGGTTTGAGGTCACCTCGTCACATCCCTAATAAACCTCCATATTTGTGATTATTGTTTGTGAGTCTTGTATAGACATTGTAACGAGTTATTACACCCAATAGAGACATAGAGTGGTGTGGGAAGTATGCTTTTTCCTTGAAAAAGTCTCTTTTCAACCACACAATCAATGACTTTACAAATGGGTTTCTCCAGATAGAAAGCAAGGGAATCAAAATAACCACACCCATTTGAAGAACCATTTCAAGAGGAAGCTAACCATTTTTTTCATCCAGAATAAGGCCAAGGGTCAATTATGGAACAGACTAATTGATTCCTAATATGCAAGTTCAATTTTAAGCTGAAGAAATTTAAAACAAGTCCAAAAGACGCAAAATGTAAGCAAATAACAGATTTGACTCAGTGCACACTAATGACCAATAATCAGATGAGGTGTGGAATGACACCAAGGAGAACATGATGGAGGAAGAAATGAAAAGATCATTAAAAATAAAGAAGATGCCAGGGGCTTACGTGGAGAGCTAATGTTTTGAGAATGATGAGAGTAACAAATGTACAAATGTGCTGCATTCAATTCATGTATATATGGATTGTGATAAGAGTTGTATGAGCCTGAAATACAATGATTAAAAAACAAACAAACAAACAAACAAACAAACAAACAAAATAAAATAAGAAAACAAGAGACCAAAGCGGATGCCTGAAGACTCTGAAAGCTATTCTTGAACATAATTAAAGGGATAGAAGAAATAAAAGGCTGAACAGAAAGTTTCGAAACTCAGCTCAAGAAGGCAAAGTAAAGCATTATAAGGAAATGTACTAAGACCTGGAGTTATAAAACCAAAAGAGAAGAATACAGTCAGCATGTCTCAAGCAGAAAGAAGTGGGAAAAAAATTAAGCCTTGGGTAGTTATATTCAATGTTCAAGATGTTTTATGACACAAGAAGCATTCAAAAGAAGATGAAAATATGCACAGAGTTACTAAATCAAAAAAATTTGGTCAATGTTAAACCATTTCAAGAGGTAATATATCATCAAGGATTGATGGTATTGAAAGCTACATACAAAACAAAGATCAGTATCCAGGAATTGATTGAATACAAATTGAAATCTTTAAAAATCTGATTTTAGAAGCACTTAGGCTATGCCAAGAAATTTGGAAGTTACCTATCCAAACCATTGAAAGAGATCCATATCTATGTCCATTGCCAAGAAAGAAGACCAGCAGAATGCAGAAATTATTTAAATATCACATGAAATTAAAAGTTTGCTATAAATAATTTTAAAACTATTGC
>NW_022103915.1:88520444-88521756 GCF_000313985.2 Echinops telfairi | reverse complement strand
TTCTTCATCCATCTCATAGGTGGTGTGGAAATGGTGCTGCTCATCGCCATGGCTTTTGATAGATATGTGGCCATTTGTAAGCCTCTCCACTACCTGACCATCATGAGCCCACGGCTATGCATTTTGTTTCTGGCTTCTGCCTGGGCCCTTGGTGTAATCCACTCACTTTTCCAGTTGGCATTTATCACTGATCTACCCTTCTGTGGCCCTAATGTTTTAGACAGCTTTTATTGTGACCTACCCAAGCTCCTGCGACTGGCCTGCAGAGACACCTACAAGTTGCAGTTCATGGTCACTGTCAACAGTGGGTTCCTCTGTGTTGGATCTTTTTTGATACTTATGGTCTCTTACATCTACATCCTACTTACTGTTTGGAAACATTCCTCAGGTGGATCATCCAAGGCCCTCTCTACCCTGTCAGCTCACATCACTGTGGTTTTCTTTTTCTTTGGTCCCACCATGTTCGTCTATACATGGCCACATCCCAATGCCCAAATAGACAAATTCCTGGCTCTCTCTGATGCAGTTCTCATTCCTTTTCTAAATCCAGTTATCTACACGCTCAGGAATAAAGAGATGAAGACAGCAATGAAGCGAGTTTTCAGACTGCTAGTGGTTTTTAAAAAATATCATAAATAACGTTGTAAGACATTGATACTAACCGCCACTGAACTTAGTCTTCTATCTGATGTTTGAGATTAGGTTTTTTAATGCACGAGCAATAAATTTGAGTATTACCACTTCTAGGAAGATTCTTCTTTCCTATGTAGAATCAAAGATTTAGAGAAATCAATTGTTAATTCAAAATGACTCCAATGGTGTTTCAGAGATATGCATTAATAGTCTTTTCTTCCTATGTGGTTCCTTAACTTCCATTTATCTCAAGATTATCATTTTAATACTCTCTTAAAATATCCATGTATTACCTAATACTCTGCTTCTATAGTAACAAAGTGCTAACTCTTCACTTTTCATCTTTTATCTCTATTTTAGCCAATCATGTTATTCATATTCCATTTCAGTTCCTCAGGCATATTATGAGCTATCAACTTTTCCTGTTATTCTTTGAAGACAATAGTTATCTTGTTTTCAGAAAAATGTTTTGGTTCATATTCTTTGTCAAATAGTTTAAACAATCTTATTTCAGACAAACACTGGCATGAAAATGTTAATGGTCTTTCAGAAGAGCGCTATTTGGGTCTGTTTATTTGTCTTTCCTCCTATCCCTTTTCTCACTGTTTGCTGTGTTAGATACCTTCCCTGTTACCACTTAATATTCTAATATTTGTTGATGTAAGCTTTCTGTGGCAAT
>NW_022103915.1:88517782-88520344 GCF_000313985.2 Echinops telfairi | reverse complement strand
TCTTTCCTCCTATCACTTTTCTCACTATTTGCTCTGTTAGATACCTCCCTTGTTACCACTTAATATTTCAATATTTGTTGATGTAAACTTTCTGTGGAAATGTTTTTGAAATGCTCAAAGTAGTGATGCCCACTGGTTTCCTTGGGTTCACATATTAAAATGAAATTCTGCCATTGAGTCAACTCGGACCCTTAGAGACCTAAGGGATAGAGGAGAACTGTGCCCAGAATTTCCAAAGCTGGAAATGTTACTGGAAGCAGACAGCCACATCATTATGTTTCAGAATCGTTAATGGGCTTAACTTGCCGACTTTTATGGTTAGTAGCTGAGTGTTGAACCACTGGGCAAGCAGGGTTCCTTTGTTCATATACATATGCATATAAATGAATCAGGAATCATTATTCTTTTTATTCAACTGAACTCTCAAATTATATTTCGTTTCCTATATGTCTTTGTGTAAGTTAAAAGAAATACACCAATGAACCCACAAATTTATTACCTAGAGGAATTATAGTTGGAGAGACATTAAACAAATTAAATATTTGCAATGCAAATGTATACCCTTTGTTTTAATTTATAAATATTCTATGAGATTATCAGTCCAGATTAAATGTTATAAACCCACTACAGCTTGTGTTTCCCATAAGTTATATCCAAACCCCCTGAAAAATAAATACAAAACATAGCTACCCAATGTAGCCAAAAGTAATGAAAATCCGGTGTTTGCAAAAGAGCATCAAAATTTGATATGAACACCCTAAGGAGGGTAGCTTCTTAGGTTCCCCATCCCCCCACCTCTTTTCCATCGAGACTTTCACGAGTACAGACTCCAGATGTAGATCTACAGTTTTTATGACAAAGAGAAAAATCTCCACAACGAGAAACAGGATGACCAGGGAACTGTGAAAGATGATGTCTGTAAGCCAGTGATGATGTGTGTGAGATAGCTTTGCTCTTTTCTTTCTTTTACTCTGTCTTCTCCTAGGGTGGCCTCAATTGTAGAGCTAGGAAAATCCCATTATTCTAAACTAAGAGTCAGTTACGTTTTGAGACAGAAGAGCCAATCCTGTCCCTCACAACAATTTAAAAATGATTCAAGAGCCAAAATTATTTTTTTGCAAACAAATGAAATCATTTTCTGAATAATATCTTTTAAAAGAAACCATGATCATTTCATTTTCATTATCAAAGTAAAATGTCATGAATGTAATATTTTCATTTTATTTTAGAGCCACATGTATGTACTGAAAGAGCCATGTATGGCTCTCAAGCTGCAGTTTGCCAAGCCCTGCTGTAGACAAAGACACTGAAGAGAATCCATGTCATATGATGAGTACATGAGGATTCTTAGCAAAGAGAGAGTTTGGGAAAGGAATTTGTTTCTCCATTGGTGTGTCAATTCACACATAGGATTGGTCTCTTAGTTCCTCACGCATGAACCAGATTCAAAGATTGAACTCTAGAACTAGAGTATAGAACTCAGATTTATTGATGAATATCCCATGAATGGGATGTACCATCTTAAGGCATGTGAGAGATATAAACACTGATAATCTGTAGTGCCCTTGCCCCTGCTTACTCATACCTTCAGCGGGATATATATGTGTGTGCTTGTGTGTATATATGTGTGTGCCTATAAGTATAGATACACATACAAATCCCATTGAATGTGTCTATGTATATACATACATAAATGCACATATATTTATATATGTATACACACATATGCATACATACACACCCACGTATGAAGGAGCTTAAAAGGTTCTTGGAAAAGTAGAATTTAAAGAGAATGGATTTTTTCCACAAGCTTTTCAAGTACCTTCATATACACATATGTGTGACTTAATTATCCATTATGTTCCTTTATTCATCAAGTTACTTTTTTTTTAACCTGAGTGTTGGTTTTTATTTTATTTATTTTTTAATCATTTTATTGGGGGCTCATACAATGCTTATCACAATCCATAAATACATCCATTGTGTCAAGCACATCTGTGCATATGTTGCCATCATCATTCTCAAATCATTTGCTTTCTACTTGAGCCCTTGGTATCAGCTCCTCATTTTTTCCCCTCTCTCCCGCTCCACCCTCCTTCATGCTGGTGGTCCTGTATATATGTACAGCCACTGTGATAAGCGAGCTGGCGATACTTATAAAAGATGGAAACTGAGCCACCTTATGACCCAGCTATCCTTCTATGGGTATATACCGAGAAGAGGTCAGAAATGAACCATGACCAGTTGTACGCACTCCAATGTTTATTGCAGCACAATTCACAATCACAAAGAGTTGGGAACAATCTAAATCTCCATGGGATTAGATGAGTGGATCAGTAAACTCTGGTACATACACACAATGGAGAACTATTCATAACTAAAAAGCACTGATGAGCACATGAAGCACGTCTTTTCATGGGAAGAGTTGGAGGAAATTATGCTGGGCTAAGGCAGCCAATCACAAAAGGAGAAGTACAGCATGAGTCCCCTGAAGTAAGTGTTATCAGCACCATAGGTATAGAAGAGAAGCCACCTACATTGGGGACAGGGCATGGTGCCCCA
>NW_022103915.1:88492378-88516098 GCF_000313985.2 Echinops telfairi | reverse complement strand
CTTTACACAATTGATGTGTGTATGGATTGTGGTAAGAGTTGTATGAGCTCCTAATAAAATGATTAAATTAAAAAAATATGCAAAAAAAAGAAGAGAAGCCACCTATCTAATAACATTTGGGTTACTTTTTCATTCAAGAATGGACACACATTTTGTGCAATGCCATTGTTTGCAAGCCCCACAAAGTAACATCATATATTCCACTTCCTTTCTGTTTTTCCTACCTCCATTCCTTTCTTTTTTAAAAACAATTTTTTGCTTTTATTTTTAAACCTTTTTTTCTTAATTAGGTAAAGGTTTACAGAGAAGGTAATCAATTTTACATTTAACAATTCCTAAATATTTTGTTTCAATTCATCCATTACAATCTCTTCAATATGCCATCACATATCCTACTTCCTCTTGTTGTTTCCTGTTTACTTTTCCACTACTTCCTTAACCTCTGAACCTTTGCCTTGGTTCAAAGCTACTCTTTGATTTTAAATGATTGATTATTCTTGCACAGAGGTAAGCAATACCAGACATGAAGGGTAACGAAGGAGAAAAATCTTGAGCGTCCCAAACAGGAAGCCTGGTTTTGTTCCATATTTTTCTCCCACTCTGTCCAGGACCTTTTATTTGGATCCTTTTTAGAGAAGTTGGTAGTAGTATCCAGGAATTATCTAGTTCTTTAGGGCTTCAGGATTGTGGAGACTCTTAATGTGTGATGTTCTTTAAGCCTTTCCACAATTTGTCTGATTTTCAGTCTTTGATATTCAATTAATCAAATCTGTTCTTGAGATAGTCTTTCAATACAGGTAAGATATACTCAACATAATATTTGAGTTCTTTTGGACTTGTTTTAATTTCTTTCAGTTCAACTTGAACTTTCATATGTGTAGTTGGCTGTCTGTTCGACAGCCATCTTCTGGTCTTCTTCTGTTTGACATTATTGAGTTTCTTCTCTTTCCACAGATGTAGTCAATTTGATTCATGCATATTCTATCTAGCAAAGACTACCTATATAATCTCCATTCATATTGTTTGAAAATGGCATTTACAATGAATAAGTGTTTGACCTTGAAATTTCTATTACGTGCCATTTTTTCATATGACGTGCCATAATATCTAGGCATATTTTTCAATTGCTGATCCTGTTTTGGGTTAACATTTGCATTTGAACTACCACCATTTACCAATGCATCTCAATAACATATTTAATCAAATGCTGTATTGCAGTAGCAAGTCAGCCACCAGTGTCCAAAAAACTGACAGATGAGTGGATAAATTATCAAAATGTAATGAAATAGGTTAAAAGTAAATGACTAGAAAATATATCATAAAAACACTGAGAAAAAGAAAATGAGAATGATCTTAGTAATAGTAAAGTATATTTTAGATGAAAGAAATTTGTTAGAGTTGAAGGTAGCCATTACTCAATCAAAATCGGGTCAATTATGCCCCATGGGGACTATTTATTCTCCAATAAAATGATAATGCTGTTTCTAAAATGAACCAGGGACATATATAAACCATAGATATATGGTTAGAATTTAGGCTCGCACTTAACCCTAGCCCTAATCCAAGAACAATTAGTTCTTATAACATGACCCTACTCACTAGTCACCTTCATGGAGAGATTACTAAAGATAGGGTTACGATAGCAAAGTGTGGTGAAGAAATCTGATGGTGACTGACTATCAGAAAGAATAGTGCCTGGGGTCTTACAAGCTTGTCTCAAAACAAGCAGCTATCTAAGTGAGGTGTCAACTAAGTCTACAAGGAAGAAGCACACCAACCTGTGTGATCCAAAGATTATTAATAATAAAATACAAATTAGAAGAAGGGAAGAATATCAGAGCTTAAATTTTAAACACCCAGTTTTTAGAAGACCAGGGATGACAGTGGAAGCCCCAAATTCATTTTCCAAAAGAATTAAGACTCTGACCAGACTCCAGCAACATGAATAGCCTTGCTATTAGACAGAGAGTATTGTATATATTGTATATATTTATAGAGGCAGTAACTGGATTAGTAATGACCTAGGGATATGGCTGGGATGGTTTCAGGGAGAAGGGAGGCTTACAATAATGAGTACAAGAAAGAAAAAAATGTTCTAAAATGGGTTATGGTGATGATTGCACAATTCTTCTTAATATGACTAAACGATTTAATTGCATGATATGTAAATTACATATCAATACAAAATTAAAAAAAATCATTTTATTGGGAGCTCTTACCACTCTTATCACACACAATCTATCCATCTATCCATTGTGTCAAGCACATTTGTACATTTGTTGCCATTATCATTCTCAAAACATTCTCTTGAGCCCTTGGTATCAATTCCTCATTTCCCCCTCCCTCTCTCTCTTTCCCACCCCCCTCCCTCCTTGATAGTTTATAAATTATTATTTTTTCATGTCTTACACTGTCTGATGTCTCCTTTCACTCACGTTTCTGTTGTCCATCCCTAGTGAAGGGTTATATGTAGATCATTATGATTGATTCCCTTCTCCCCCAACTTCCCCTTACCTACTCTCATTATTGGTATCAATACTCTCATTATTGGTCATGAGGGGCTTATCTGTCCTGGATTCCCTGTGTTTCCAGCTCTTATCTGTACCAGTGTACATCCCTCTGGTCTAGCCAGATATGTAAGGTAGAATTGGGATCATGATAGTGGGTGGGGGGGGCATTAAAGGACTAGAAGAAAGTTGTATGTTGCATCAGTGCTATATTGCACCCTGACTGGCTCATCTCCTCCCTGACACCCTTTTGTAAGGGGATGTCCATTTGCCTCAAGATGGGCTTTGGGTCTCTACTCTGCACTCCCCTCATTCACAATGATGTGATTTTTTTTGTTCTTTGATGCCTGATGCCTGATCCTATCAACACCTCATAATCACACAGGCTGGAGTGCTTCTTCCATGTGGGCTTTGTTGCTTCTCAGCTAAATGGCTGCTTGTTCATGTTCAAGCCTTAAGACCCCAAATGCTATATCTTTTGATAGCCAGGCACCATCAGCTTTCTTCACCACATTTATTTATGCACCTGCTTTGCCCTCAGTGATCGTGTCAGGAAGGTGAGCATCCTGTAATGCTAGTTTAATAGAACAAAATGTTTTTGTGGTGAGGGAGTACTTGAGTAGAGGCCCAATGTCCATCTGCTACCTTAATACTAAGCCTATAAATATATGTACATAGATCTATTTCCCCATCATCATATATAAATATATTTACATATGTACATGCCTGTATGTAGACCTCTATAAATGCCCTTTGCCTCCTAGCTCTTTCCTCTATTTCCTTTTACTTTCCTCTTTTCCCACTATTAGGTTCATTTGGGTTTCAGTAATTCCTCTCGGTTACATTGCCCTTGATCACGCCCTATCAGCCCTCCTAAATCCTCCTTGCCATTGATTTTGGATAACTTTTTGCTGCCTTGTCTCTGGTTTGTTAACACACACTTCCCTTTCCCCATCTCCCCCTCTCCCATGTCCACCGCCAGAATCATCAGTCCTGTTGTTTTCTCCTCCAGACTGTTTATCCCACCTATCTTATCTAGATAGACCTGCAGAGATACTAATATGCACAAAAAGCAAGACAGAGAAAAACAAAGCCATAAAAGAAAACAAAACAACAAGAACAAAGATACCAATGACAAAAAAAAAAAAGAAAGAAAAGCAAAGCCTGTAAACAGTTCAAGGTCTGTTTTTTGACCTTTAAGAGTGTTTTCTGGTTGAGTCTTATTGGGTCCCACACCCTGGACCCAAAGTCTATTTTTGGTATTCCCTGGGGACTTCGTTCCTCTGTTCCCCTTGCTGTTCCGTTGTACTCCTTTAGTGTTTCGTCTCAGTGTGGTGGGTCAGATCGGGCGCAATTCCCACACTGAGCCTCCAGTGTTGTCCCCCATAGCGCTATGGGTCAGTTAGGATGTCGTGTCTCCTAGTGGGGTCTGCCCTATGGTCCTTTCTGTGCTTTGGCTGTTCTCAGCAGGAATATTGTCCTCAGGGCTTGGTGGGCCAGGATGCGTTCCACTATCTCTTCCTCTCCCTTCATTTGCTCCTGTGTGCTCTGGTCAGACGTGTACCTCTCTCTGCGCTGTAGCTTCAGTGCTATCCTCTGAAGTTAATTCTTCTGTGGGGAGGTGGGGTTGTCCACATAGTTGGGATTGGGGCTGACCCCTCAGGCCTCTTTATTGGTTCCCTGCTTCATGTTGGTGTGTTACGTTCTCTTCTTGGACTGGTCCCTCTTTCCCTGTGGAGATATAAACAACACCCTCCCCTTGGGTGGGTTAGTGCTCTGTTCCTGCACTACAAATTTAGTTTCTTTACGCCCCCTCCTTCTTTCTTTGGCTATCATACGTATCCCTGGATTTAGTCTGGCCTCTGCCATACTACCTGGACCTCACCTCAGGAATGTTTGGCCAATACAAATTTTTAAATGGGCCAAGTCACCAATAAGATATAAATCACGAATGTGTATGATCTTAATCACAAGGAGCCAAAACAAATAGAAGTAAGAGTAAATAAATTCAATAAATTCATACTGAAAGTAAGGATAGATACATTTACATATATACTTAGAGACTTAGACACTCTTATTTTTAACTGATGGAATAAATACAGAAAATTAGTTAGACTACGTAATGTCTAAATAACACTATCGACCAATTGTATCCAAAAAGGTCATTAATCCAATATTTCAGAATGAACATTTTTTTTTAAAGTGCACTTGGATAGTCACCAAGTCAGAGCATATTCTAGGACATTTAGAAAACAATCAAAATTTTAAAATACATATTCTTTAGCAACAGCAGAATCTAACAAAAATGAATACAACAACATCTAGACATTCTATAAATATTTGAAATTAAACATCAAACTTCAAATAACACATGAGTCCAGAAGAAGTCATAAGGGAAATGAGAAAACATTTTGAGTGAATTAAAGTGAAAATACAATATCAAAATTCGTGGTGTGCTTAGGCCAATATTTAGGTGGAAACGATACTATTACTCGCTGTGGCATTGAATCCTGGATCTTCAAGGTGCATGGCGTACATCAGAGGCTGTCTCCGTGTGATCGGATGCAGAAAATCCACTGGGTGAACTGCACTGTACCTCACACACTTGCAACCTGAGGACTTAAGATGGAAAATACATGGTGTCTGAGGAAGCAGAAGACAGCTGTACCAAGATTGTTGAAGTGTCAGTGGGCAAACATAGTTTTGCTGCCTCAATGCCCTAAGTGCTGTATTAATATATGTATTATTATTGCAATCATGTGACTGACTTTCTCAGTGGATACTGCCGTAAAATTTCCCTGACAATTAACCTCAGTTGTTTGTGTAAATAGCATCCAGCCTCCAGCCTTGAAAGCATTGATTCAGTACAAGTGAATAATTCAGCTACTGAGATTTGGAGTTAGCTTCAATTGTTCCAATATCCCTCTCTGAACAGGGCTTTAAAAAATTAGCACCAGGGGCTAATCAAAGACAATATTAACAGAAGACAGTTACGCCCTAGGAGGATGCTTGATAAGACTTTCTACCATAAATTACCAAGAAGGTTTTGAAAGAGAGCCAGAGGCAGATTAAAAAATAAAACAACAACAACAAACCTCAAACCAGGCACGGGTTTGGGGCTTGCAATAATCCTAGCTCCAATTTAAGAATAATGGGTTCTTACATCCTGCCCCTGCTGGAGACTCGCCCTCAGGAAGAAAATACAGAAGAAATGTGAGTTAGTTACTTAATACTGCCAACCTGCCCGATAAACACATGTGGGGTTAATTGAAGGGCGGAGAGATAAATGGCTCTAGTTCTCAGGTCTCTTGCTTTGTGATGGTCAGACCAGGTTGCAGCTGCCTTAGCCAGGTCCCTGTCTAGCTGGCAAGGCTCACTTTCTGCAAGACATCCCTGCGGAGAAGCTGCATGGACCTACCCTGGTGCAGCACTGGGTGCTGGAGCAGCCGTGTGGAGACCCCTGCCAGCGCTGAGAAGCTTACACATTCACTGATTCAGCTTTCCTCCTGCAGTAGGTATCGTAGTGTGCATTTTGTGAGGTGGAGGAGGACTTTGTGGACTGGTGTTAGGACATATGGGTTAATGTTGGACTTGTGGGCTTGGGCAGCACTGGGTTGAGATGTTTTCTTGATGCACACTTATCCTTTATATAAAACTCTCTTATACATGAGTTTCTGTGGATTTGTTTCTCTAAAGTACCCAGACTAACACAATATGGAAGGCGTGGTAGAATGTGGTTAAGAAGTTAGATGGTCCCTGGCTTTCAGATAAAATAGTCTCTGGAGTCTTAACGGCTGGTTTCCAAATAAGCAGTCATGTAAGCAAGATGTCAACTAAATGCATATGGAAGAAGCACACCAACATCAGTGACTGAAGGATTGTAAATCATATAATCCAAAATTGAAGGAGGGACTAGTATCAGAGCTTAACTTGTGAGAATGTGGTTTGCAGAGGCTATGGATGACAGTGGAAGCTCAAGATACATTTGTAAGATCTACATAGGAAAAAAGCCTCAGGTGATTTCTCTCTCCCCATAATAGACGGATGGGAGGAAAGTGGTTATTAAACATAGTACACTGGAGAGGAGAGATGACTATGGAAGATCAAACGGATAAACCTAACTTGAATGGTCAAACACTTGTCAGTTGATCCCCTACTGATGCATGTTAGACCTGATCTGGTTTTCCACATTTTCTCTATTTTGTTTGCTCATATTGGGGTTTTTCTCAGATGTGTTCTGTCAATGGGGGTCACCCCCTAGGAATTGTGTAATGTTTTTCCGTTTTTCAATATATGAAGCACAGAATTGATGGACCTATAGAGATAGGGACAGTGGTGGTCATGGGGATCGTAAAAGGGAGCTGATTGATGTCAAGAAGTTCAGGAAAGAAAGGAATGTTTGAAATTAATTGTGGTATTGATTGTACAATGCTTCTTGATGTGATTGAACTATGGAATGATATATCTGTATTAACTCCCAATAAAATGGTTTAAAAGTATATATTATTTGCTAATCTTAGAAGATAAGAAACATTAATTCAAGACTCTTTCACCTTTAGAAATTAGAAAAGCAGAAGAAAATAAATAATAAAAATGGCAAATATTTTGAAATAGACAATCTATAAAGTAATTTTAGTGGAACCAAAGCTAGATGTTTGGAAAAAATGAATAAAATTGAACATGAAACCAGACCAAGCAAGAAAAAGATAAGAGTAGGTTACACTTATCAAGAATGAAAGATGTTATCTCACTTGACACTCTACATATATTAAGAATATAACTGTGAAATATGATATGTAAATTGTGCACATAATTTTGTGATTTAATGTTCTAATTCCTTGGCAGACCCAAACTGCCAATACTCACCCAAGAAACAGATAACCTGAATAGTCTTATGCTACTATATTTTCCTGTTAAGGAAATTCAATTACTGTTTTAAAATCTTCCAATAAAAAATTTTTGGATTCAGACGATGTGACTACCAAAGTCTATCAAACATTTAGGCACTAAATAACATCAACCATGGCCTATATCTTTCAGAAAATATGAACTTCCCAACTTATATGACACCAAAATTGCCCTCCTATAAAACTGTGCAATTGCATTACTAGCTAGCAAGACCACTGGCCAATATCCATGATGACCATAGGCCCCCAAATGCTCTACAAAATATAAGCAAATCAGATTTAGACATGCATTCAGAAGGAGAAATACAATGAAACCCAAGGGCTGTCTCCAAGAAATGTCAGATTTATTAAAAAACTATTAACCAATTAATAAACTAAAAAGGGAAACCACATTGTTATCTCAATATATGCAAAAAGCACTTGATAAAATTCAATTTCTAATCATAATAAAAATATCAGCACAAGGAATACTTAATTTAACTAAAAGTATCAATAAAAGCCTCCAGCTAACATGACAGTCAATGACTGCATACTGAATGCTTTTCCCTTGAAATTGAGAACAAGGAGGAGAGTTGGCTTTTCTTTTTCTGCACTACTTTCCTCAAGTTTGAATTCAAGATCACATTTGCTTAATAAATTATGCTGGGTTACCTTATGACTTCTATCATTTAAAGAATTTATTATCTGGGTAAGAGAAAAAATTTTAGGAAGTTCAAAATCATATATAGCCCTACTTTGTATTATCTGTATAATTTTAGATGAAAACAATTTGTCTGAGATTATGTGGTACAATTCAGCTTCACAGTATCATCCAACTTCTTATGGGGATAATGCAAGGGTTTACTAGCATATCTATAAAGCTGTTGTTACTAAAATCACTTTAAATCTCTTTTCTTAATATAATTTTCCTATTTTCTCTTTTTGCCAATTCAACATTTTTTTCTTACTTTTATTGCGGGCTCTTACATCTCTTATCATAATCCATGCATTCATCCAGTGTGTCAAGCACATTTGCACATATGCCGCCATCATCATTTTCAAAGCATTCTCTTCCCACTTGAGCCCCTGATATCAGCTCCCCATTTTTCCCCTCCTTCCCCCACCTACCCTCCCTCACAACCCCTTGATAAGTTATAGATTATTATTTTCATATCTTATATCATCCTCTGTCACCCCTCATCCACTTTTCTGTTATTTGTCCCCCTGGGAGGGGGTTATATATTGATCCTTATGATTGAATCTTCCTTTCTCCCTCCATCCTCCCCTAATCCTCCTGGTATCTCTACTCTCATTGTTCATCCTGAGGGGTTTATCTATCCTAGATTCTCTGTGTTGTGGGCTCTTATCTGTAGCAATGTGCATGTTTTGGTCTAATCCAATTTGTAAGGTAGAATTGAGGTCATGATAGTGGGGGAAGGATGTAAATACATATATAATGAGAATGGAATAGAACTATGTACTCATGTATATGCTAAGAATTTAGGTTGCAGATGTACATTGGGCCTCAACTCAAGTACTCCCTCAACACAGGAACACTTTGTTCTAACAATCCAGCATTCTGTGAAGCTCATCTTTCCAACACAATTGCTGAAGACAAGATGGGTGCATAAGCAAGTGTGGTGAAGAAAGCTGATGGTGCCTGGCTATCAAAACATATAAAATCTGGGATCTTAAAGGCTTGATGATAAACAAGCAGCCATCTAGATCAGAAGCAACAAAGCCCACATGGAAGAATCATACCAGCCTGTGTGATCATGAGGTGTCGATGGGATCAGGTATCAGGTATCTAAGACCCAGAACAAAGTCATACCAGCTGTGAATGGGGGTGGGCATGGAGCGGAGACCCAATGCCCATCTGTAGACAATTGGACATCCTCTCACAGAGGGGTCAGAGGCAAGAATCAGAATGCAGGATAGCACTGATGAAACACAAGTTTCCTCCTGTTTTCCTATTTTCTTCATGGTATATTATGGTTTTATCTTCATGCATTTTTGTCCATAATTTCTATATAGTCTATGTTCAAGTTGAATATTATTATGATAATAAACAGAGTAACAATTAAATGATTAAAACCAGAAGTTCTTACATTTTATTAAAAGAATTAGAATGTTATTTATTTATATTTTATTTCTTTTCATTCACATTTAGATGTGCCTGATTCCAGTTTTCATATTTTATTTTTCCTCCTATGTATGTAAAAACTGGACGAGGACTAAGGAAGATGAAAGAGGAATTGATACATTTGAGTTTATTCTGTTGGCAAAGATTATTGACTATAACATGGACTGCCAGAAGAATGAACAGATGTGCCTCAAAAGAAGTATAGCCGGAATGCACCTAAGAATTGAGGCTGGTGAGACCTAGCCTCACATACTTTGGACATGTTATCAGGAGGGAGCAGTCCCTGAAGAAAGACATTAGGCTTGGTAAAGCAAAGGGTTAGTGAAAAAATAGAAAGCTCCTCAACTAAATGAATTAGCACAATGGCTTCAAAAATAGACTCAAATGTGGCAATGGCTTTGATAATCGCATAGAACCAGGCAGTGTTTCATTGTGTCGTACACAAGGTATAGGGTATAGGAGCCCTAACATACTGGACAGCACCAAACAACCAAAAAATCCAAAGGAAATTCTTGGTCATAAAGCCCATTCTTTCTCTAAGTGACCCTATATAGGGTTACCAAGACCATAAAATTATATATATTTATGTATATGACGATAAATATTTATATTAGTAAACACTCTCATCTTTCTACTGCATAGAAGCTGGTGGGTTTGAACAGCGGACCTTGTGGTTAACAACTGTCTAATGAAAGTGCTACCAGGGCTCCTTAAAAACAACCCAAACCAAAATCAAAATCAAACCCACTGCCAATGAGTCAATTCCAATTTACAGTCAATTCCAATACATATACACACATTATATATATCATGTATAATGTGTGTATATGTATGTGTATACACACACACACACACACACACACACGCATGATTTCTGAAGTGTAAATCTTTCACAGGAGCAGGCAACCTCATCTTTCTCCCTCAAAGTAACTGGTAGGTTTGCACTGTCAAGCCGACAGTTAGCACCCCAATGCCCAACCCACAGTGCCACCAGGGCTCCTTAACAACAGCAAAAGTTCTTAAAGAGTAAAAGTTCAAAGAACTCTAGAAAATAACAGAAAGTCTCTTTGTCACAAGAAAATGATAAGCTTCTAATTTCTCTTTATTAACAGCTTCCCCATGTTTTTTACCCTGGGAAAACTAAAACCCCTATAGGCGATAATTCCCAAAGCCAAGTGAGCTCACGCTGGCAAGCCCAGATTTCTGCAGTATAACTTGGGCACTACTCTCTAGTGCTCTAATTAGCTGCTGCTTTTACTATTTTATACAGATGTTTGTGTGTGTCTGTGATGATCCTGAACTGGATGCAGTTACTTTTTAGGGAACATATCTGAATCTTTAATGACACTGTTCTCTTACAGCCATTGGCAAAACAGGTAGGCGAGAGGGATAAAAATAAAATCTATAGTAAGTGAATGAGCATAGGATTCTGTTTTAGGAATGATGAAGTCAAGGTTCTCTTGTCAGTGTGGTGGCAGCCTTCTCTGTGTCAGGATGACATTAGCACTATGGCTAGCCATCTAGTCAATTCTGACTCAGCTCTACACTAAAGGACCAAGTGGCACTGCCCCAGGGAGTTTCCGAGTCTGTAATCTTTACAGGGGGAGATAGTTTTCGTTTCTTCTGCAGTGTAGCTGGTAGATTCAAACTACTCAATTTGTGGATAACAGACCAATTCACAACCCACTGGAGAAGGAAAATGGAATGGTAACCAGGAACTGTGAAGGAGAGCCATTGTAGGGACAGGTAGGGAGATGGACAGAGAACGCGAACATTTCAGCACTCAAGAATGAGCTATCTTATCCCTGCTTATCTTCCTGTCCAAGTTTTCCCAACTGTTTAGCCCCATTTTGTGGGTCCCAAGTGCCTTGCTATCTACTCTGTTCTGTCAGTCGGGCCAACTGGTGGGCCTTTTCAAAGTTTAGAAACTTTTACTCTCTTTTTTTGTTCTGTTCTTCTTCTTTACCTGAAATCCACTTCCTAACTCCAATCATCCTCAGGGCCAGAGTCCTTTCTGAACAATTTCCATATAGAGTAGCTCCTAAGGTCAGGAACAAACCTGCCTTGGCCATCTTTCACATTTCCTTTCCCCTACAAAATCGTGTCTATGTTATTAGTAATCTGCATGTTTCACAACTAACGCAAAAACACTGACCTTACCTGTTTTTCATATTTTCCTATCTGCTTGAAATTGGTTATTTACACCTCATGTCTGTATATTGAAACATTCTCCATATCTTCATGCTGTCTGCAGCTGCCAATTACTACTCTACCTTCTCTCACTGGGTGTATTCACTTATTTTACATCCATCACACAGTGGTAGGTATATACTAGCATGTACATACATGTTGGATAAGAATCGACTTTGTACAACTTTGGCCTTTCTTGACATCTCAAATTTAATAAGCAAATGCATTTTAATGAACTAATGCATAAATGAGCATGTAACAATGGTATTGGTTAAAACTGTGTCTGAGATTTTGGTCTTGAGTCAGCATCTGACTTAACGATGTGCACACTCTTCTTATGCACAATTAAAGTGGGGACTGAAATGAAAGAATTTGATGTGCCTTGCACACAAAAAAATCATCTGCTTTTTCCTGGGTAACAGTTTTGGCCACTTTCTTGGTAGGTTAACATATTTAGCTGGGAACATCCTTTGATGCTCGCTTGAATCACCACCGCCTTGGCTTCCCTCTCTTCTCTTTAACACCCCCACCGAGTAGCAAGTAAAATTGGAGGTGGTCAGGAAAGACCAAATTTAATTTTAAAAAAAAGAAAAAATTTTAGGTTTGAATTGTGAGGATTATAGTTTTGGAAGGAATGGATCCTTGTCAGAGAATAAGACTCCTTATATCCTTAAGACATTTGCTAACTGATACATCCAAAAGCAAAACTTATTCTTTAGTAAACATACGTGAGCTACTGGATGCAAATATAGATGTGAAAGTTTTATCATGAAAGGGGTCTAGTTTTACCTCAGGATAATGAACAAATCAGAATTTGAGGGATTTTGTTTGACAGTCACTCATATATAAAGACCCCAATATCTGGGGATAGGTAAAAAGGTATTGATTACAAAAAGTCACAGAAACCTTTATAAGCAAAAATATCAAAATGTACAGTGATTGCTTCTGCACATACTCTAGTTGTACACACTTCAGAAGTGGTCTTTCCATTTATCTTTACTTGCCTAAAGACTTTAAGACAGATAGGTGAGCTCCGGTTATGGTTACTATTTTTGAATTCCAGCGATCTAATCTTGATAGATTTTCTTGAAGGATACTGGATGTCCAGGGACTTATCGGGAAGAAGTGTTAAGAAAATATAGACGCGCTGGTGATAAAAAAAGCCAGGAAAATGTGCATTAAAATTGTCTTCCATCATGACAGTGTGTCTGTTCATTCTTCGAGGATAGCAAGGCCGGTCCTAAGTGAGGGCATTTGGGACCCCTGGGCTGTATACCCTCCCGCCCTGGCATTCTCCTTTCAGACTTCTTTTGTTTCCCAAGCTCTGTGAATACTTGAAAGGAACACAATCGGAGCACTCTGAGAATGCCAGCTCTGACAACTAAACATGGTGCGTGGCAGAGCACAGGGGGAATTGTGGACGGATCAGAGGAGTGGAAACAATACTGGCAGAGGCGCCTAGACCTAGGTGGAGGATATGTTGTGAAGCAGCAACTTCACATTTTGAGATTTTTGATTTATAATTATTTCTGCGACCTTGTAGCAATACCTTTGATGTACCCTCATATAACAAAGCCTGTTTATTGTACCATACTATGTGTTTGATACTGTTAGGTGTATTTGCATATATTATAGCATTTATTTCTCATAAACTGCAGGAGGAGGCATTTTTAGCTCCACTTTAGAAATGAGGAAATTGAAGCTCAGAGGAGTCAAATAATAACATTATGTTCACATAGAAAATGAGTGGTCAAGCCTGGATTAAAAAAAAAAAAAGCCTGGCTGAACACAGCTCAAGCTATTTATTGTTCTTTTATAATGGGGGAAAGGCAATCTGTGAATTTCTGTATTTTTAGAATTGAAGCAGAAGAAGTAAAATCTTGGACAAACTTTCTGGACTTTCAAATGGGATCATATTGCTGTGCAATAAATTCACTCTGAAGAAGAGCCACAGATGTTTGGAAATTCTGCACTGTGACCCTCCATTGCAGAAGCTGGCTGGACAGAGATTTTTCTGGGATGGTAAAACACACAGAAAGCACATTTTAGGGAGAATCTTCTTGGGCCTGTAGTTTATTGTTCTGTATAAACCTTTCTACAGCTTAGTATATAGTAGCCTCTGCAAGTCCTAATAACAGTTATCATTTTTTTGCAGTGAATTACATGTATACTTGTATTATTGTTCAGTAATTATCCTTCCATTCATTACTAAGTGTGATTTCACAGAAACTCTGTGGGCCTGACAGGGCAGGTTACAGGAGCAACAGCCTTTTTTCTTCCTTAAGTGCAACCCAATGTTAATGTCAGGAGCAGCCCATTTTGTTAAAGGTGAGAGATTGACTTACGTTCGCTATAACTTACCTTAAACGTGAGCTACCACATTTCTTACGACTTGGAATTTGTTCAGCTCTTTCTCTTTCCAAACCCTGATGTATCTATTTTATCTTATCCTTGCATATATTTTCGCCTTTCCCATATTTTGAATCATTGTTATTCTTCTTTTGCTTTCTTTCATTTTTTTTCACCTTCTTCCTCTAATTTTGTTCCACACATAACAGGGAATTAAGTTGACTCTAGATGTAGATTTGGAGGGCAAATTTTCTCTAATGCCCAGCAAGAACTAGGTGTAAAACCTGAGATATCTTCTCACTGGAAGATAATTAATCAGGACTCATATAAATGATTGCAGGAGCTCTGGTGATATAGGGATTGTGTATTGGGCTGTGATCTGAATGGTCAGCATTTGAAATCACCAGCCTCACTGTGGGAGAAAGACTAGGCTATCTCTGGTAAAGAGTTATAGTGGCAGTCCTACCCTGTCCTTAATGGTCTCTGGGTCAGCATTGATGCGATGGCAGTGAATTTGAATTTGTATTATAAATTATATGAGAATTTTCTTTTATGCAGGTACAGCCTATTGTAAAAGCTAATGATAGAGAAGAGGATCAGCTGCCATAAAGATCTTTAACGGGGAGGTAGAGCATTACAATGGATTGGTGTTAACCTAACCTCTCAACCACAAACGCTCTATTGACTTTCTATATGAATGAGGGGGTACCCAAAACAACCTGGATATTTTTCAAAGCTCTATATTTAATTTTTTTTACAAAACAACCTTATCACCTTCAAAGTACTCTCCATTACACTTAATATATTTGTCAAATCTGCGATTCCATTCTTGGAAACATTTTTCAGACTCATCTGTTTGGAAGGCTGACAGCACCTCTCTCATTTTTTTCTCACCTCTGCTAAGTCATTAAGTCGCTGTCCTTTAGTTGCACAGGGCGAGGTCAGGTGATTAAGGTATGAGAAGTATGCCCCAAACTGGTGCACTGAGATGGCTGTGTGATCAGGCGCAGTGTTGCGATGGCAAAACCAGTTCCCCATCTGCCACAGGCATTTTTGTTGCACACTGTTATGCAATCTTTTCAGAGCCTCTAAATAGAAAGCTTGATTCACCGTCTGACCTGGTGAAAGGAACTCCAAATGCACTATCCCCCTCACATAAACAAAACAAAACAAATGAGCATCAGTATTTTGGGGCGGAGGGTACTCCTTAGTACATGGATATAATATGGGATCTATACACATGAATACTTGCTAATTGATAGTACATGATCTCTCCATGTTTTATAGTTCCAGTCATTTTCTCTATATTGCATATTTCTCCTTCTTTCCTTCCTATTCTGTTCTCACTAATTTCTATAATGACAGATCAATATCTATGACCTTTGCATAACTCTCCCTACATATATTCTACTTTCAAAATTGTTTAGCAATTTCCCCCAAATACTCAGCTAATATTTGTCTTACTATTTATTTGGTATGTATTGTGAACTACTTTATATTGCACTTTCTATGTGTGTAATTCATGTTTTTCCAACTATTTTCTTGAGTTTCTTTCTTTCTTTTTTTTACTAATGAGAGAGAAAAAAACAATAATATGAAGAATTTCCAGTAAAAGCTATTAGAGGATTTTAGTTGCCCGTTAGAGAAATAAATTTCAGAAATACTAAAAACCAAACCAAACTCACTGCCATGGAGTCGATGATGATTCGTAGTGACCCCTGTGGGGTTTTGACGCTGTTTGCAAGAGTGGAAAACCCAATTGCCTCCCAAGCAGATCGCAGCCCAAAGCATAACCAATACTCCACCAGGGGTCCAGAGAAATGTTAAAGGATAAACTTATTAGAAACACCATCTTGAGTTTTTCTTCTCATAATTGTAGTGACCAATTGTATTTTGAAGAAATTATGGTGAGTACATATATTGTGTAGGCAATGAATGCTTTCCCAAATATAATTAATTATTGTGCTCATAAAGCAATTTTAATTCGGTTCATTTTTATGCAATGTTTAAATATTGTTATGCCATTTATGTTGTGTTGTATAATGTACATACGTTATGTAACTTATTATTAGTATGCACACTCTATAGATGTTTATGATTTGTTTGGTTTTAACCAGGAAAAGAAATCACAATTTTGAGTTTTGAAATTTGCTTGTTTTATCTGATTATTTTCTTTAGATTGTTTCAATATAGAATAAGAATCAATAGACTTGGGTTGTGGTCCTTAATTCTATCAATTGTGTGACTATGAGAAGCATTGCTTACTTTCATGGCTCTCCTGCTCTTTTGGATCTGAATAATGGCCAACCTGGACAAAATGCGTCTTAAATGATTCTGTGCCTTGCGGACAGTAATTCCCATGACCCTTTCTTGATCCCCATCCTACGATTCCTGTCCTCCTCCTAGTGCTTCCACTCTTTCTTATGTATCTTCATCCCATCAATGATTTTCCATGATGATCTCAATTTCCCAGTGAACAACATATGTGCCTGTTCTAGATTCTCATTTTAGCCCCCAAGGGTTTTGTAGCAACTTGAAACCATGGATTTATGGCTCAGCATGTGATGGTATAATCACTCAGGTTGGGTGAATACATACAGATTCATGCCAGTGGTGGTGACTCTGAATTGGGGTCAGGATAAGTGAGAGCCCCTGTGAGTTTTGCGGATGAACCAAAAACTTAATTGGATGGCGTTTTGTGACAGGATATATGAAGCTGTGGTTACAAATATGAAAGAAGACAGTATACCTGTTTGACCACAGCCCAATAACTCCTAAAATCATGAATCTTAATTGTTTTCAGGAACTACTCTGCTGTAGATCAAAGAGTATGGTGGGTATATGGATACTGATAAATATAACTTTGTTCCTTGATCACCTCCCACTCCATACATAAACATGATATTTATTAAAGGACTAAATCTCCAGTGTCACATTCTGTATTTTAAAGCTTAAAAAATGAAGAAGAAAAGTCCTATGCCTTATTATATGCTCCTTATTAATGCTGCACATCCACATCCCTCTTACTTTATACTCATGAGGTAAAAGAATGGAATTACAAATTTCCTTGAAGATAGAATATTTCAGTGGATTTCAGTTGAATAAGCACGGTAATGCCACATAACAGAATGGGCCATGATACAGGAAGAATTGAATACTTTAAAAGATGGAAGATACCAATTAACATGAAAAGTAATAGCAAGAGGAGGCTGAGACGCTGATGAATTAAAATTTAACATTTCAATTAAGTTCAATGCTGGTCCTCAAAACTTCACATGTATGGATAGTCAGAAGCTGTTTTCACAGATAATTTATATACTCTATGGCCACTGAGACATGTACCTTAATAGCAAAGCTGTTAAAATCTCCCCAATTATATTTATTACGTGTTGCCCGTTAGTGTGAAAGACTAGATGGTATAGGTTCCCATGAAAGCATTACTAGATATTGAGGCAAGTTTAGAGCTTTGTAAGTATAAAGCGTTGTGAATGAATATGATACAGTTGTGAATGTGATGGGAAAATATATTTTTAATTTCATTAGGGGCTCACACAACTCTTATCACAATCAATACATCCATCCATTGTGTCAAGCACATTTGTACATTTGTTGCCATCATCATTAGAAAGCATTTTCTTTCTACTTGAGCCTGGTATCACCTCCTCATTTTTCCCCTCTCTCCCCACTCCCTCCTCCCTCATAAACCCTTGATGATTTATAAATTATTATTATTTTGTCATATATTATAATACTTTTATATAAGTCTCTACACTTCCCCTGTTGAGGGCTCTATTTTACAAAGTGTTGCTATGAGTTGGAATTCATTTGGTGGCACCAAATAACAATAACAGATTCGGTCTTAGTCTACACCCTATTTAACTTAATCATACATCTCAGGCTACTATTCAATTAGCAATTCATCTGTTAATGTTTTACCTTCATCCATGCTTTTTGTCAGAGAGATATGAAAGTAAAAAGTAGAGCGTGAAAGAGAATGTATGAGAATACACATAAAAGCAAAATGGAATAGGTTGGAAATGTGGACTAGTCAACACCAGAGGCTATTTAAATCATTGGTGCATGCCAAAGATATACATCAATATATTTTTCTTGTCCAATTATCTGGTGGTTCTATGGTTAAGTATTTCACTACTAAAGGAAAGACTGGGAATTTGAAAGAATAAACTATTCTCTAGGAAAAAGTTTTGACAATCCATTTCTGGAAAGATTTGCTACCTTGCAAACCCTATAGGGCAGTTCTACGCCATCCTTTATGGTTGCTGTGAATTGGAATAGACTCAGTAGCAATGGAAAACTTCTGTTAGGGCTTCCTTGTTGCTTTGTGCTTGACTACTAACATCTAGGTTGGTAGTTTGAACTGACACAGTGTAGCTGTGATGGAAAGAACTATCCATCTTCTTCATAAAGATTGCAGCCAAGCAAACCTCCAGAGCAGGTCTGCTCTATAGCATATGAGGTAGAATTCATTTGATGGCAATGTTTTGTATTTTATTTTAATTTTCTGTTAAGTTAAAGAACTGAATCATTATGTACTTTTGGTTCATAGCAAGGACACTGAAACACAAATGATTTTAAGATATATTATTATCATAATCAAAATTTCCTCCTTATTTTCATAGTTCTCATAGTTTCAGTGGCAGCCCTGTTGGCTGGATCAATGGATGGAGGGAATCACTCTCTGGTGTCTGAGTTTGTGTTTCTGGGACTCATCAACTCTTGGGAGATCCAGCTCCTCCTCCTTGTGTTCTCCTCTGTGCTCTACGTGGCAAGCATGGCTGGAAACATCCTCATTGTGTTTTCTGTGACCACCGATCCTCACTTACATTCCCCCATGTACTTCCTGCTGGCTGGTCTTTCCGTCATTGACATGGGAGCCTGCTCTGTCACCTCACCCAAGATGATATATGACCTTTTAAGAAAGCACAAAGTCATCTCCTTTGGAGGGTGCATCACTCAAATCTTCTTCATCCATGTCATAGGCGGTGTGGAGATGGTGCTGCTCATCGCCATGGCCTTTGACAGATATGTGGCCATTTGTAAGCCTCTCCATTATCAGACTATTATGAGCCCAAGAATGTGCATGATTTTTCTTGCTGCTGCTTGGGCTCTTGGTCTCAGTCACTCACTGTTCCAACTGGCATTCATCATTAATTTACCCTTCTGTGGTCCTAATGTACTAGACAGTTTTTACTGTGACCTACCCAGGCTCCTCCGACTCGCCTGTAGAGATACCTACAGACTACAGTTCATGGTCACTGTCAACAGTGGGTTTATCTGTGTTGGTTCTTTCTTCATACTTGCCATCTCCTATGTCTTCATCTTGTTTACTGTTTGGAAACATTCCTCAGGTGGTTCATCCAAGGCCGTCTCCACCCTGTCAGCTCACATCACTGTTGTTATTTTGTTTTTTGGGCCAACCATGTTTGTCTATACGTGGCCACACCCCAATTCCCAGATGGACAAATTTCTAGCTCTATTTGATGCTGTACTCACTCCTTTTTTAAACCCAGTCATCTACACTTTCAGGAATAAAGAAATGAAGGCAGCAATGAAAAGAGTATGCAAACAGCTCATAATGTACTGGAAGATCTCATAAATTATGTGATAAAATCTTCTCATTCACCACAGGCTAGCTTTAGGCTTTCTTCTTTGATATTTTGGACTTGAGTTTTGAGGCAATATTGATTTGACTGTCAGCAGATTAGTCATAAAATTTTAAATCCGTTAACATGCAAATTTTTTGTGAAGAGCAAGTCTCATGAAAACAGTATATCTTTATATTTATGTAAATCCTGTTTAATCCCTTTCAGCAATACTTTAGAGTGAATGGGTCTTATAGTTCTTTTTTGAGATGGATTTATGTATTTAATAGTTTAGAGATTATTTTAAATGGAATTTTTTAATGTAATGGGGCTTTAAAAAGTTTGTAGAAAAAAAGATTAAAATTTCATATCATGCTCCCATAACATTTTGGAGGCCCTGCCCAAAGAAATTCTTATTTTTGTAACTGTATGCTGTAATATTGAAACAGTTATTAGTTTTAACATTTTTATAGGTTATATATGATTTTAATAGATGATCATATATTTTGTAAATAAAAATATTTTTACCTTTCAAATTCCAACAGAGATTAATATTATTCACCTTTATTGTCTTATTGCCCTTGTTGCGTGCTCCAGAAGGGTGTCTCTGTTTACTTTGGAAACATCATTATCATTTTAGGTTAGAGAACATTATTAATCAGTAATTCTATTTGTAGTATCACTACTATAGTAAATAGTGTAGAATTTAAAGCACTATTGAAAAAAGAAATTACACAACTACCGGACAGCTTCAGACCACAATACATGGATTATTGACTTGTACAGATTAAACTCTTAGGTACTGGACATTACTTACATAAACAATGGAGGTTTGTGATAGGGCAAAACTTTCAATAAAACTCATTTACAGTGGCAGAACCATGCCTACCAGACTAATACAAATCATAAGAAAGCAAGGAAGACATTACAATAGTAAATATATGGTGGGCCCAGGCCACCATTCATTGGGCACCCACCAAGCAATAAATCTGAACTAAAGTTTAAGGACTACCAAATCCATGTCCTTGAAATAGCAGTGATCTGCAGTTTCTCACACTAGGGCATTTCAGCTTTATGTCCAAGGGGCTATGCCAGTTCCTTTCAATCTACTATAGGTGAATTTGAGGTAAATCAGAGAGATTCATGTTAAACCCATAATTAAGGCCCAGGAACAATCAGATACTGGGCAGGGTTGAAGCACAGTGACAAGTGGGGAGAATAGAAGGTCAACAGTTACCTGCTCACTATGATGTAAGTTTGTGTACACTTCTTCATTCCCAGCAAACTGGCCTGTGTAGACACTTACAAACGAGAGTTCATGGTCACAGCCAACAGTGGATTCATTTCTCTGGGATCGTTCTTCATACTGATCATCTCCTATATTTTTATTCTGATCACAGTTTGGAAACACTCCTCAAGTGGTTCATCCAAGGCTCTGTCCACTTTATCAACTCACATCATGGTGGTGATTTTGTTCTTTGGCCCTTGCATCTTTGTTTAAACCTGGCCTCAAGCTACATCACACGTAGATATCACATCTTGCCATTTTTGGTGTAGTTCTCACTCCTTTCCTAAGTTCAGTAATCTTCACATTCAGAAACAAAGACATGAAGATGGCAGTGAGGAGAATATGCAGTCAACTCTTTGTTTACTGAAGGATTTCTTAAATGGTAAAAGTATTGCAAAATTTCCCTTCTATCTTGGTGTAACATTAAATCTATATACTTTCAAAAGGAGAAGCTTCTATATATTAATTCTATTTAGGTGCTCCCAGTTAACATTCCTCTTGAAAAGCCTTAATGAAGATTTTGTGTTGCTTGTTTACTGTTGACTGAAGCATGTAGTGGGATAGAACACATCTCCTGTAGAAATGTAATTTTTTTTAAAATCTCTGAACACATTGGTTTGGTGAATTACCATAGTCCACGCCTCAAAATTGTATCTTTTCTCTAACAGAGTAGGCTATATTAGTAACTGTGGATTGCCACAGGTGGAAGTACATATTCAAGATGCCAACGGATTCATTTGTCACAAAGTATTTGTCAAGTGGTCTGGATTCCTACTTGGTCCTAATTCATTCTTTTAGAACAGGGCAGCTTCTGGGAAGCAAAGCTTTAATGAAAGCATTAATGAGCAAGGAATTGGAGCAAAACAAGTTAGCTGGGTTACTTAAATATTTAATTATATCAGGTTTGGTTTAATGCCTGTATTTCCACTGGTTTAATGCCTGTATTTCCACATAATGAAAGGAAAAATATGATCCTTAGGTCATATTTGACTAAAGGTCAATATGATCCTCTAGTCTGGTCAGTGCTGGCTCATCAGCATAAATTTTATCTTTGACTCTTACCCTGTTACAGACTGTCCTGTTTCCACTCTATCTTTTATCTTCAAAGACACTCGCTTCTTTTTTATTTAGGGACATTCCTTATGTACACATGTAACCGAAGTTCTTTTATTTAATCCTGCTCATATAAGACTATTACTATTGACTTTGTATAATTTCTGTCACTCTAAGGTAATTCTTAGTTTTGAAAGTGTTTTATATATAACCCTATTCCATTCTATAAAATAAGGGATTCAATTAAAGATCAGAGATTTACAAACTATAATTTATATCCATTTTAACAGAAGATGATCAAAATGATTCTCAGATAGAGATGCAGCATAAAGGATTCTAAATCTTTATATAAAGATTTATATAAAACATTTGATTAAATTTAACATTATTTATATTGTGTTATGTGATCTTTATTTTGCATCACTATTTTTCACACTTCATAATTTGCTTCCATTTCCTTTAGAGCATTAATTATTTTTGAGTCCATTTTCATGTAGTTGAAAAACTGGTATATGTCACTTTTTGGTAGCCATCCTTCATACTTAGCCTTCCAATATCCGATCTAGTGTCATTGAGTCACTTCTGACTCATCGTGGTTTTACAGGGCAGGGTACAGCTACCAGTGTTGATTTCTGAGGTGTTGGAACTCTATCGGCACAGAAAGTCTCACCTTCCTCCCAAGGAGGGGCTAGAGGATTTAAATCGCTGACCTCACAGTTAGCAGCTCAATAAGGAATCAGGGCTCCTTCATGTTTACTTTAAGCTTCCTAATAAATTATTTGAAAAAGTAAAATTTGCATATTGGATAATTCCACTGCCTTATTTCGTTCCTTAATTTAACATTCAGTAGGTCCTTGCAGGGTTCCCCAAATTTCTTATTGTTTGTGTGTACATTTAAAAGACTGCCTGTTCCTCTAGTCCTTGTCCATCCTCTCAAGTTTCTATCTGTGACTGATGAAATCCTTAGACATATAATGACTGAGGATATTACTATTTAACCTAACACCTGATTATAGACCTTTCTTTCTAGCCTAAAGAAGTAACCCCTATGTACCCATCTATTCCATGTCCTACCCAAATGAGCAAGCTCTTTCTTCGGGTAGATGTACTTACCGCTTGTACTAACCATGTGTTATGATTGAAAGAAGACAACTTGTCGCTTGTTCCTCTCTGTTAATTACTGATTGGTCAAAAGTTGGGCTTTTGAACTGAGTCATAATGGCATCTCCTTGTCCACTCTGAATACTACAAGCTCTGAGCCCAGATCAAAATGGATCATTCTGAGCTTTCCCCCAGAATGTTTAGACTTGAAAACAAAAAGTAAAGTTCAGTCCTTTTTGAAATTGTGGGTATAGAACACATTAGCGGTAATATCTTCTGCTTCCAAAAATCTAATACCGGATAATAAAGAAGAACATGAGAGAAAAAATGTATAGAGTTGAAAGACAGCAACTTTTTGATATTCAAGTTTTTGGTCCCAGCTATCTTGAACATTCACCTTTACCCTTGTCCCCACATAGTTTGGTTACTATGATAATAAAGGCATCATCTTGCTTGAGTTTAAGTTGTGCTTCTTTTACATGCAATCAGAAGGCCATTGATACAGCTCAGATCTTAATGTTACTTACTGTATTTTAAATAACACTTGATGTAAAACTTTCCATGGTTTCTCTATTTCTTTAAGAAAATATTCTGTTTATT
>NW_022103915.1:88484830-88486163 GCF_000313985.2 Echinops telfairi | reverse complement strand
AATGTTTTGAGAATGATGAGGGCAATGAATGTACAAATGCGCTTTACACAATTGATGTATACTCTCATCACAATAGATTGTGATGAGAGTTGTATGAGTTCCTAATAAAATGATTAAAAAAAGAAATATACATATGCATTACATTGGGTAAATATACTGCACAAGGCCTCTTTAAAATATTGAAAAGTAAGAAGGTTACTTTGTGCACCTGACGCAAGTCATGGTATTTTAAAAAACATTTTATTAGGCACTCTTACAGATATTCTTACAATTCATAGCTCCACTAGATTAAGCATAGTTGTACAATTGCTTCCTTCCTCATTTTCAAAACATTTTCTTTCTTCTTGAACTACTTGATATCACCTCCTCTCTATCCCCTCCCTCCACATGCTACCCCCAAACCCTTAATATATTACATGTTATAGTAATTATTATTATTTTTGCTATAACCCAACACCATTCAATGTATACCTTCACCTAAAATTCTGTTGTTCTTTCCCTTCTAAGTGGGATTGTAAAGTCATCATTGCTATCAGTTCCCCCTCCCCCCCTACCATCCCCTCTTCCTTTATGCTCAGGGAGTCATTACTCAGATTACTGTTTCTGAGGGGCTTATCTATCTTGGATTTTGTGCCTAATTGTATAATGTATGTATGTGGGTCTAGCAAGATTAGTGAGGTAAAATTTAGTCCATAATAGTGGAGGGGAGGCGCTTTTTAAAAAAAACTAGAAATAGTGCTATACTGCACCATGGTTATATTGCCCCTTTCAGTTGCCCTAATGTGAGGGACTGTCCAATTATCTTACAGGTGGGTTTTGGGACTCCACTTGCTCATGCTCCTTCACATCAATATGATTGCTTATTTATGTACTTCTGATATCTGTTCCCTTAAACACCTTATGACCACACAGGCTGGATGGCTGCTTGTTTAACTCAAAACTTTTAAGACCCCAGACACCATATCTTTTAATAGCCAGGCACCATTAGCTTTCTTCACCACATTTTCTTGTGCATCCATTTTGTCTTCAGCAATCATGTTGGGAAGGTGGGTATCATACAGTGCCACATTATTAGAACAAACTGTTCTTGCACTGAGGTAAGATTTAAGTAGAGGCCCCAAATCCATCTGTTTCCTTTTTGTAGTTTCAAATATATAAATACATGTGTGTGTGTGTATATATATATACACAAATACACTTATCTTTATATTTTTTCATATGTACATATCTATATTTATACCTGTATCTATAATTTTTACTTCCTTGTCTTTCCTCTGTTTCTTTTTTCTTTCCTCTTGCCCCACTATCATGTCTCCCCATTGTTTGCCTCTTA
>NW_022103915.1:88478929-88484126 GCF_000313985.2 Echinops telfairi | reverse complement strand
TTTCTAAGTATTTGTCCATTTCCTCCAGGGTGTTGTGTTTATTGGAGTACAGACCTTCGTTGTACTGTGTAATTAATCTTTTAAATTTAGTAGGGTCTGTTGTAATTTCCCATTTCATCACTTATCCTGGCTATTGATGATTGCCCTTTCCTTTTTTGGTTAAGTGTGCCAATGTCTGTCGATTCTGTTAATCCTTCCACAAAACCAGCTTTTTACCATGTTGATTTTTGGGGATTGTTTTCCCACTCCTTTAATTCTGCTCAGATTTTTTTTTATTTCTTTACTTCTGCTGTTAGAACGATTATTCTGTCGATTCTGTTCCAATTGTTGGAGATTTTGTGATGGTGTATAGACCATAAAGTTCTCCTTTTCATATGTGCACTTATCACAATAAAAAATCCTCTGATAACTGCTTTTGCTGGATCCTATAGGTTTTGATACACTGTATTCTCATTCTCATTACTTTCTAAAAATTTCCTAATCTGATTTCTAATTTGGCCCAGTAACCACTCATTTTTAAGAAAGCTATTTATCCTCCAAATGTTTACCCTTGTTTTGATCTTCCTTTTACTGATTTCCATCTTTATGGTGTAAAACATAGAGAAGGAAGTCTGAGTGCCTCTATATGGTTGAATCTACTCAGACTCAACTTGTGTCCAAGTATGTGATCTATTTTCAAATACGTGCCAGATGCACTTGAAAAGAATATGATTTTTTGCATTTGGTGGAGAGTTCTGAATATATTTACCACATCTATTTGCCTAATTGTAGAATTTAATTCTGTAGCCTCTTTTTTGAGCTTTTCCCCATCGATCTGTCTTTCTGAGATAGTGGAGTATTGAAATCACCTGCTATGATTATTGCACCTGTGGTCTCTTTTCACATCTTTTGAAGAATTTGATAGACAAATTTTGAAGGTCTCTGATTGGATGCATATATATTTATTATGCTCACTGGCTCTTGATCTACTGATCCATTGAGCATTACGTAGTGCTGTGCCTGTCCAGGTAGACTAAAGAAACAAATTCAGAGACACTCATATGTGTTTAGGAGAGAACTTTATATCAAATAGCAATTGTATATTAAGAAAACCTCCCAACTGAGTCCAGATCAAGTCCAGAAGTCCAATATTAGCCCATATGTCGAATACTAATGTATAAAATCCTCTTCAGATTCACACAACATTTGCAATGACACAGAATTTAGGAAGATCACAGGCCCGTGGGTGAAAGTCTTGTGGATCCAGTGGCAGTGAAAGCATTTCAGCACTGGTAGGGGTTTCCATGTGGTGCCTTCAGCTCCTGGGTTCTAGCGTACTTCATCTCTGTTGTCCACAGGAATATCTCACGGGGAGTGAGCTTGTGTCCTGCCTCCAGGAAGCTGTTTATCTCCTTAGCAGTTCCAAATGAGGTCATCAAGCTGTGACCTGAGGACAGGTTAACTCAACCCCTTAACTCTTCATATTCAAATTACATATACAACAGATTATGTAACTACCACAGGTAAATGAATGCAAAAGAAAGTGCCTACACAAATGTTAAAAAAAGATATATATTACACTTTCATGCATACACACATAAGCAGTAAAATAAATACTCGGTTGGTCAGCTATTAAGGTCATAAAACCTGTTATCTCAAAAGAACACATTTCAGCAACAAGATGGCCATGAGATAAAAGTAACTGCATCAGAGTTCTGAAAATAATTGTCAGTTTGGGAGGTAGGGAGGCTGAATGTGGGGTCCTCAGTATGCTGCTTAGTCATACGGGATATGAAGGAATCAAAACAGAAAAAGGATTAAAAATAGAGAGGATAGAGTCCATGTACCAAAGGGAAATACAAGATATAGGGAAAAGACAGCAAAAGCAGAGCAAACGGTAAAAGGCTTTACCACCAGATTGGAATAGGTGGAGAATTGTATCATTGACCTCAAAGATAGCGAAACAGAATTCAACAAACGTGAAAGACAATCAAACAAGATGATCAAAGAAGCTGAAGAAACCTTGAGAACAATAAGTGATGTTTTGAAGAGGAACAGTATTAGTATAATCAGTTTGCTGGAACAAGACAACAATAAAAATTAACAGCCAAGATAATGAGGGAATTCCTGGAAGAAAACTTCCCCCAATTTAATTAAGGAGAATCAGACAACCATCTAGGAAACAGAGAGGACACCAATTATACTGAATCCCAAGAAAAACACAGCAAGGCATATAGTAGTCAAACGATCCAACTTTGAGGAAAAGGAAAATATTATAAGAGGAGCTAGATGGGGGGAAAGGTAATCAGATAAGAATATGCTCAGACTTAACAGCAGAATCCATGAAAAAGGAGCAGAGAATGGAATAGCATTTTCCAAATGTTGGAGGAGAATAACCCCCCAATACACCATCCTGCCAAACTCTCCACCAATATACACGGAATGGTAAGGATTTTCCCAGATTAGGAAAAATTTAGACAATATATAATAAAAACCAAGCACTACAAAAATTACTCTCCAATTCACTTTGGTCAGAAGATCAACACTTTCAGAGTACAGACATGAGACCATCACATAGTGTAACTCTATCCAGAAGTCCGAACACTGAAAGTAATGGCCAAGGTGTCTTTCAGACAATGGTGAAAAGAAGGCAAGAATGAATTCCTCTACACATACACAAGACACGGTTAAGGAAGGATGGAGGAAAAGGTCTATCACAAAAGGTGTGAGATGACAGTAAATAGTCCACAGGTGGATGTAATAACTGAACATCAATGGCTTGAATTTCTCCATTAAAAGACAATGCTAGCAGACTGGATCAGGACACAAAACCCAGCAACCTGTTGCCTGCAAGTAACACATTTCAAGTTCACAGACAAAAACAAGTTGAGGATCAAAGGTTCGCAGACAGTATATCAAGTTAATGGCAATCTAAATGTTGCAATTCTAATCTCAGACAAAATCTATTTCAAGGTACAGGACACAACAAGAAATAAGTATGGGCATTATATAATGCTTAAGAGATCAATAGACCAAGATCCAGTGAAAATAATAAACATATATGAGCCCAATGATAAACCCATTAAATTCATCAATCAAATCCTTCAAAGATGAAAAATAAGATCACGAGGCTTCAATACTCTGCTCTCCAGCAGGGTAGATTAGCGGGAAAGAAGCTCAACAAGGAGGCTACAGATGAAACTCTACAATTAGTCAACTTAACCCGATAGACATATTTAGATTTCTACAACCAACTGAAAAAAAATCACATTCTTTTCAAGCTCACATATTAAAAAATAGACCACATATTGGGACACAAGTCAAGGTTGAGCAAATTCAAACATGTAGAGATCACTCAGACTTCCTTCTCCAACCACTATGCCATAAAGTTGGAAATCAACAAAAGAATAGTATACTTTGTATATTCTAAATTCTGATTATTAATTAATTTTTCCTCATGTTTGACTTATTTCCTATCAGCAAATGAAGGTCCATAAGGCTTTAATCCCTTAGGCTTTATTCTATCCATTTCTTTATGGTAGATTCATCTTTGAGAAGGCAGCACTTCCTCATTCATATTTTTTTAGAGCTATCCAACCTGACAGGCTCATCTTCTAGAACTGTATCTGATAATATTGTGAAACTATTAATGATGTTTTTTACTTTTATTCTGTTACTACTCACGGCATTTTCAGCAATCAATTCCTCAGACATGAATAGCCGATTCCTGCTTCATATTTGGTTCTTAGTCTGGAAAATCTGCCGAAACCTGCTCACTTTAAGTGATCCTGCTGTTATTTGAAATACCAGTGACATAGCTTCCAGCATCACAGCTATACTTAAGGCAGCAAAGTACAATAAACTAACAGGTAAGTAAACTTCCTAAAAATAACACACTGATGTGCATCAAACTGTTTCATCAAAAAAGTAGAATGAAAACCCACAGAGTTGGAAAAAGTTTTGGCAATGGTGTATCCAAGAAGAGACTTATCTAAACTGATATTGAAGTACAACACTTCAAGAAGAAAAAAAATGAATAATTTAATTTAAAAATGAGCAGAGGGCATGAACAGACAGTTCATCAAAAGAAGACATAAGCAACCAATAAATATGAAGAAATGTTCACCATCACCCACCATTTGAGAGATGCAAATCAAAACAATGATGAGAAGTTACTTACACTAGCATTGATAGTAAAGTTCAAAGAAACAGGAAGTAACAAACTCTGGAGGGAATGCAGAATTTAGAGCCCTCATACACTGCTGGTGGGACTGTACAACAGTACAGCCAGAGTGCTTCCTCCAACAATCAGGAATAGATACTGGTGTTTCCTCCAACAATCAGGAATAGATACTCCATATTACCCAGTAATCACATGCTAAACAGATATATGAACACTAAGGCTCATTTCAGGAAACAACTTCAATCAGTGGAAGGATGGATTAATAAACTTGGGTTTATTATTTCTGTTCCCATAAATACTTAGCCTCAGAAACCCACAGGGGGTCATGATGAGTCAGCATTGAGTTGATGGTAGTGAGACACACAATAAAGCATCATTAGAGAACACTAAAGGAACCGGGAAGCACACATGATATGGAAGGATTGGAAGGACATTACGTCCTGTGAAGTTAGTCAACTGTAAAAGGAAAATAGAGTATGAGACCACTGCTATTAAAAAAAAAATCAAGACAAAGGCTTTCACACCAAAAGAAACAGATTATGATGGTTATTAGGGGTGGGATTGAAAGTCGGGGAAGGAATCAATCAAGGGTAGACAGGGTTTAACCTTGGTGAAGGGGAAGATAATATTCTATAAGAAGGACTCAAGATAAAAAGTTGGGGGACAGGGTGATCTGTTGGGAGGTTTGATAAGTTAAGCTGTTGAAAGCAAGTGTGCTAGTCTGGGTAGAATAGAGAAACAAATTCATAGACACAAATTCATATGCCTATAAGAAAAAGCTATATATATAAGAGCAACAGAATATTGAGAAAACATTCCAGGCCAGATCAGATCAAGTCTGTAAGTTCAATATTAGCCCACATGTCTGATACCAATCTATAAATTCCTCTTCAGACTCACGAAACACATGCAATGATGCCAAATGCAGGAAGATCACAGGCCAGTGGGTAGAAAGTCTTGTGGATCCAGTGGCAGTAGAGGCATCTCAGCACTGGCAGGGATTTCCACGTGGCTCCTTCAGCTGCAGGGCTCTAG
>NW_022103915.1:88476924-88478062 GCF_000313985.2 Echinops telfairi | reverse complement strand
ATGAAAGCTCATAAATTTTTTCCTTCACATTTCTTTTCTACATTTTTTACATTCTTAAGGTGAATATCATCATATATGATTGTCATAAGATAAGTAAAAGTGAAAAGTTTACTTGGAATTTGTTGTGTAACGCATTTGCAGTCACCTAAAATAAGGATTAGAACTAGTTTTAGAAAATGACAAAATCCCTCTTTGTCATAAGACAATTACCAGCCTTTCATTTCCCTCATTCACAGCTAGTACACGTGGCTACCCTGGGAAAACCCAAACCACTGTAGGTGGAAATTCCCCAGGCCAAGCCATCTCATTTGGGCAATCCACGTTCTCTGCACCTTCACTTGGTCACTATTTCTGGTGCTATAATCAGCTTCTGCTCTTGTTGTAGCTTCATTTTGCACCCATTTGTGTGTCTTTGACTATCCTGAAAAGAATGCAGTTGTTTCCCATGTCACATCTGAATCTTTAATGATGCTGTTGTCTTAACTCCCTCGGCAAACCAGGTAGGCTAGCAGGATAAAAATAGTGATAATGATGAAGACAGGGTTTCTGCTCTGAGGGAGAGAGAGTGTGCTTATGATTTCCTGAAGTCAGATTATCTCTGTCTCTTAACTGTTCACATGTCTTCCCTGTCGCTTCCTTCTGATTTACTTGTCACACTGATGGATGAATTAATTCCCTTCTCAAGCACTCCTTATCCCTGATTCTTACCACTACATCTCTCTTTGCTCCTCTTTATTTGTTAATGGCATTCAGCCATCTTCACTCAGAGCCTACACACAGGCACAATTTGCTTCAGACTGTTTTTTATCTTACTTTCCACCCTCAAACAATTTCTATTATCTAGATAACCTACACTCTTCACTATTACCCCTGTGTATCTTGAGCTTCTTTGGCATTTCTCATGTACCATTTATTTAACGTGATACCACAAACTATGGATTATACTATTTACCCTTTGCTCAAGCTCTGCTCTTCGGGCCACATTTCCTACACTGTCGCCTTCTCTGATGATCAGAGCGGCGGTTGTTCCCTCCCACTTTCAGCAGGTATTCTTAAGTCATGGACTCTTCTAAGACATTCACCATCCAGTATGTGTGGATATTTACCTAATTGTCGGGAGTATTGTCTCCCTAAGGAC
>NW_022103915.1:88474584-88475744 GCF_000313985.2 Echinops telfairi | reverse complement strand
AAATGAGTGATGGAACCTGGATTAAAATATAGGTTTTAATTTGATTTAGGGCAAAACATTTCTTGCTTATTCCACAACAAAAATTTCTTCCCTGGCTTTTAAAATATTGATGGCAGTTCTTCTTGCTTATCCTTTCTTTGTATTTACATTGTTATTTTATTCTTGTCAAACACACAAACAATCTTTCTGGTTAGCGGCCAAATACTGCATCCACTATGATACCAGGGCACCTCTGCCTTCCCTTAGTATCAAAGTAAAAACGAATCAAAATTTAAAAAGTGGACCTGGTTGATTTCAAAGCCCAAGCTAATTTTGTAACGCTATTGTAGTATATACAGGGTAGGCAGTAAATGTTTATGTTTCTAAGATTGTTCATGAAGAGAGAAGTGCAAAATTTCAAGTGGTTTCTGCATCTTCTTTCTTTCTTTTTCCTAATCATTTTATTGGGGGCTCATACAGCTCTTATCACAATCCATATATACATACATCGTGTCAAGCACATCTGTACATTTTTTGCCATCATCATTTTCAAAACATTTTTGTTCTACTTGAGCACTTGGTATCAGCTCCTGATTTTTGGTTTCTGCATTTTCAAATGTGAGCCTATGGTCACTTGATAAATCCACTTAAAGGAAGACACACTTTATAGAAATCAAGTCCCTGGGACCCTCAGTAGTAGCTGATAACTGGATAGAGAATCCTACTGGGATGTTAGAGCATACAGAAAATTACTTTGGGGAGGAGTAGATATTATTCAGTAGATACCATTCTTCTTTTTAGTATATTTTAACCAGCTCTTTTAAGTAGGTTCTGACTCGTGGGTGTCAGCATAGAACTGTGCTCTACAGGGTCTTCAATGGCTGATATTTTAGGAAGTGGACTGCCAGGCTTTCTTTCAGGATACTGAGGATACGCAAGGTAGAGCTGAGTGTACTTAAACCTCCTACCTTTCAATTAGCAGCAAAGTGAGTATGCTAGCTGTTTGCAAGGATGCTCCAACAAGGTTGTAGTAAAAGTCCATTCTCTTTCAATTCCATTTTTCATGAACCTTTTGAAGCTCCCTACTCTATGTTAGCTTCCTCAAAATAAGGTCATGTTACTGTGTGTTGATGCCAACTCATGGGGACCCTACACGTGCAGAGTAGAGCTGCTCCCTAGGG
>NW_022103915.1:88468609-88472398 GCF_000313985.2 Echinops telfairi | reverse complement strand
GATGGAATAAGAATTGTGAAAATTACCACCCTTATACACACCATGACTTTAAACCACTCAATAGTTCCTTGTTGTGTTGGAACAATTACCTCTTAGGCAATGTACAAGTTATGCATGAGCAAAGTGGAGTGGTCTGGGATCCTCCTTGGTCACGGTGTTACTTACATTTGTTATTATCCAGACAGTTGAATACCTCTCCATAGTCAACAAATCACAAGTTAGCATCTTTCGGGGTATTCTGCACTTTTAGTCAAGATTCATCTGATGTCAGGAACTACATCCTTCAATATCCCCAATATCCCTACTTTATTTTCTGAATATAGCTTGAATTTTTTGAAGCTTCATTTTGATGTGCTGCTGAAATAATTTTTTTAAATTTTCATCAGCAAAATGTACTTATATGTGACATTGATATTTTTTGAGAAATGCCTTCAGTTGTGCCACTTAGCATTGGAATGGACACTGATAAGCATCTCTTCTAATTGTCCAGGACATTTTCTTCTAAATTTCTTGGCATAGACTAGTAAGTGCTCCAGTGTTGCAATAATTTTATATATATAAAAAAACATTTCCACTGCTACGAGATGAGATGCCACTGAGTTAATTCAGATTCATAGCAACCCTGTGTACAGCAGAATGGAACTTTTTCTGTTCCTGTGTCATCCTCCCAATTATTTTAATGTTTGAGTCCATTGTGGCAACCACTTGTCCAGACCTTTCTCTGTTTCACTTCCCCTTTGCTTTACCAAGCATGATGCCCTTCTCCAGGGGCAGGTCTCTCCTGACATGTCCAAAGTAGATGAGAAAAAGTGTCCCATCTTGGCTCTAAGGAGCATTCTGGCTTTACTCTTCCATGACAGATTTATGTGTTCTTTTGGAAGTCAGTGGTACTTTGAATACTTTTCACCAGCACCACAATTCAAATGAATTGATTCTTCTTAACTCTTTATTATTTAATGAACAACTGTAACATGCATATGAGGCTATTGAAAATACTATGGCTTAGGTGAGGTGCACCTTAGTCCTCGAGGTTATGGCATTGCCTTTAACTCCTTGGAGTGGTCTTGTGCAGCTGTATGCCTAATGCAGTGTGTCTTTTGATCTCTTGACTGCTGCTTCCATGAGCATTGATTGTTGATCCAGACAAGACAAAATTCTTGACAATTCTCTTTTCTGCATATATATTGTGGTGTTACCTAATGGTTCAGTTGTGAGGATTTTGGTCTTCTTTACATTGAATCATAATCTGTTCTCAAGGTGGAAATCTTTGATCTTCATCATCAAGCGCTTCAAAACTTCCTCACTTTCAGCAAGTAAGATTGAGTCATAAGCATATCATAGGCTTTTAATAAGCCTTCTTACAATACTAATGCTGCATTCTTCTTCATATAAATTTAGCTTTTCCAATTATTTGCTTATCATATATATTTAATAAGTATGGTGAGAGGGTATAACCCTGACACCTACCTATCCCCTTGTTCTGTTTGCACAACTGGTCTTTGACCCATCCATGGTTCACATGAACCCAGTGAAGTGTTCTGGAATTCTCTCTCTCTCTCTTTTTTTAAGGCTATCCATAATTGTTGTCATCCACAGAGTTGAATGCCTTTGCATGTGTAATGAAATACAAGGAAATATCTATCTGGTATGCTCTTCTTTCAGCAAAGATCTGTCTGACATCAGCACTTACATCCCTTGTTCCATGCCCTCTTCTAAATCTGGCCTGAACCTCTGGCGGCTCCCTGTCAATGTACTGCTGCAACCATTGCTGCTTGCTCTTCAGCAAAAATTTACTTACATGTGATAACGATGACATTGTTCTGTAATTTCTGCATTTTGATGGGTCAGTTATTTGGAATGGGTATGGATATGGATCTATTCCAGTTGTTGGACAAGAAGCTGTCTTTTGAATTTCCTAGCAGAGATGAGTAAGTGCTTCCTGTGCTTCATCAGCTTGTTAAAACATTTCAATTGATATTCCACCAATTCCAGGAGTCTTCTGTTTGGCTAATACTTTGATACGTTGTAATAGTGTGGGATTTTTTTGAAATCCATCCTATTTTGATTTCCCTCAGCTTTCTGGGAAGTTATTTTCTCCTCTTCTATGCTGTTTGGGAAATTTTCTTCCAGGATTTTTTGTATTGTTTTCTCTGGGGATTTTTTGGTTCTTTCTGTTCTTGAACTCCAATTAGACCTAAGTTGTTTCTCTTGATAGTGTCTTACATAATTCTTGTACTTTCTTTAATTTCTTTTCTCATTTTGTTGCTTCCTTTTGCAGACTGGAGTTGAGAGATTTGTCTTCAAATTCACTAATTAAAATGTCCACTTTATCATTTTGACTACACTGCTCTTTTAAACCGTTCAATTTTATTATCTTATTATTCATATTCTGAAATTATATTTGATGATTTTACTGTAGAGTTTCTAGTTTTTCTATTCTTCCTATTGTTCTCATATTCTTTCGTCTTCCATTGAAAGTCCATGAATGTAATTCTAAATTCTTTGCTGGTAGTTCCAGAATCTTTTCTTCATCAAAAATTTTCTTTGGATGTGAGTGTTGTTCATGTGCATAGGCTTCTTTTTCTTTTCTGCTTTTTTTCTTTCATGTGGACTCTGATTGACGTCTGTCTCAAGATGTACTGCACCATGATATTGATGTTGGCGTTAGGAAGGATTCTGGGTCACATGGGGTAACATGCGTGACTGTAAGTGGTGTCAGGAAGGAGTAATAGACACTTCACTGCTAAAGGAGAAAGCCAGCCGGATCTTGACTGAAAGCAGAGAATACCAAACAGAGATTTATTTATGACTTATTGACAATGCAAAGGCATTCGACTGTTTAGATTATAACAAACTATGGATAAAATTGTAAAGAATGGGGATTCCAGAACACTTCATTGCGCTCCTGGATAACATGTGCGTAGTCTTAAAGACAATTACTCTGCCAGAACAAGGGGGCAACATATGATTTTTAAATGAGAAAAAGTATGTGTAAGGGATGTATCCTTCCACCATACTTATTCAATCTTAATGCCAAGCAATTAATCTGAGAAGCTGAATATATAAAGAAGACTGTGGCATCAGGAACATAAGAAGTCTCATTAACAATCTACAATATGCCACCGACACAGTATTTCTTGTTGAAAATGAAGAGGACTTGAAGCACTTCCTGATCAAGATCATACCATGGCCTTTAATATGGATTACAACTCAATATAAAGAAAGCAACTTCTCACAACTGGACCAAAAGACAGTGCCTTAATAACTGAAGGAAAGATTGAAACACCCAAGGAGCATTTCATAACCAAGTAATGGTTATACAATCAACAAGAATGTAAGGAAAGATGAAAAATTGGACCACATCTTGCATTGGGAAACCATACTGCACTCGATCTCTTTCAAGTGCTAAACATCAAAGCTGACACTTGGATGTCTAAGGTGTGCCTGACTCAAACCATGACAATTTCAGTTGTCTTATATAGATACGATAGCTAGACAATGAATAAGGAAGCCGGGCAAAGAAGGGATGCATTTGATTTATGATGCTGGCAAGGAATATTTAGAGTATTATAAAATTCCAGAAGAACAAAGAAAATGTGTCTCAGAAGAAGTACAGCCCCTTAGAAGGGATGATGGGAAGACTATGGCAAGTACTTTGAGCGTGTTGCCAGGAGAGATCTATCCCTGGAGAAGCACATCATGTTTGGTAAAATAAAGGATCCCCCTAGAAGAGAAAGACCCTTAACTAGATAGATTGACATAAAGCCTGAAACAGTTGGCTCATCCAGG
>NW_022103915.1:88466083-88468196 GCF_000313985.2 Echinops telfairi | reverse complement strand
GTATTTTCATTGTTACAAATTGAACATAATTAAAGCATAGTGATTAGTCACAAAACTATGTAATTAGATATTGTGAAAGATTTATTTCTAATTACAAATAAATGAAATTTAGTCTTGAAGCATGGTGTAGCATGGGTAACAGTCTTTATACCGGGTACTCATATGTGGGCTTAGCTGAACGTGGACGGACCCACCTGGAAACAGATAGAGGAGTGGCAGAGGAGTGGTGTCTTGGTTCCTTAGACCGTCAGAAATATGTGTTTTCTGATGGTCTTAGGCGATCCCTGTGAAAGGGTCTTTTTGACCCCTAGTGGGGTCACGACCTACAGGTTGAGAACCCCTGCTTTTGTGGTTGGTATGTAAAGTTGAGTAATAGTTCTGTTAACTGGTCTTTCTTGTTGGCATAAGGTATTACTCTATTACAAATAACATTGTGCTTCAAGATAGAGCCTGAAATGTTCGTTAGATGATGAGAATAGTATTTCATTCCTTTTTCTTAGAGCTGGTGAAAATTCTTCCAGGGTTAGATGTAGGCTTTAAAGGGAACTTTATTGAATGTTGTAGGACTATGTGGGATTTTAATAAGAGTTTTAAGAAATGGTATGGCAGAGTTGCAGCAAACATGATCAAATCTGATGAAAAAACATCATATTTCTATCGTTAATAAATTCCACATAATCTGAGTTCTACTGCAACTCTAGTTCTGAAATTTCATATACCTCTATTTTATCTTAATATACATGCTATTTTATCTTTAATTCAGTCACATCTCATATTTTTAGCCAATACTCATCCCCAGGGGTAAATCACTATTAATCATAATAAATATTTTCTTGTCCTCTACTCTATGAGTATACAGGATTCAAGGTATATGGAATGCAGTGTTATATGTCAGGGGCATGTACTGATCACAGTGACCCTATCTACAATAAAACGAACCCAAACAAAATATTGTGTGGTCCCACATTATCTTCACAATTGCTGTATAAAAGGATATGGAATGAGTCTGAGAGGGAAAAGTAGTGTCACACATAATATGAAATGCTGCTTTCTTAAAAAAAATCATGATAGTTGGGGCTCATACAACTCTTATCACAATCAAAAGATACATCAATTGTGTAAAGCACATTTGTACATTCATTGCCCTCATCATTCTCAAAACATTTGCTCTCCATCTGAAATGCTGCTTTATTTCCTTGGTGGAAATTAAATAAGTTTATTCCCTTGTATTTTTACCCAAATAATGCACATGTTATATATATATTTTAGCCAACCTCCCTTTCTTCCCATGAGGTTTATTTGTAAGCCTGCTATGTTGATAATATTCACTCTTCTCTCTGCAGATAAGATGAATTCAGATTTTACTTCTTGCTGCAAGTTCATGTGGAGCTTATGTTGTGACCTCATTCTTTGCTGCTATTTGAGTCTGTGAGAAACTTTGCTGATAGCGCACAATGTCTACTCTTGAGCTGTGCTTATATTATATTCGTTATTAGCATCATCCTCATCACTGAGCAAGTGTGAAGAACTTCATGACCAGGTAAATCTCATTCATAATGTGAGTATTGCAAAATTAATGATTAAGGTCATTTTCATATCTAATAAAGATTTCTTTCTTATTTTCTTCTCATAGTTGCAGTCATAGCTGTGTTGGCTGGATCAATGGACAGAGGGAATCACTCTATGGTGTCTGAGTTCGTGTTCCTGGGACTCACCAATTCACAGGAAATTCAGCTTCTCCTCCTACTGTTCTCCTCTGTGCTCTACGTGGCAAGCATGGCTGGAAACATGCTCATTGTGCTTTCAGTGCCCATCGATCCTCACTTACACTCTCCAATGTACTTTCTATTGGCCAGTCTTTCCATCATTGACATAGGGGCCTGTTCCATTGCTACCCCCAAGATGATTTATGACCTTTTCAGAACATGAAAAGTCATCTCCTTTGGAGGGTGCATCACTCAGATCTTCTTCATCCATGTCATAGGCGGTGTGGAGATGGTGCTGCTCATCGCCATGCCTTTGACAGATATGTGGCCATTTGTAAGCCTCTCCATTATCAGACCATAATGAGCCCAAGAATGTGCATGCTTTTTCTTGCTGCTGCTTGGGCTCT
>NW_022103915.1:88457419-88464675 GCF_000313985.2 Echinops telfairi | reverse complement strand
AAGAGCAATTGTATATTGAGAAAATATCCCAGCACAGTCCAGATCAAGTCCATAATTCCAATAGTAGTCCATATGTCTGATACCAGTCCATAAGTTCCTCTCAAGACTCACGCAACACGTGCAATGACACCAAATGCAGGAAGATCACAAGCCAGTGGGTGGATAGTCTTGTGGATGCAATGGTGGTGGAAGCCTTTCAGTGCTGGCATGTGTCTCCACGTGGCTTCTCCAGTTCCAGGGCTCTGGCTCCCTCAGTGTACCTCCATGTGGCTTGTCAGCAGGAAGACAAAGCAGAGAGTGAGTGTCCTGCCTCCAGGGAGGAAAAGAGGAGTTCTCAGAATCCTCAAGGTAAGGCCATGCCCACACAGAGGCCTCATTGACTATGACTTGATTGACAGGCTAGACTCCACCCTTTCATAAACTGACAGATTATGTAACAGCCACAGTATAGAATTAATATGATTTCCTCCTCAAGTATTTGATAGACTTTACCAGTGATTCCATTTGGGCCTGGAGATTTCTCTGAGATTTTCAACAAAATTTTAATTTAATTATTATAAAGCTATTTGTTTCCATTTTAGCAGTTAGCATCTATAAAGAAATTTGGGCATTATGTTGTGAAATCATTGGGATAAGTTATTCATAATTTGCAATTTTTTTTGATAGCTTGGCACCTCTGCTTTTTTCATCACACTTTGCTATAACACCCATATCTTCATGAGAATGAGTTTCAAGTAGGGTCAAGTCATAGGAACTAATTGTTATTAGATTGGGGCAAGAATTAAACATGATTCCCCAATCTATTCTTATAATCTATGGTCTGTGTATGTCTCTGTTTCACTTTAGAAACATCATTATCATTTTATGTTAGAGAACATTATTAATCATCCCCTTGAGGCATAAAGTAATTCTATTTATAGTATCACTAATGTAGTCAGTAGAATAGAATTTAAAAAACTGTTGAAAAAAGGAAATTACACACACAAGTACAGGCCAGCTTCAGACCACAATACGCGGATTATTGACTTGTACAGATTAAACTTGTAAGAACTGGACAATATTTACATAAACAATGGAGGTTTGTGATAGGGCAAAACTTTCAATAAATCTCCTTCACAGTGTCAGAACCATGCCTACCAGACTAATGCATATCATAAGAAAGCAAGGAAGACATTATAATAGTAGATATATGATAGTCCCCAGCCACCATTCTTTGGGCACCCACCAAACAATAAAGCTGAATAAATTCCATAACCTTGAAATAGCAGTCATCTGCAGCTTCTCACACTAGGATCATTTCAGCCTTATGTCCAAGGGGCTATGTCAGTTCCTTAAATCTATTCCAGGTGAGTTTGAGGTAAATTCCTGTTCATTTAGTGGGGTTTCCAAATCAAATCCTTCTGGTGTGGCCTAGGAAGGATACTCTTTGAAATGAGGCCAAAGTTCCAGTAGTTTATAGTACCCTGCTTTAGCCACTGAGGGCTAGATAGAAACTAAGTCAAAAGCATCCAGTTAGGAATACAGTACTGGGCATATTCTTTCCTTGGGTTCTATATTGTTGAGCTTCTTTTTATCCAGATGGGAGATTGTGCCACCAAGTTTACCCAACAACATAAGCATAATTGTCTTCTCCAAGACATATATGACCCCCTATCCTTGACTTGAATTTCCTGTAAGTTTTGACGATCACTCTTATAGAATTGTCTGTTGATTTGCAGTTACCTGAGCACAGTGTTGCGTGGAAGGAACTGAACGGTCTTCTTTTTGTGCTATCTTGAAAAATTGACCCCGATTGAAGAGAGGTCTCTTCTGTCAAAGTGGTTTTTAAGATGTACATATAAATGGGGTGCTATATAGTTCATGGGCAAGGCTTTAACTTTTTAATGGAAGTTTAAAGCCTCATTTTTCTCCCACAGAACTAGTGGTGTTTTAAAAAAGCTGACCTTGTGGTGAGCAACCCAAGCCCTGCTGTCCTCCACCAGGGCTCTTGTAAATTTCTATCTAGAGGTCAATAAAGGAATGATGTTAGGAGATGTTGAATTGATTCTGGTTTGTAGTGACTCCCTTGACTGAGAAAGACTGCCTCATAGGGCCTTCTTTGTTGTAATCTTTAGGGAACAGATCACCAGCCTTTTCTTCAGTGGAAAGGCTGGGTAGTTGGAACCTAAGACTTTCAGCTGACAACTCGGTTGCTCAAGCATTGTGCTACCAGCTCTTCCTAGTGGGTAAATAGTCTGATATAATCATACTCTTCCTCATCTCTCTTGGAACAAACAGGTCAGGTATTGTTGAGAGGGAGGTATGGTAGTTAGATAATTTGAAGATGTATGAAAGTGTAGGGGTGGAGTCAAACCTGTCAATCAAGTTGCAACCTGATGATTCCTTGATGGCATGAGAGTGAGACATGAAGAACTGCTCTGTCTCTCTTCCTTCACCTTCTCTGCTACTGACCCAGGGAGCTGCTGGAGTCCTACCATGTTTCCCCCAACTTTGAAGCCACACAACCCTCCCTCCAATAGCCTGTGATCTTTCTGCATTATGTATCATTGTATGTGGTTGTGTGAATCTGAAAGATTATGGACTAATATCAGACTTAGGGACTTAATTTGGATTGGGCTGGGATGCTTTCTTTATATATAATTACTTCTTGATATAAAGTTCTTTCTTGTACATAGAAGAATATCAATGAATTCGTTTCTCTAGTCAACCTGGCCTAAAACAGAGGGTCATTGTTAGGAGACAGAAAACCGAGTTAGGGTCTTAATTATGAAATAATGGGAATCACTTGAATCGTTACTCGGTGTTCTTGAAATGGTGATAATTGCTTCCTGAGGAGGCTGGTTATAGGACTCAATAAAATTTTGTATAAACAGCTGAGAGAGAGTAGGCATTCAATTGATGTTAGATTTTTTTCATGAAAAGTGGGCTTCTTGGAGAAAACAGAAGTAAGTCTGTCCACAGTAAGCAAGTCTGACCTTGTGATGTTCTTCCTCCATGGCGTCTGATACATTGAATCCCTTTTTAAGACCAGCTTCATTTTTTAAATTAACTTTCATTGTGTTTTCAGTGAAAGTTTATACAGCAGATTTGGTTTTCAGTGGTTTCTGTACAATATGCTCAATAACATTGGTTATATTTTTTTAATCAAAAAAAGCAGAAAATAGTAAAAGAAAGTAGAACAAATTAAAAATGGGTTAACAGGGAAAACAAATGATAAGATATTAAACTTTAACCTAGCAATATCTGCAGAAACTCACATTCTGATGTACTCTGTCTGTGGGGAGGGCTCTTCTTATCCCTGGTCAATTATTTGAGGTATTCAATGAAGACTTATTCCTCATGAGGTCTCTGCAAATAGATTTTGGGCTTTCACTGTCATCTATAATCTTCTGCAAACCGGTGCTCAGAATTTATGTTCTAATACATTTTCTTCCTCTGATCTTAGTCTTTGGTTATTTACAATCCTTGGATCACTTAGGCCAACGTGTTTCTTCCATATAGACTTAACTGTCCTCTCACTTAGTTGGCTGCTTCTTTTAAGACAAGATTTTAAAACCTCGGAGGCTACTCTTTCTGATAGTCAAGCACCATCTGATTTTTTCATCACACTTTGCTACCACACCCTTAATTTTAGTAGCCCCCTCATGAAGCTAAGTACTGGCTGGGGCCACATCATAAGAACTGATTGTTCTTACATTAGGACTTCCAGTTGAGTGTGAGCTCAAAATCCATTTATGTATCTAAGGGGGTATATCTGGCTTTAGTTCATTAAGCTAGGCTTGTGCACTTTTCATCTGAAAGTAGTTATTTGAGAGGAAAATCCAGGTTTAATTTTTTTTTCTTGTTAAGTGGAAATAGCAAAGAATATATTGTATGACTGAGTTTGTCTGGGTTGACTAGAGAAACAAATCAAGGGAGACTCATGTGTGTAAGAGAGAACCTTATATAAAAAAGCAATTGTATATTGAGAAAATTTCCTAGTACAGTTCAGAGCAAGTCCATAAATCTGATATTAGCCCACATGTCCGATACCAATATATAAATTCCTCTTCAGACTCATGTAACACTTTGCAATGATGGTGAATGCAGGAAGATCACATGACAGTGGGTGGAGAGTCTTGTGGATCCAGTGGCAGTGGAAGCATCTTAGTGCTGGTGTGGGTCTGCACGTGGCTTCTTCAGCTCCAGGGCCCTGACTCCATCAGTTAGCTCCATGTGTCTTGTCAGAAGGAAGATGAATGCAGAGAGTCTATGTGTCCCGCCTTCAGCAAGCTATTTATCACCATAGCACCTCCAAATAAGGTCTTCAAGTTGCGACCTGACTGAAAGGCTAAACTCCACCCATTTACTCTTAATAGTCTCAAGTTGACACCAGATTCTGTAACTACCACAAAGACTGTAGAGAATAGGAGACATACACTGCTTAGGGAAACCAATAGATCAAGTGGAGCCTGTGGCCTTTACCAAAGATCCAGTGATACAAGATTGATGAGTCTTCATAGTTGCGTTAGTAACTTAGAAAAATCATAATAATATTCAGAGAGAAAGATAAAGTTTTAATGAACCAAATAGAAAAATTTGTTTCGAGGACAAACAAAATGTTTTTGATTGAAGTCAAGAGTCTGTAATTGAAGCTTTTGGGTAAAGAGCTGGTTATCTAGGAATTAGGTTAATCACAATATCCTAGAAGTTCAAAAGGTGGAGTTGGTTCCAAGCCAAACGTCAATGTTTAAGCCATTTGCTCTAGAACTGTTTGAGCAAAACAACTTCCTTCTTTTCACCTTTCCCTCTTTCCTCCGGCCCTTCTCCTCATGCTGTCTTCTCTTTCCTCCTCACACTTCTCTGCTTCTTCTCTCTTACTAAAATGAACAAGAAATAAAACAAAAGGAGGAGTGCAAAAACAGACAAATCAGAAGAAAGTTTGGAAAGACTGAATATTGGACTTGAGATACAGGAAATAAAATAATAGTGTGGTAAAGTTCAAAGTATTATTCAAATATGCTTAAGGACAGGGTACTTTAAAGAATGTCTAAGAAAATGGAAAGACACCAAATAGAACTTAAATAAAATAATTGAAAATTTAAAAACATATGCATAGAGCTCATAACTGATTATTGTATTTGAAACCTCTGGAAAGAAAATTAGTGACCTGTACTTTCATAAGAAGATATTATATCAAATCACCTAGAAACAAAGAAATGTAAAATAAGGGGGGAAATTCAATTAAGAAATATGTACGATTGCATATTTGAAAATGTCTCAAAATGTCTCAGGCAAGTTCCAGAAGGAGAGGAAATAGAGAATGAAGTAGAATTAATATTGAATAATTATTAGCTGAAAATTTGTTAGAGTATGAGACATCATGCAGAGAAAGAAAAACTTCCTGAACCTCAATAGGATACAACATTTTACAATTTATCTAGAAGCTTAACAGTTAAAAATGACAGAACATCCAAATACAAAGAGAATATCATAAATAGAATGATGAGGCTAAAAATGGGTTATCTTTAAAGAAGCCTAAGTAGGCTGACAGATGATTTTAATCAGCAACAATAGAAGTTAGAAAACAATGAAATGTGCTGATAGGAAATACATTCCAATCCAGATTTATCAATAAAATATTTTTAACATATATGGTTAAATTAAAAATAATTTATTATAAATAAATACCGAGCCTTTTACCACATTAAAAAATAAGAACAGCAGATCTAAAGTAAAGGTCTCAGTTGTAGAGAAAATAATATGTGAATAGATGTGAACAAATATTGATTTTTAAAAACCAATATAATATCTTTGGGGTTGAATTCTAAACCTGAATCACAAAAAAATAGTATATAAACTTGGATAGGATGAATGAAGTGAGAAGGTTTGTTCTTAGTATAGGAGTAGAGGAAAGATATTGGTTGATTTTATACTTTGCAAAATCTTCACATTATTTCTGCGGTAATCACTAAAAAAAAATCAAGAAATGTGCATAGCTTCCAAATTGAAAGGAAACAAGTAAACAAAAATGCATGTTTTTAAAAGAAACAGAACAATTAGAAAATAAAATGAGTTGGTAGCTATAAATTCAAATATGTTTATAAGTAAAATAATTTTCAATGTACAAAATACCCTGTTTACACTTAGTTCATTTGACTGGATTATAAATGCTGATATATGTAATATGTAAAACAAGATAGAGTAAAAACTATCTTTCAAAATAAAGATCAAGTATTTTCCAAATAAAGAAAAATTGAAAGAATGTGCTGGCAAACTTGTTTTTATAAAAAATACAGAAAGAATGTCTTCATGCAGAAAGGAAGTAATTCTGATGGCAATTCCAATCTACAGATGAGTAAAAGAGGACCAGTAAAAGTAATTTTATAATTATAAGCCTCCTAAAAAAAACCCAAACTGCCATTCCATTTAACCAGACTTCTAGTGAACCTGTAAGACAAGAGTAGAATGGCTCCTTAGGACTTTGTTATTGTAAACTTGGTCTAGGAGCAGACAGCCTCGTCTTTCTCCCTTGTGATACTTGGTGGTTTCCAACTGCTGACCTTCCAGTTAGTAGCCACTTCCAGCATAACCACTATACCACCAGGGCTCCTTATTATGAAGAAAAGAAGGGCCATTTTATAAAGACAAAATCAAGAATTTACCAGGAACATAGCACATCTACATGTGTATTGTTGTCGAGGGCCATCAAGTTGACTACAAAGAGTAGCACTGCTGTGTAGAACAGAATGAAGCATTTCTAATTCCTGTGCCTCCTCACAATCATTGCTGTTTGAGCACATTGTTTCAGTTACTCGGTCAGTCCATCTCTTTGAGGGTCTTTGATGATCCTCTACTAAACAAGATGCTCTCCAGAGACTGGTCCCTCCTGATGACATGTCCAAGTATATGAGATGAAGTTTAGGAATCCTTGCCTCAAGGAGTATTCAAGGTAAATTTGTTCATGCTTCCAGCAGTCCATGGTACATCAATACTCTTTGCCAATACCATAATTCAAGTATACCAGTACATCAAGTTCATGTATACCACTATGTGTATATACCTAATAAAAGAGCTCAAGAATTTAAAAAGGAATAGTTACCACAACTAAAGGAGAAAAGTGAATAAACTACAGTAATAGTTGGATATTTATACATAGCACTTTGTATAAATGATAAAATAAGAGGCCCCAAAGAGTAAGGCTACAGAAGTTTTGAACAATACAGCTAATCAACTAGAGCTAATTGATATTCATAGATTATTATATCTGAATATTG
>NW_022103915.1:88452180-88454243 GCF_000313985.2 Echinops telfairi | reverse complement strand
ATCGAGAGACGCAAATCAAAACAAGGATGACAGACCACCTCACCCCAGCTTCGATAGCAAAGTTAAAAAGAAACAGAAAACTGCACATACTCAGGAGAGTGAGGAGAGATTGTAACCCCCCTATACTGCTTGTGGCATTGTAAATCAGTACAACCACTGTGCAAAGCAGTGTGGTGCTTTCTCAAACCATTTGGAACTGAAATAGCGCATGAGCAAACAATAGCATTATTTGGTATGCACGCTACAGAAAGAAGAAAAAAAATCACAAATAGATATACACCAATGTTCCGCTTAGCATTATTCATAATAGCAAGATGATGAAAACAAACTAAATGCCCATTAGTGGAGGAATGGATAAAGAAACTTTTGATACAGATGCACAAGGGTAAACTAAGAACTGCATGACATAGATGAATACAGAGGACATTATGCTCCCTGGTGTTAGTCAGTTGCAAATGGCCAAATATAGCACGAGACCACTGTTATAAAATACAAATCAAGAAAAGCTTTAATACTAAAAGAAACATATATCGGTTACCTGGGGATGGCGGAGAACAAGGAAAGAGGAAGCAATAGGCTACTGGGTATATCGGTGGTGCTAACTTTGAATGATAGAGATGACAAAGTGGACGGAGTGGGGCAGATAATAAACTGGAAGAAGGAAATGGGGAAACGTGTGGGGCAGGGCGAACCATTAGGAGGTTTGATATTATGATAAATTGTTCAAATTGTTGAATGAAAAAACAGTGAGATTCTATATAACCTCCCATCTAATTCGCAATAAAAAGTTTGAGAAAAAATGCATGCCAATAATTTTGAAGTCTTTGTTTATATGGATGTATTCCTAGATAAATATTATTTACTCAAAGTGAGAGTGAAAATCTGAAGGATTCTGTAGCCATTAAAGAAATGAAAAATATTATTAAAACTTATGCTGCAAAAAATTTTAATTCAAATGAATTTACTGAAAAATAGGAAATATTAAGGCAATAATTACTTCCAGTCTTACTTCAGAAATAAGAAATTATAAATTCTTAATTTACCCATGTCAGGATATTAGCATAATCTTTACACCAAACAAGATAAGAAGAGAGTGGGTTATAAAATTTATGGGTTTTAATTATACACACACCACATTTATGTGCATGGATACATATTTCAGTTCCTTCAGTATACTAGTATAAAGTATATATACACACTAGATGGGAGAAGGGCTTCCAAAAGTTCATGAAAAAATGAACTAAAATTTTTTTGCTTTCCCCTACTTGACATGAAGAAGTTAATAAGAAGAAGGAAGTAGAATACTTTTGCAGCTGCAATTCATTTATGTCTGTGATGAGACTAATGGCGAATTCAAAATATGAAGCATTTTATAAAGCACAAACTGGTTCTCAAACTGGTTTCCTCCCTGCTATCTATGCAATTACAACTTGCTTTTCTTGTTATACAAGGGATGTCTTTTTGGCTTCATGGCCAAAAATAAACATAAATCATAGCAGGGAAATGATAATTTACAGAAAGTGGGGCCATATCCCCAAGTGACCTATTATCCTCCTGATGCTTGTTTCCATGAGTTACCACCACGTTCCTAATAGACAATTCCCATAATACAGTCACTTTTGGCTTGCAATACCATGTCTCTGAAGTTCTACTTGGTCACTACCCAAGTGCAATTAATGCTAATTAACTGTCTTTACTGTGGCAATGTTCTGTGTAGCTCTTTTCACAAGGGAGAATTATGCAACAGAAAGAAACTTTCTGACTTGCTTTGATTCCCTGGAGACGTATTGCTTTATACACTGGATCAGAAGATCACAACTTCCCTTGTTCATTATGATTAAATGTTAAAAATATGAGCGTACTGAAGGGATTAATTTCTGATTAGCTGAATATAGACATGGTTTTAGTTTGGAGCCTTTGTACTAACTTTTGTCCACTATGTTGTCACTTTAACTCTTGTCTTTTTAAATTGTGAAATAAAATACAATGCAGAAAGCCATGCCAAACAAATTTATAATTTGATGAGTTTTAATAAGCATGATATTCCCTGCCCTGTAATCATC
>NW_022103915.1:88450872-88451896 GCF_000313985.2 Echinops telfairi | reverse complement strand
GTCATTTTACTTTCCCTAACAATTTATTTATTGTGTCGTTTGACTTCTGATTTCCAACAGTGTGAATTTTGCTGAGTTTCAGACTCATGAGACGGTTTAACAGTTCTGCTGGTCTCTGCATTTTATGTAAACAGAATCTAGGGCCAGAGTTTTCATCAGATGCCTCTAATTCCTCTTTTGAAAAGATTATAGGTGAAGCTGTGCTCATCAAATAGGAGGCATGATTATATTTTCCTCTCTGATATTAGAGCAGTAAATTGAATATTATAGCAGCTAATTAGATAATGCTTTGTTATCCCCAATTTATTTTCTGCAATTTGAATTCATTCTCTTTCATGGATAATTTTCTCAGAAGTATCTCCCTGAGAAACAGAAAAAGAGAAGAGTGAGAAAGAAACAGTTCATATTCCAATCCCAACAATAAGGTTCTTCTTGATTTTCCCATTCCATATTTCTAATACTTTTCTTCCATAATGAAAATATAGATCCCCAAAATATATTTACTCATTTTCCTAATCCTATAACCCACACTAATTTGTTTAAATATTACTGTACCATACTGCAGTAGAAAAGAAAAGAAACTTAATAAAATTTAACAATGACCTTCCAGTACTTAGTGTTTAGATAGATACTGTTTTATTCGCTGGTGGCATTGTCAGTCTTGACCTACAACACCCCATGTACATTGAGTGAAGCACTACCCACTCCTGCATCATCCTTCAACTGTTCCTGTGTTTGAGGCCCTTGTTACAGCCACTGTGTCAATCCATTTTGCTGAGGGGCTTCTTCTTTTTCGATTACCCTCTATTATTCCAGCCTAGGAGCCCCAGTGGTGTAGTGGTCATGTCTTGAGCTATGAATCCTATGATTGGCAGTTTGATACCACCATCAGCTCTGAGTTAGTTAGTTTATTGTGCCAAACTGGCCGATAAACACATGTGGGGTTAATTGAAGGGCGGAGAGATAAATGGCTCGGTGAGCCTCGCCTTTCTAGTTCTCGAGTCTCTTGCTTTCTGATGGTCGG
>NW_022103915.1:88447737-88449561 GCF_000313985.2 Echinops telfairi | reverse complement strand
AGGTTGAAAATGACATCATACTTGGCAATGTAGAGGGTTAGTGAAAGAGAGGAAGACTTTCAGTGAGATATATTGATGCAGTGGCTGAAATGATGGGCTCAAACTTAACAACAGTTATGAGAATGACACGGTTTATTGTTCTGCTGTTCCCAGAGTCACTCTGAGTTTGAAATCCCTCCATGGCACCTGAAAACAACATAGAGCTCAAATAAAAGTGAAACGATACAACATTGATGCACACCTTTCCTAATCTGAAACCAGCCATTGCTCCTTGTTCTGTCCGAATGACTTCTCCTTTGTCAGTGTACCATTCCACATGAGAATTGTTGAGTGTTCTGGAATTTCCGTTCTTTGCAATGTCTTCCAGACTGTGTGATGATCCACACAATCAAATGCTTTTGCAATAGTCAATTAAACACCTGTAAAAACTTTCTGGTATTCTTTCTGTCCAGATCCATTTTATAGCACCAGTGTTCCACATAGTCTTCCTCAGAATATTATGTTAAAAATTAATTGGTTGGTTCATTTTTTTTACTTCATGTGCTGATTTAATTTTCAACCATTAATCTCTAGGATTCTAATATCCATTTCAATGGCTATGCAGAACTCACAGTCAGATTCATGATTAAAGGGTTTATTAAGGAACTTACGTTAAAATGCCTGTGAGAAATGCTCTGGGTTGTCTATTAGGACATTTTACAAAGTTCAGACAAGTCTGCTAATAAATGCCCAAAGGGCATATCATTTTACTCTAAGACCTCGGCTCCACTTTTATGGGTCAGCAAGTGCAACTTCCCCAATTAAGTGCCCAGAGTTACCCCACTCCACAAGTCAGTCTCCTACACAAAAGCACTCAGGCTTACTTGCTCTTTGGTTGGGGAGGTTCATCACTCTGTTCCTTGTTGTGGTTCCTGGTCCTGCTTCTGGTCCTCTGATGCAGCTGTCACCTGGATCCAGGAGTTTCACTGCACAGGAATCTTGGGTCTAGAGGATAAACTCCACTCCTGACTCTTCCTGGTAATGTGATCCCTCCTCCTGCTTCTCAGATGGTTCATTTTATATACAGTAGGATGGGACTCCAGGGAATCCTGATCACAAATACAAGCGAGTCCTACCACTATCTTCCCCACCTTCTTACCAAACTCATACAGGGAAAGGTTGTTTGGTGAGGGTTATAGACTTGGACTAAATAATTCATTGCCCCTGCATTTCAGTTTAATTGTACTATTAATTCAAAACATATTTGCATTCAGTCTTACAGTCTTTCAAAACATATCTGTTGGCTTAATTTTTGAATATGTCCAAGATTTTCATAGCTTCAAAAGTCAAAATGACACTCTTATGCTTAATGACACTCTTCAGGAATGCTATTTCCCCCCCATATTCCTCTTCTTCCATCACCTCCCACCTCTCATAGATAATGTCTGCCATGTGAAGTTTCATTGTAGCCTTTCTTTATTTTGTTTTTGAAAAAAAATGAAAAATTAAGTTGAATATTGTGCATATTTCTTTTCATTTGTGTTTTTATGTATTCGATCATCTCATTTCAATTCATAGTTTTTGATTTTTTTAAAAACTTGCAGCATGTAGATGTTTGTTAACGATTCAACCTGCATCGGCAATATTTACACTTTAATGCAATTTCTATTATTTTTGCAATTCATAATTATACTATATATTCAATTTTCTAATTTTGATGGTGTTTTCCTACAACAACTTTCCAAAGCAGGAATTATAGAGCCAAAGCCTAATATACACATACTTTTGCTGATTACTCCCCCGCAGGGGTCGAACTGCTTTGCATTCCTCGCAGAGGTGTTCTCC
>NW_022103915.1:88440487-88447147 GCF_000313985.2 Echinops telfairi | reverse complement strand
TGGATGATCTCCACGTCAGCAGTTGGAAACTACTGGCCGCTCTGCAAGAGTAAAACGGGGCTTTGTACTCCCATGAAGAGTTAACAGTCTTGGAAAGCACACAGGCAGTTCTACTTTGTCCTAAAGTGTTTCTGACTCAGCACCCACGGGATGGCAGTGAGTGAGGTAAAATAAGCTTGAGAATCTATGGTTTAGGTGGTCAAACTAATCATCTATTTTTTAAAAATCACATCTGCATTTAGTGGCATAGATGCCTTTCCCTCGGAACAAGATATTTTAGGAATCCACCCATATTTTCCTAGTATTTATATCTTTTGATGCCTTGAGTTCATATCCTTGGGCAATTAAATGTTTCAGGGTTGGTTAGCCTTCTTTTTTGAGACTAACTACCTGCCTCTGTGTGTGTGTGTGTGTGTGTGTGTGTGTGTGTGTGCTCGCATGTGCCAATCTATTGATAATTATTTTTCCTATGGAAATTAGTCTGTTTTTAAATTTATATTACAAGCAATTATGATAAACTGTATTTTTCTAGAAAGTTATCCACTTTATTCAGCTTTTGAAAACTTTTGTGCAGATAGGAGAGGGTACCAAAAAAACCAGGAATTGATTTTCAAAACTATGTATTTAACTTTTATTTTACAAAACAATCTTATCACCTTCTAAGTACTCTCCATTACACTGAATACATTTGTCAAATCTGTGATTCTGTTCTTGGAAACATTTTTCTAACTCATATGTTTGGATGACTAACAGCACCTCCCTCATTTTTTTCTTCACCTCTTCTAAGTTGTCAAATCACTGTCCTTTCATGTCCCTCTTCATTCAAGGAAGTGGAAGCAAAAAGAAGTCACACAGCGAGGGGGCAGGTAAGTAAGGTATGTGAGGCCAAAGAGGCATGCAGTTTTTTTGCCAAAAACTGGAGCACTGAGACGGCTGTGTGTGCAGATGCATTGTCGTGGCGGCAAAACCAGTCCCCTGTCTGGCACAAATTACGCCTTCTAAAAATATATATATAAATCATTTTACCAGAGGCTCTTACAGCTTTTGTCACAATCCATACATATATCCATTGTGTCAAGCACATTTGTACATATATGTTGCCATCATCATTTTCTTTCTTTTTTTTTTTAAAAAGTCATTTTATTGGGGGGCTCATGAAACTCTTATCACAATCTATACATGCATCCACTCTGTCAAGCACATTTGCTGCCATCATCATTCTGAAAACATTTGCTTTCTACTTGAGCCTTTGATATCAGCTCCTCAGTTTTCCCCTCCCCCACTGCTCCCCCCTTCCTCATGAACCCTTGATAATTAATAAATTTTTTCGTGTCTTACACTGACCGCCTTCTCCCTTTACCCACTTTTCTGTTGTCCATCCCCCTGGGAAGGGGTTATATATACATCATGCTATCGGTTCCCCCTCCCCCTCCCTCCACCTTCCGCTTCCCCTCCTGATATCTGATATCTCTTTACTCATTATTGGTCCTGAGGGGTTTCTCTCTCTTGGATTCCCTGTGTTGAGAGCTCTTATCTGTACCAGTGTACATGCTCTGGACTAACCAGATTTGTAAGGTAGAATTGAGGTCATGATAGTTGGGGGGTGGGAGAGTGGGGATAGGGGGGCAGAAAGCATTAAAGAACTCAAGGAAAGTTTATGTGTCATCAGTGCTATACTGCACCCTGACCGACTCATCTCTTCCTTGTGACCCTTCTGCAAGGGGCTGTCCAATTGTCTACAGATGTGCTTTGAAAATTAGTTATCACATTTAGGTCTCCACTTGTGCTTCCCCTCATTCACATTGATATGATTTTTTGTTCTGGGTCTTTGATACCTGATACCAGATCCCATCAACACCTCATGATCACACAGACTGGTGTGCTTCTTCCATGTGGGCTTTGTTGTTAAATGTGGTGAAGAAAGCTGATGGTGCTCCACTATAAAAAAAAAATATATATATATAGCATCTGGGGTCTTAAAAGCTTGAAAATTAGGTAGGCCTTTTTTTGTGCAACAAAAAAAGGCAATCTTTTCAAAATCTCTAAATACAAAGCTTGTTTAACAGTCTGACCTAGTGGAATGAACTCCAAATGTACCATCCCTCTCACATCAAAAAAAACAAATGAGCACCGTCTTGCTCTTTGGTTTCAATTGATGAGCTTCTTTGGGGCAGGTGATGATGGTGTCTTCCACTGGCTTGATTGATGTTGGGTTTTGGGCTGGTAAAAGTAGCACCGTGTTTCATCCCCAATAATGACATTAGAAACAAAGTCTGAGTAGCTTCGGAGCTGTTCTTTCAAAGGATGGCATGTTTCCACTCGACTCTCTTTTTCCTGGTTAGCTAGAATTGTAGGCACAAATTTTGCAGTGACTCTTCTCATTCTCAAATCTTCCATTCAAATTCGCTGAAATGAGTTCCAAGATAGTCCAGGTAACGTCCCCATCTCTTCAATAGTCCCTCGCTGGTCTTTGAGCACAAGTGCATGGATTTTGTCAGCATTTTCATCCATTTGGGAAGTTGACAGATGAAAGTCCAGACGACTTTTGTCATCAATTAACATTTCACGTTTTTTGAAAGGAGAAAACCACTGGGACACTTGAGTTTTCCCCAGAGCGCTGTCCTTGTAAGCTGGGTTCAACATCACAACAGTTTCTGTGGCATTTTTCCCAAGCAGGAAACAAAATTTCACAGCTGCATGCATCACAAAAAATGAGGTTTCAGCGAAACTGATTTTACAAAAAATTCATTGAGCAGAGAGAACCTTCCCAGGTGACGCCACCTGATGCACTAACTCAAAGTGAGTTGCTTGATGCTCATTGTGTTAGACAGGGTTCGCTACAGAAACAAAACCAGGACACTTATGATTGTATGTATATTTATATAGATAGATATATACAACATAAGAAATAAACAGCTAATTAGTCTATAGAGCAGTACAAATGACTCAGTACAACTGACTTCCATGAGACAGTTAATACACTGGCAGTCCTTCAAGTCTTGAGGGCCTCTGGGTGCAAGTCAAGGAAGCAGACAACTGAGTTCTCTGTAGAGCAATTCAGGCAATCCAGCCACAGGCAGAAAACAGCAAGGCAGGTCACCAACAGTCAGCCAGATGACAGGGTTCGGCAGTCCCCAGCTCAAGCGATGTATACTCCAGTAGTGTGGTGAAGCAGGTCTTGAAGGAACCTCAAACTACAGCGACACAGTCCACAGGTTGGGTGTCCCACAGATAGTGTAGCTCACAAGTTGAGGCAGAGAACCAGCTAAGGCAGCCGCACACTGGTCTGATCGTCAAAGATCAAGAGACCAGAAAGGCAAAGATTGTGGAACCATTTATCTCTCCACCCTTCAATTAATCTCTAAGAGTTACAAACTTGCAAGTCCCAGGGACAGTATACTCTATCAAATAGGGTCTACCCTCTAGAGTTGGTATGCGTTGGAATTGACTTAATGACTGTGAGTTTTGAGGGTTTTTTTAGTTTATTCTTTGGTTTCCTTCTCAACTTTTCATTTTTATTTTTTTTATTTTTTCCTTCTCAACTTTTTGAATCAGCAATTTAAGTCCTTTTTCTTTTATCAGTATATGTGTTCTAGGCTATGAATTTTCCTCTGCTCACTGCTTTAACTGTAGCTTATGAATTATAATACTTTATATAAAGTAGCTATAGGCAACTCCTTTAACTATAGCTCAAAGAAAAGTAGTCCACTTTTTAAAGAACTGATTTAATATTGTTTTTAAGAATATACTGTTTTCTTTTATTGCTGTTGTTTGTTTCTATGTCTCCTTATAACTCCTGCTGTTATTTAAAAAACAGGCTTTAGTTTTCCTGATGGAAGAGCCCTTTGTTCCTCAATTCCATTTTAAATTCCTGCTTTTATTTCATTGCTAGCAAATAGCACTTTTCGTAAATTTTCCACATTGTGAAATGTACTTACTTTTCTTTGAGAACTAACATATAGTCAAATTTTGTGAACAATCTATGTGCACATAAGAAAAATATATTTTCTATATAAGAACAGTGTTTGGAAATATTCATTCCTGTTTGTTATATTGTTTAGATCATTCATATATATTTTTTCCAATGGCATATTAAATGTGTCGTATCAAAATCTCCTATTCCTATCATTATTGTGTTTTTATTTAATTTTATTTGTATACCCAGTGGTTTCTGTCTTACATAATGCTTGCTAGATTATTTTGCATTTATATATGTATATACACACCAGTTTTATCTTTTTTTTTTTTAAACTTGGGCTGTTAGTATTACAGTGTTTTCGTATTATAACCGAGAAACAAAACTCCAACTCATAGTGACTATATGTAGGATTTCCAAAGCTATAATTCTTTATGGGAGCAGAAAACCTCATATTTCTCTTTCAGAGCACCTTGGTGGGTTTGAACTATTGGCCTCACCATAAGCAGTTCAATCTGAAAGTACCACTGAAAAGTACCACCAAGGCTTCTTTTTAGTGTCATAAATGGCTTCATTTAGTAAAACCTTTTAGACCTTAATTTACTTGTCATGATATCCAGGTATATTTGTATTTATACTTTTTTTAGTGATTCATTTCTTCTCTTTCTTATGTAATCTTTTTGTTTGTTTGATATTTATGTAATATTTGTTTCCCCTTTACTACTTATTGGTTGATTTTTTACAAGTGGATGACTTTATTTGCTTATTTTGTTGGATATAAAAGAATGCATCATAGTCATAGTAGGACTCCTAGAGTGCGATTGGGAGCTTTGATTGGGACATGTACTTTATTTTATACAGAAGAGCTTACATTAGTCAAGGGGATTCCCCAAGGTAGTGATCTCCATCAAGGACACACTCAGCTAAGTCCCTAAAGGAGATTGTACATTCTTGAGCTGGTCAGGAAGGTGGAAGTAGTCCACTTTTCAATGAACTCTGTCAGAGGACAAGACAATTTAGCACCTTGGGCAATAGTCAGAGGAAATTTAATGGAGGTTTAATTCATGTGGGATCTTTGCAAATTGGTTTTTGGCTTTCACTGTCATGAATAGTCTTCTACTAACTGGATGCTCAGAATTTAAGCTCTAATATGATTCTCTCTTCTGATCATGGATTTTTATTATTAACAATCCTTGGATCACACAGTCTGGTGTGCTCCTTTCATGTAGACCTAACTGACACTTCACTTACATATCCTTTTGCTATGTGGTTTGCTAGTATTAAATGGCACATTTGACTCCTATTACCTTTACAACAATCACTGCCCTTATTCTATTTTATTGTTCTTCTACTTTCTTCTCTTTTCTCACATTAAAATTTACTTATTTATTATATTTTTCCAGACTATACCCTATTCATATATTATTGCTTTACACATAGATATTTAAATATTATTATTTGTGCTGTAATTTAAGTGCTAGACTGCTAAGCCCAAGGTTGGTCACTCAAACCCACCAGCTTGGAAGAAAGAGAACTTTACGTGCTCCTATATAAGGTTTCCAGTCTTGGAAACCCTTGTTAGGGTCCCTATAAGTTGGGATAGTTTAGATACCAGTGACGTTTTCTTGCTGTTGTCTATTTTGCTTTTTATATACCATTATTTTGCTAAATTGAAAGGAAGAAATGGTGAAATACAAAGGCTGAACATAAAACTACAAAGAGCAGTTTGAAAAGACAAAGTAAGACATCATAATGAAAGGTGCTAAGACCTAGTATTAGAAAACCAAAAAGGAAGAACACCTTTTGCATATTTCACGCTGAAAGAAGTGAAGAAAAATTTAAAGCCTTGAATTGCTGCAATGAAAAATTCTATGGCTTTAGTAATATTGAACAATGGAGGAAGTTATCAAAAGAAGATAGATGTGATATACAGGGTCACTGTACCAAAAAGAACTGGTCAACATTCAGCCATTTCAGGAGGTTGTATATTATCCAGAACCATTGAATGTTATTGAAGAAAGAATTCCAAACTACACTGAAGGCAGAATTCCAAACTACACTGAAGGCAGAATTCCAAACTACACTGAAGGAAGAATTCCAAACTACACTGAAGGAAGAATTCCAAACTACACTGAAGGCAGTGGTGAAAAATAAACTCAAGAAATTGATAAATGACTGGTTAAAAGATTTCAACAAACAGATACTGTGCTAGAGGTACTCATTAGAGGTATTTAGTTTTTGCCAAGAAATTTGAACACAGCTACCTGATCAACTAACTAGAAGAGATTCATGTAAATTCATGGTAATATCCTCTTAAAGACAGAGGATCCATTATAAAGCAGAAATCATCAAACAGTATCATTAATATCACACACAAGGAACATTTTTCTGAAGATAATTTTAAAATTACAGCAATCAACCCAGACTGTCAGAAATTCAAGCAAGATTCAGAAAAGGTTGTGAAATTAGAAACCATTTGAACTTTAAAACAAACAAACAAACTTTTTCTTTATCCAATTTTCCTGTCCTTGGTTGTCGCTGTCCATTGAAAATTACTGAAATAAAGTTTCTATTGCCATTATTTTCTTTCTTTAAAAAAAATATTTATTGGGGCTCATACACTGCATCACAATACATAGATCAATTGTGTAAAGCACACCTATACATTTGTTGCCCTCATCATTCCCAAAATTCGCTTTCCTCTTGGGTTCCCGGAATCAGCTCATTTTCCTTTTCCCCCTCCC
>NW_022103915.1:88415749-88440197 GCF_000313985.2 Echinops telfairi | reverse complement strand
AGCGGCCATCTAGCCCAGAAGCAACAAAGCCCACATGGAAGCAGCACACCAACATGTGTGATCATGAAGGGCCGAAAGGACCAGGCTTCAAACACCAAAGGTGGGGCGGGGATCATACCCTCGTCAATGAGGGTGGCACGTGATGGGGACCCAATGCCCATCTCTAGACAACTGAATATACCTTGCAGAGGGGTAGTGGGGAGATGAGTCACTTAGGGTTCAGTATAGCAATATTGCTTTTTTATAGCAATATAGCAATATTATTTTCTAATGAAAATCTTGCAATTTGTTCTTCATGCTCATATTTTGTGTGTTTGTTTTCAATAGTCTTCTCAAGTTTAATCAACTATCTATTTTATATCTTTTCTTCTTTTTCCCCTATTTTTGGTCGCATTTTTGAACTGCTGGTTTTGTGAAATATTGGAGACAATTTATTTTGGAGCAGTATGTTCTCTTTTTTGGGGGTGTGCGTGATTTTCGCCATTTAAAATAATTTCTTTTAAAACGATTTTCTATTTACAGAATTGGAAAGGGAAGTTGACCAAAATTGACTCAATAACAGTGAGGTTAGTTGTTCAGGATCCATACTTCACTTCTCTTAATTTCTCCTTCCCATCTTCGGCATATCTCTAAAGGACATTTTCCTTTCTGTTTTTATTTCCTTCTCCCATGGACACAATACTTCTTGGAGACTTCCCTTTCCATTCCTGATCACTGTGAAGCCATTAAACTGTAGCCAGTGTTAGATTTGAGAGTTAGACTGAGAGCTGTGCTCAGTATTTTGATGTCTTGTGCCAGACACACTCTTCTGGGAGGTCCGAGATCCTCTATAACTCTTGCTTCTTGGAATCTGTTAAGGACCCTCCTCCACTTTGCACCAATAAGCTCATAGTAATGGTGGAAGTCACAATAGCAGCTCTTAGAATTTGTTCATTTCTAGACACAAAGTTAATTTAAACTATTCTCGGAAAACAAGATTATTTGTGATGTCATCCATGCTCTTTTTTGATCCACTAGATTTAGATTCAGGTGGCAGCCATTGCACCAGGACTAGTCAGAAACAAATGTTAGAAACTTTGGAATTGACTATAAAGTAGTCATGGGAGTGGTGTCTGAGTTCTTATAATTTCGCAAGAGGTAAGGAGAATGATCGAACTCAACATCAGGTCAAGGCTGATTCCTAAGAGGCAGAGTTCATAGGAATTCTGACACCAACCATCCCTCCCACGGCACTCTTTGCTTCTCTGCTGTGATTGGTAATGTAGAACTCACAGACAATAGCCATGATTATGGGGTTTATTCGTGAAGTCAACAGGTAGCAATTCAGGATCAGAAAAAAACCCCTCCGAATACAGTTCTTCACTCAGCTTTGGAGAATTGTGGAGGAAAGGACCCTTGGCTTCTTTTCTGATAAGGCAATGTTACAAAGCTCCTTCAGCACTGCTCATAAATATCTAAAGGGCATGCCACTTCACCCTAAGCTTCAACCTCAAGACATTAGCTCTAACTCAATGGGTCACCAAATGTAGCATCTGATTACGTGCTTGGAGGCCACCCTTCAATTGCACTGCCTTAATTAATGCTTTGTATTTTACAAATCTCTACTTGATCTCTCTGGTTTCTAATATCTATTGTGATGGCTATACAGAACTGATAGGCAGAATTCATGATGAAAATGTTTATTAGAAAGTTAACAAATTATCATGCCAGTGAGCAATACTCAGGGTTGAGTTATTTGTCAGAATATGTTACAAAGTTCTGTCAAGTCTGCTAATCAATGCCCAAAGGGTTAATCACTCTGCTATAAGCCTCAACCCAAAGGCATTCAGGTTAAGCTTTGGAGGTCAGCAAACCCAGCTCCCTGAATTAAGTGCTCAGAAGCACCCCCCTCCTATAAACCTTAGTCCAAAAGCTATCAGTTCAACTTCCATGGCTCAGCATCCCAACTTCTTGAATTAAATGACTAGAGGCACCCCATTCCCCAAGCCAGAGTCCTGCAGAAAAGCACTCAGATTCACTTGCTCTCTGTGTGGGAAAGACCATCATTCTGTTCCAGGCTCTGGCTCCTCGTTCTGCTGCTGCTTCTCTGATGTAGTTGTCATCTGGATTCAGGAGGCTCACTGTGCTGGAATCTCACGCCCAGAGCATGAGCTCCACTCCTGGCTCTTGCTGGTGAATGAGATTCCTTTTCCTGCTTCTCAGATGGCTCATTTCATGCACAGAAGCTTGGTACTCCCTCCAGGTATCCTATCAGTATCTTACTTCATCTTCTTACCAGACCCATGCAGGGAAAGCCATTTGGTGAGAGTTAGACACTTTGGTTGGAAGATCCACATTTAATACTTCACTGCCTCTGAAGCCCATCCCTGGGCTCTTCTAACTGTAGTCGCTTTCACACTGAAGGCTTAATTTCTTCTCACCCAATTGTCCTTGTGTATATGTGTGTGTTAACATACCAATAAGAGCCTGTGATCCAGACATGTCATGGCTTTATCTTCCTCCATTAAAAAAAACCGAATTTCTAAATTGCCTGTTCCTAGCTACCCAAGCTTAGGCTTGATGTGATGGGCCTGCCCAAAGGCACTTAACTTGTTCTTTGAACTGAGACGCCAGGTCCTCTGTCTCACGCTGTTAGTGCTGCTGTTTCTGCTACTGCCACTTCTCTCTTGTCACAGCTCTCTGACTCAGGTTCAAGAGATTTAGCTTGCAGGGATCTAGAGTTCCAAAAGATGGATTCCTTCACTGGTCCATCCTGCTAGATGCTAGTGAGCGCTTCCCGTTTCTGAGATGACTCATTTAAAACCCAGCAGCAGGTCATATGTGACCAATACCACAATAAAGCTTCATAAACACTGTTTGCATGACTCCACCCAGCCATTTGGTGGTAGTTACAAAGACTATGACTAGAAGACCCATTATCAAGTAATTCACTGTGCCACAAAGACTTTTTTTGGTCTGGAGTTAATTTTGGTATGCAGTATAGGGTAAAATGTAATTTCGTCTTTTTTCATGTCAACTATTTTCAAGATATCAGCTTATTGAGAAGTAAATCCTCTTTTTACATGCCATTTGGCACATGTCAACTTTCACATATGCAATATTTGGTTTCAAGGTTCTCTGTACTGTTTCACTGGTCTTCATCCTATCCTCATAACACACACACGTATGAAAGTAAGTGAAAAAGAATTGCTTCTAGGGTTCTAGTTCATACATGCACAGTTTTATGACAAGCAGAACATGTTTAAACACACCTCTGTGAATAGGACTAGCTGCAAACAAGTTCTCCCTGTAATGCATTTGTCTTAGTTTCTTTAGAGTGCCTTCAAAACAGAGGTCAATAGTTTCCACTAGGGTTCAGTTGTGTTTTGCAGTGCTATGGGTTTTGACAAATGCATAATGGCACAGACCACCAGTATATTATCATGCAGGAGAGTTTCATTGACCTACAAATGCGCTGAGTTCCACTCATTCATTCTGCTCCACTTTCTTTGCATCTACAATTGTGACTAATTTTCCCCCCAACAATTTTATTGGCACATAATTTACATATTCTGATTTTTTGCCTTCTTAAGAATGTAATATATTTGAATGTAACTTTTCCAGGTTGGCCTTTTTCACTTAAAATATACATTTAAAATTCTACTATCCATTTTGACTGTTCTTCTTTAAAATCACTGAATAACCCCCCCAATGTGTGAATGCTGCACAGTTGGAATGTACTTGTTAAAGGATATCTTAGTTGTTTCCAAGTTGTGACATTTATGAATAAATCAGGTAAAAGGAACCATGTGAAGATTTTTGCGATCATGTTTTTGTTTTGTTTTTTATTATAAATCATTTTATTGGAGGCTTGTACAACTTTTATCACAATCCATACATTCATCCATTGTGTCAATCACATTTGTCCATATGTTGCCATCATCATTTTCTTTTTTTTTTTTTAAATCAATTTATTGGGGCTCATAAAATTCATCACAATACATAGATCAATTGTGTAGAGCACATAACCCTTTTCAAAGCATTTTCTTTCTACTAGAGCCCTTGATATCAGCTTCTCATTGTTTCCCCTCCCTTATTCACCCTCCCTTACTCATGAATCCTTGATAATTTATAAATTATTATTATTTTTTCATATCTTGAGCTGTCATATGTTTTTAATCTTCTTTTATTCTTATAGCTGCTTAATACTTTATTTTCTCTTATTGTCTCATTCATCATCTTACTTTTCTATTGGTTTTTCCATACATTTAAAAAATTAAAGCTATGTCATCAATTTTATCACTATTTACCACATTTATGGATTATAAAGAAAGTAGTTAATGATTTCTTTGAATATTTCTATACATTTTTAAAAATATTTAAATATTTAATTCTCCTCCAAGATATCCTTGTCTGTAATGTGAAGCGTATATCCAATTTATAATTAAATATGTCTATCTTGTTACTCACTACCCTATTGATATTATAATTACTTTTATATGGATTAAACATAATTTTAATGTTCTTATCATGAAATTCTTTACTATTGAATTCAAGTCACAATTAGAAAAGCTTACAATCTTTTTACTTAGAATATTTCATCTTAATTTTTCTTCTGTTTCAGTGATTCTCACTGGACAGAGGAGATTTTTATCAGAATTATTGGTCAAGCTATTTTTCTTTTAAATCATTTTATTGGGGGTTCATGCAACTCTTATCACAATCCATACATCCAAACATGTGTCAAGCACATTAAATCAAACTATTTTTAAACCTGTGTTTTCTTTATATTACTACCCAGATTTTCAGTATCTCCTAAAGGTGGTAGAGTTCTAGGATAGTAACACAAATCAATGGGAAAGGAAAGGATATTTCAATGTGACAGTGACTAACTGGATATCAAGGATCTCATGGGAAAAGTATGTTGGCTGTATTCTGCACATCATATGCTAGGAAAAATTTCTTAATGAGATCATATAAATATACACATATTCACTTACAGCTACAATATCCTCAATGAATACCTGTTAGTGATTGTAATGTATTCAATATCTCAAGAATGTTGGGATCAAAATATGGAATTTTTTTACTTTGTGTTAATATATAGGATTTAATAATAGCTAAAATGGTAACATCTATATATTGAGGGTTGGATATGTCACAAAATGTGCTATGTGGTTTATATTGTCTCATTATTATGTCTCATTATATTGTCACCATATTAACCGCATGACATATGTATTATAATCTCCTTTTAATAGTTGTGGAAATGGAAATTTATGAAAGTTAAATAATATATACAAATATATGACTATTAAGTGATCAATAGACTCTAATTTCAAAACCCATACTCTTAAAAATGACATGTGTAAATCAAAATAGCACATTTCATGCTAATATGTTGAGAGACCTGGATTCTGCCAGATACTTTTTACTGCTAATGAGCAGTTGCTGTCACAGGATATCAATTCCCTACCAAGTGAATTTCACATTGCCTGACTCCCTCTTTCTGTCACTCCTAATAATGCATGAATAGATTATGGATTATTATATTGATAGAAAAGTGAATTATAAAATGTTACATTAGTATGCTTTTTATTTAACCTCTAAAAAATGGGCATCCATATCCTTCTCACTAGCACCCTTTTTAAAGCTAGGAATTAAGCAGTTGCTTCCTTGATAATTTTATGCAAAATTAGGAAAAATAAGCTTTAAAACCATTTATAATCCAGTCTGGTTTCTGTCCTTCCCTTTAATTGCCCTGAGGACTAACAAGAAGGAATAGAGAGGCACGAAGGCTAGATGTCTGTTCCTTTCATTGCTCTGAGAAGTAGAAGAGAGAATATTTTGAAACCAAGATAATTAATTTTGAATCTTTATCCAAAAAAAAACAGACAAGGTGATTTGATGATAGATTGAGACAATATATGTGAAAGTTCATGGTCAATTACTAATTGACATGGAAAAATGTACAATTTTTATGAACTTTCCTAAGTACTTCATCAATCTTACTTAATATATGAAGGGGTGGCAAAAAGTTTATGGAAAGAATGGAATTAAAATATAATGGAATTTTCCCATGAAATTTTTGAAGCCCCTTAGCATATGATATTATCTCAGCTCAGTCTCACCAGTACAAAAGATCTAAGTCTTCATCCTACAGCTCACATTCCATTTTCTCAACCGTCTCATGGCAGCCTTCATATCTTTGTTCCGAAGTGTATATATTATTGGGTTCAAGAGAGGAGTGACTACAGAGTAAAACACGGCAAGGCATTTATCTAATGACTTGATAGGGAATGGCCAGGCATAAATGAAGATACAAGGTCCAAAGAACAAAAAAACGACCGTGATGTGAGCAGTCAACGTGGAAAGAGCCTTGGATGCCCTGTGTGAAGGACGACATTGAATTGTCACTAGGGTGACGGAGCAGGAGAACAAAAGAACACACAGTGAGCACACCACTGTTAGCAATGACCATGATATCCAACTGATAGGTGTCAGTGCAGGCAAGTTTTATGACTCTGGGAAGGTCACAATAAAAGCTGTCTACCTCATTGGGGCCACAAAAAGGTAAGTTCACTGCAAAGGCCAACTGACTCACTGAATGGAGGAAGCCGATTCCCCAAGCAGCAGCCACAATGCCCACGCAGACATTGCCACACATAATGGTGGTGTAGTGAAGGGGTTTACAGATTGCTATGTATCTGTCAAAGGCCATGGCTATAAGGATTATCAGCTCACCACCACCAAAGAAGTGAAGGAGAAAGATCTGACCCAGACAGCCCTCGAAAGAGATGACTTTGCGCTGTCTGAAGAAGTCAGTGATCATCTTGGGGGCTGTGACTGAAGACAGACATAGATCGATGAGGGAAAGGTTGGCCAGCAGGAAGTACATGGGAGAGTGAAGGTGGGAGTCAGAAGCCACAGTGATGACAATGAGAAGGTTTCCCAACACGATTCCTACATAGAACACGAAGAAGAATACAAAGAGGAAAATCTGAAGGTCTTGAGAATTGGAGAGTCCCAGAAAAATAAACTCCGTCACCACGGAGTGATTTGTTTCATGTATTGATTCATTCCAGGAAGCAGCCTCTGTAATGACCTTAGAGAAGGAGATGAGAAGGAAGTCAGGGTTATTCTATGTAAACCCAAAGCCTCCTTTTGTATTATTCTGTATATTTGTATATGCCAGGACCACTTTGTAATGTTCTTATAATGACATTATATGGTTTATTGCACAAAAGCTTTTAAAATACACAGAATCTGAACTCACCATTTTAACCAATATTGTCCTGTCATGTCTTATAGTCCAGTTATCCAAGTCTTTTCAGAGCTAACACTTACAGTAGACTTAAATTTACTGTCCTCTATTTGATTGACTCATAGCGATCTTTTATAGGGTTTTGGAAGCTGTAAATTTTTACAAGAGCAGGTTGCCTCTGAGCGGCTGGTGGGTTTGAACGACCAACCTCGCAGTTACCAGTCCTATGTTTACACAACTTATTCCTAATAAAATACTTGTGTTCATGCTGTGATCTCTGCTGGATTATTCTTTTAATACTAGCCTATGTTTATCTCCTTTCTTTAGGAATGGTTGATTCTATAGTACATGCTTAAGCACTTAAATGTATGCAAATATGATGTTATATATGTCCTTCTTACCAAAGAGAGAGTAGATTCTCTAAAGACCAGTAGCCTAGAAGTCTGCAATCACAGTTTTGTGTCTAGTTGTTGGTTCCATTCTCTCCATTAAACTACAAATCTTCACTTTTGCTTACCTCATTGTGAGAGGGAATATAGTGAATGGGTATTGTGTGCAGCCTGTGGACCTTACACATTTTATTCATCATCTTTAAGGTTTATTTTATTAATGTGGTAATAATTATGGTCATCTCATGATTTTTGTGAATTTCAAATGAATTTTACAGGAAATTTTGTATTTATTAAGTGTTTAATAAGGGGCCTGGGTGGATTGTGGTTATGAATTGGGCTGTGATCTGCAGGGTCTGCAGTTTGAAACCACTAGCAGCTCCCTGGGAGAAAGATGGGGCTTTCTACTCCAGTAAACAGATACAGTCTCAGAAACGCACAGGGAGGTCACTTTGAGTCAGCATTGATTCAATGGCAGCATGTTTTTTGAGAAGTGTTCAATAAAACAAAAAAGGCAACCTCACTACCATCCAGTCAACACTGACTCATGGTGACCCCCTGTGGGTTTCCAGGACTGTAACTGTTTAAAGGAGTAGAAAACAGTTTTCCTCTGTGGAGCTGCTGGTGATTTCGAACTGTTCACCTTGCACATCACAGCCCAACATAAAACCACTACACTACCAGCTTCAAGTGTTCCATAGATTTAGTTAACTATTAGCAGTGAGATTCATTATGATTCATCAAGGAAACTTCAGTCACTGCCATTGAGTGGATGCTGACTCCTACAGACCCTATAGGACAGGGTAGAACTGCCCCTGTGAGCCTCAGATACTAATGGTTTACCACAATAGAAAGCTGCATCTTTCTCTCATGGTGCAGACTGGTGGGTTTGGACTGCACATCATGGGGATCATAGCCCAATCTGTAACCACTAAGACACCAGAGAGCCCCAGTAATCCTTTCAAATTTTAGTTATATGCTGGAAATAACAATCAAGGTATGTATTCAAGTTTGAACCCCCATATCTCTTTCTTCTTTCATTTTAAATGTATGTATTAGATTAAAAAATTCCAAAGTTTCCACGTACTCTAGAACTATATGGAGGGTAGGGGAGGTCACAACTTCAAAATAATTTTCATCGTGTTTCAGGAGTGAAAATAGAAACGCAAAGATGCTTTAGGAACTCAGTCTTAAAAACAAAAACAAACACAAAACACGGCCATCGAGTCAATTCTAACTCATACCAATCTTACTGAAGACAGAAGAACTTCCCCGTGTTTCCAGTGTTTCAACCTTGACAGCTGCAGAAAGTGCCGGTATTTTTCCTGTGGCGTAGCAGTGGATTCAAACCGTCAACTCTGTGATTAGCAGCTGAGTGCTTTAGCTACTGTGCCCCAGGGCTCACTTGTCATGCAACCCAGCCTTAGGGAAAATGCAAATTTATGATGATTCTAAAATGTGAAGCTGAGTTATCAACCCTTCTAGAGAAAGGGGTTTACAATTGTTGTTGGGTGGTATTAAAATGCAGAGGGCAAAGGAATGATGCCAAGTAAAATGAAAGATGAAAAACAGAACAACCAAACAATATCAGAAAAATACAATTCAACACGTGAGAAAAAGGGAACATTCAGATGTGAAGGGAGTTCAGTGCAATACATTTGTATGGGAGAAAGCGTGAGTGGCTTTATTTAGTAGGAGAGAAAATTGGAAAGTATTTTTGGAATGCTTACTGTACGATTTGGGTTTTGTAAAGTCTTGAGCAGCTAATAAAAAAAACCCCACCTGGTCAATTATTAAATAAATTAACTCTGGCCTCAGTGTGATTTAGACAAGGAAGAGACTGGAAACATAGTTAAGCTTAATAAAAAAAAAACAACAAGCTGCAAGTTGTGGTTGTATGAGCAGTTAAGGGCTGAAGAAGGTATATTTAGTTAGCTATTAGCACCAAGATTTATTACTTTATGATTCATAGAGAAAACTTCAATCACTTCCGTCAAGGGGATTCCGACTGCTAGAAGTGCCATAAGTAAAACATTGCAGTCATTTAGATATGCACTTCTGGGCCAGGTGGCCTAGGCTTACATCTTGCTGCAAGTCTGAGATACATATAGGTGATCACCTTGGGCAAGTCACTTAACCTCTTTCAGTCTTATCTAGTTAAACAAAAGAAAGAAAAAGTGGCAATAGTACTAGTCCATACGACTGCTGTGAAGACAGTGCATCTACAGTGCTAGCACTTAGCTCGTTTTTAGTATGTGACCGCCATCCATTAGGTAGTGACAATAGGGAAACCAGTTGCCATTGAGTTGATTCCAACTTGTGATAATTTCATAAATGTCACAGTGGAATCATGCTCCACTCTTTGTGTGGCAAAGTTTGGAATGGAGAGCCCCAGGACTTTCTTCTAAGGTGCCTCTGGGGGGATTCTAACCCCCCACCCTTTTGTTTACAGCTGAGTGTCTTAATTGTTTGCAGCACCCAGGCATCTTTAAAAAGGCCCCAGTAGCTTACTTCCTGAAAACTCAGCACACTTCTACACTGATGCACATCATGGGGTTGCAATGGGTTGTCCTCAGCTCAAAGCTCACGGGGAACATATTTCTTTCAAGAACAGGAAATTTATTAAAAGAATATGGAAAAGGATTAAAGATAACTTCAATGTTTTTATTCTGAGAAATTGGAAGCATTGTGATGGTTTCAATTCTGATAATAACAAACCCATGATCATGCAGCTGATTCTGACTTTATCCACAGCCTACTGCCACTGAATAGATTTTGATTTATAGTAACCCTGTATAGGGTTTCCCAGGCTGTAAATCTTTATGGGAGCAAAAGTCTTCTATTGAGAAGCTGGTGGGTTTGAGTTGCCCACTTTGCGACTAGGGACATGTTATCTGCCAATCTTGCTCTTACTAAACAGTGCCAGCCACCAGAGCTCCTGTTGAGGACCTGTAAGTTAGTATTGGACTACGAACCCTAAGGTCAGGGGTTCAATCCCCTTCATGGAAGATAAATAAGGCTGCCTGCACCCATAAAGATTTATCTATTCCAACTCATAGTGATCTTTTTTGGACAGTGTGGAACTGCTCTGTAGGATTTCTGAGACTACACATCTACTGTGGAGCAGAAGGCTTCATTTTTATCCAGAGGAGCAGCTGGTGGGTTTGAACTGCTGACCCTTTATTAGCAGCTGAATACTTAACCCACTTGCCCACTAAAGCATCTTAGCACTTTTATAGAAATATGCAATAAAAGGACAACTTCTTGACTCAGGATCATACTTGAAAGGAGACAGAGGAGGAGGAGGATAACTGCCAAGAAGTGTAAAATGTATTGTTGGTCAGAACATAGAAAGTGGCTGTTGCACATAAGTTGAGAGGGCCATTTCAATTGTGTTGAAGAGAGAAAAATATGAATAACTCAAGAAATTTTGAAATGAAGTAGGGAACCTTTTTTTTTGTTGCAAAGGGCCATTTAGATATTTGTAACATCATTCATGGGCCACACTGGTCAAACATTTAATTAACTCATCCCTACTGGGAAGGAGCCCTAGTGGCATTTAGGTTGCTCATTGGGTTGATAGCCACCAGGCCAGTAGTTCAAAACCATCAACTGCTTCTTGGGAGAAATATGAGGCCTTCTACTTCTTTAAAGAGTTATAGTCTTGGAAACCCACAGGGACAGTCCTACCGTGCACTATGGGGCCACCATGAGTCAGAATGGACTCAATAGCAACGAGTTAATGTGGTAGCTAGAACGGCTTCTCTTTATTGAGGTGTGTAATGTCAGCTGGTATTGATGATTTTATGGGCTGCTAACTACAAGGTTGGTAGTTTGAAACCACTAGCCTCCTTAGAGGAGAAGACAGTCCTTTGTATTCTCATAAAGAGTTTATAGTCTTGGAAACTGACAGGGGCAGTTCTACTCTATCCTATAGGGTCACTGTGCATTGGCATGGACTCGATGGCAGTGAGTTTGATTTTTTAAATCGGCCTCACAGGCTGGATGTTCCCACCCCTGCCCTAAGGGAAAACATGGCCATAACAATACATATCAGACAGCGTCGGCGTTAATGATAAATAAAATGTCAAAACACAAGAGGAAATTGATGGACGCAATTCCAGATGAAACATGAAAGGACAGAGAGTAATCTTGCTAAATTTCTTGGAGGAATAGAATTATTTGTTTTCTTTACTTCATTAATCACAGTTCTTTCGTATGCCTTGGAAATTATAATTTTCTACTCATTATCTTTAATCTGACTCTTTCACTCATGCCTCACATTACTATTTCCAAACTTCTCTTAAAATGAAGAATTCCAAATTTCTTTCCAAGCATAAAGAGACATCTAATTGTTGAACAGATCGTGGACACTCATTTTAGTTCTCTTCTGCTTACTTCAATAATCAACGTAATTAAGCTAATACTGTCTAACAAAGAGGCAGATATTCCTACTGTGAGATTATTTTTGACAGGGCTGATTGGTTGCGTTATTCCTTTAGAATCAGGTATGCAACGTAGATTGAGATTTACTGGTGTGATACCACTCTATGTCACTGAGCGAGAAGGACAGACTTGATCGTTACAACTTCAAACCAAGGATGATTGTTGGTCCAAGGAGCTGAATTGTAGCAAAAAGGTTTTCTAACATGATTGTTGCTAAATGCCATTGAGTCAGTTCAGACTCATAGCAGCCCTGCACACAAGCTTCTTGCATGCTGTCCTCACAATTCTTGCCTTGTTCTGGTCCATTGTTATAGCCACTCCGTGAGTGTTTCATTGAGGGTCTTGCTAGCAAGGTAGAAAGTAACCGTTTAGTCTTGATATTCTTTAGCAGAGGATCTCTGGAGGCCCTCTGGAGTAAGTGTTGGACTGCTGACCACAAGGTCTCTGCTTCAAACCCACGCTAGGTGCTCTGGGGGAGAAAGAGGAAGTCTGCCAGTGTTGCTGAGTCAGAATCAACTTGAGGACAGTGTTTTTTGCTTCTCAGCTCATTTAGGTCAGGCGTCTCTTCTCCAGTGCATATGCTGCTGAGGGAAGCTGAAGGACATGGGCTCCTGGACCATCAGACTCCCTTCACCACCACAACCTTTTAAAGCTCATCTAGAACTCCTAAAATAATGATTCAAATAAAAAAAGAAGACTTCTAGTAAGACCACGTTAAACGTTAACTTAGATTCGTTGACGTTCTCCAGAAGCCTTTTCATTGGTTGTAGTAAGCATGTAAAGCTAGGCATAATTGAGCAAGAAAATCCTTTTCCATGCTCGAAATCCAACCATTATCTTAAATGGTACATGCTTATCTTAAAGATTGTTACCTCAAAAAAAAAAAAAAAGAAAGAGTGTTACCTCTTTAAAGAAAAAAAATAACTTAAGGCTGTGTATGACTCACTGAGATAGAAGTCAGGATACTTGGTTTCTGGCATTAACTTACTCTGTCATGTTGGGCATACCATTCAAAATCCCTGGATCTGTTCTTGTTTTTGACATGAGCTTATTAAGCTGAAATATTTCCTCTTTGAAACTCTAAGAATATGACTTGCACCTTTATTTGAACAAAATATCCCCAACTAGATTTTATTATGGTTGCAAAAAGGATGGCAAAGTGACAAAAGAGGAAGAAAGAGATAAGGATTCACAAGTTGGGAGCAACACATAGATTACTCTGGGAGGTTCCCAAGAAAGATCCCACAACTTGGCAGTGTGACACTTATACTAAGGGTTATGTTTGCTAACATCATTCACACTAACTTGGTTAATTATTTATGCCACCTTCACAGTGTCTTTCAATTTTCCTGAAGATAAACAAGCAATTAAATTCTGAAACAAGAGTGGAATCCTACTTAAAGAAGCACCTCATTGTCCATAAAATGATATAATTTGGTTAGGTCTACTAATAGGCTTCCATCTCATTGTTACACCTACCTCCTTCATAACTGGGAGAAATTACAGCAATTTTCAAAGCAAAGAAGAGTTCAGATGTTCTTGTTATAAGCCCTCTCTTTTGAATTATAATATATCCAAGAGAAAAATATATACGAACCAACTTCCTTTGTACACCACTTGGTTAATTAAGAGCCTTTAGTGAAAGTGACCGAAAACAGCTGAAGAGATCTGGGAACAGCCGGCCAGAGCTTTGAGTACTGAGACTAACTCTTATAGTTTCACAAGTGTTCCCCTGGCCATTAGTGGAAACACATTGAAATAGATGAGCTATTTCTTGTCCCACTTAAATGTTATGACCTCACTGAATCTAAAAGTGAATCTTTAAGTGCCATATTAAAATAATTAAATAAGACAAAGTTGGAAAATACAATTTAGATAAGTTAACAAAACAATAAATAATAATGCTTTAATTTTATAAGAAGGAAATAACTATAAAACATTGATGCAAATTTGTGGAGATAATATAGGAGTAAACTTTGACCAATAATAATAAATTTTAGTATTGGTTATGATTAAATAGTGTTTATTACCACTCAGTAGTAAATGTGATGAACCAAGTCAACATAATTAATGTTACTTAAGTGAATCATGGACATACATCTATGTTCTCTTTAAATTGTGCTTTGTTCCACCAGGATGTCCAAAATTTAACTGAAAGATGTCATCCTTGTGAAGAATCTAATAGAATCATACAAGCTTTGGAGATATAAATGGATTACCCTCATCTGGGAAATAAGTTCCTTCAAATATGAGAGGACTTCAAAAACTTCATGGAAAACGTCTGCTATTTAATTCTATGTTCCCACAAACTTTTGGAAACCCCCTTGTACTTATAGAATTGTAGGTAATCTTTTCTAATGAATCAGCTACATTTGAGAAAGGCTTCAAGAAATGCTCTAAGGAAGATTATAAGGCAATGGAATCATATTGTTGAACCAGCAGAACATAGTCAAATTAACTTAATGTAAAGGGATAGCACTGATCTCTAACAAAACAACATACAAAATATAAGTCAAGTTCACACAATGTAAAGAGTTAGTGCTGTCTCTACAAAAGCATTGCACAAAATATATTGACAGATTGAAGACTGACTGTAATATTTAAGATTTGTAACATAGTGCTTGACTTCCCATTTACATAACAAAGTACAGATAGGATGAGATTGTTTTTCCTCAATTTTAATGTTTGTGGTTTAGATAAACCCACATTTTACCCATTGGATTGGAATTATTTAATTTCCATAAGAAATATTTATTGGTTTCCAGAAAATAGAAATATAAAGCTAAATCATATATATGCATATATATCATATATGTGTCCACATGAAAATTTAATGTATTTATTGCTAGAAAACTAGGTTTATAGGTTAGCTAGGAATCTCAAACAGTATTTTTCATGACTAACAAATGTTGTTGCTACTCCTTTTGAAAATTATATCTCCTTTTCTTCAGATTTCTCAGATCTTTAAAGACAAAAATGACATATTCCACAGTGTTCCTAATGCCCACAGAAGTCTGGTGCCCTTATCAACAAAGTCCATTATATCATTTCCCTAGAACTCACAACCTGTCGACCCAGCTTTCTCATTGCCAACCTCATATCTTTGTTCCTGAATGTATAGATGGCAGGGTTTAAGACAGGGGTGATAACAAAATCTACAATGGCAAAAAATGTGTCCAATGATTTAGTAGGAAAAGGCCACACATAGAGAAACATACATGGAGCAAAAAACAAAACCACTACAGTGATGTGAGCAGACAAAGTGAAGAATGCTTTAGATAAATCAGTTGAAGAATGTTGTCGAACAGTGACCAGAATACAGATGTATGATATAATTAAGAAAAAGAAGGTAGCCATTGAGATGAAGCCACTGTTGGCAATGACCACAAATTCTAGTTGGTAAGTATCCATGCATGCCAGTTTAATAACCCGAGGAAAATCACAGTAAAAGCTCCCGACATTATTAGGACCACAGAAAGGTAAGTTTATTACAAAAACAAACTGAGACACAGCATGAATCACTCCAATGACCCAAGCAGCCAGTACCAGAAATGTGCACATTTTGGGATTCATAATAGTTAAATAATAGAGAGGCTTGCAGATTGCTGTGTATCTGTCATATGCCATTGCTATGAGCAGCACCATCTCAACTCCTCCCATGACGTGGATGAAGAACATTTGTATCATGCAATTGTGGAAGGAAATGACTTTATAGTCACGGAAAAGATCAGAAATCACCCGAGGAACTGTGGTGGATGAAAGGCCCAGGTCAATGAGTGATAGGTTGGCCAGCAGAATATACATGGGGGAGTGCAGGTGAGGATCGAAAATCACTGTGCACACAATGAGCAGGTTTCCCAGGATAATTCCCATATAAAATAAGGAGAAGAAGAAAAAAAGGAAAAGCTGCATTCCCATGGATTGTGCAAGTCCCAGCAATACAAACTCAGTTACTACTGAGCCATTTATTTGGTCCATCGAATCAGAAATCCTTCAGGGAAGACTATAATCACCTGAGAGAAAAGAAAGAAAAGATGAACTTAAAGACACTGAAAACAATGTTCAATGTTTATCAGTGTAAAGCGGTTAGCAAAGTTTAAGTTTTACTTGAGAGGGACAATTTGCAAAAGAATGGAAACCAAGAATGTGAAAGATTAATGTAATATGACCACTGCTATACTTAGAGGTAATAGATTGCTTTAAATAGCTTAATTCAACTCCCTAACAACTAAGTAACTGAGGAAATTGGAAAAGCATGCACAAAATAAACAGATGTAATTCAGGTGAAGTAAAGAGTAAAGGGAAAAATGAATACAATACGCTCCCCCAAGAAATGGGGTAGATTTTTTATACAAACATATAAGGAGAGTTTTTAAATTTAAAAAATCTAATAAAAATAGGCAATGTTTCAAAACACAATTAAAAGGGAAAAAAATGGAGGTAAAAATTACAAGTGAGAACAGAAATGCAAAATAATAGCTAAAATATTTCTGAGGATGTTCTCTGTCTAGACTTAAAAAAACATTGTACCCAAATAATGCATGGAACATTTTTGTATTGGAAATGGTTTAGGGAGAAGAAAAGTCTCTTCATAGTATAAATAGGTCAATCCAATAAGCAGAAAAGTCACAGATTTAATCAGCAAATGTAAAACAAAAATATAAATTATGCATACAAATATACATACATATATATATATAGCTTCCTCAGACCAAACAAAATAAAATTTAATATTATTATTTTATTTTCCTATTAAATTAGAAGAAAGTTAAGAATTATTATTATCAAAACTGGCAAATTTTAGCTTAAATTGACACATTTGTACATTACAGAAGGAAACAAAAACTGATTCAAACTTTTTAAAAAGCTAAAATCATCTATCAAGAATCATGAATCTTGAATCCATACCTTTGGAATAACAGCAATCCTTCTGGATTTCTATTTGTACAGAAGTTTTCAGCGTATAAATGTTCAACACATTTTACTTATGACAGTAAAACCTGGAAAAAATTTAAATGCCAGACATGAGCTTTATATTTATTATAATAAGCAATCTAATGCATTAAAATAAATGTTAATGGAGAGTTTGCAGTATTAAGGAAAGTTTTCTGTATCAGTGTGAGAAAAATAAACAAATTTTGTAGTGCTAAAAGTGGTTGCTTTTGAGTTTTAAAATTATGTAATAGTCTTTTAAAAATGTAAATATCATTCAGTACACATTTTAAAATAATTATCCTAGATTTTAAAAGATAAAAATATAAAATTACATAGAATCTGAAGGAAGGAATGAGTTATAAAATATGTTTGAATACCAAGATTGACTCATAATTATTAGAATATAAACGCGCTGAGGAAATAAAGGACTTTAATACTACTCTCATCAAATACATTTTTTTCATGAGCTGGAAGTAGTATAATCATAGGTGAGATTCCAAACAGAAGAATCTAGATTAATAGGTAAAGTCCTGACTAAATTTCTTCTACGCTATATAAAACTGTCATAGAATTGAAACTTTTTGGTGGCTTTCCATCCACCCAACTGACAAAGTGTCTGTCTGCTCCATTTTGACCTTGGTTAGCCACTTTTAATACATTCTGATAATTATGAAGTATGAATATAAGGAAAATAGAGGTTCTGGCAATCTAATTCATGTCAAAGTGAGCAAGGTTGGTTATGTTGCTGTGGAAAATATTAAGAAAAGCAGAACAAATGATAAAGAAGTAGAGGAAAAATCAAGTAGCATGGTGTGAGAAGGTAGTCTTATATGAAAAATATTAGATGGAGACAAATCAGTTTACTTTCTTTCCTATTTATTTAAAATGCATTTTCTTTTTGGTCTTTCAATTTCGCCTTTGCTTTCTACCTTCTTGATCCTAGATGTTTCCTACATAGTCTTTCTAGCATTGTTTGTCAGGGCACTATGCATTGTTCATGGCATAATGGGTTAAGCGTTCACTATTAATTAATTGCAAGGTCAGTTCAAATCCATCAGTCAGTTCTAGGGAGAAAGATGAGGTCACTTGTTCCTATGAGGATTTATAGCTTTGCAAACCCACAGGAGCAGTTTTACTTTGTCCTGTAGGGAGCCTTGTAAAGGACTCTTGATGGTGGTGTGGTTAAGTGCTGGGCTGCTGACCTTGAGGTCAGCAGTTCCCACCACTCCTGGGAGAAAGATGAGGCTCTCTACTGCAAAAACCCACAGAGGCAGTTCTACTCTGTCCCTCGGGGTGATCAGTAGTCAGAATTGACTTGATGGCACTAAGTTTAGTTTGGGTTTTATATGGATTGCTATGAGTTGGAATCCATTTGACAGTAGTGAGAATTTCAGTTTTACCATTTCCAGATTATTCATACTCCCTATTATTATCTTCATACCCATGTGTAAATCCTTGTGACCACAGAAGTCTGAGGACAAAGAATTCTGGGCAAGTAAATAAATTTGAGAAGGGAAGTAATATAACATTAACAGGATAATCTCTAGAAATGCTCATGCAATGCCCTCTACTCTGCTGAGCAGAAAGTGTCTGATAACTTCCTGAGCTCACTATCCAATTCAGTATCATTGGAGAAAACAATGCTTGAAGCAGAAGAATCATACTGACTACATAAGACTACATCAAGTGTTTATCATACTAAATTAAAACATAGAAATGAAGCACTTCAAGAGTCTCAGCAGCCTGTTACATTTAAAAAAATACTAAAGTCATGAATCAGTGAAAATATCTGAATTATTTTGTCAGAATTATAAATTCCTGTTACTATTGAGTTGGTATCATTAAATAGTGTGTACCTACATCGCATGAATCACCTAGTCTAAAGATTGAAATTTTAATATATAATAACATGTAATTTAATTAATTAATCTTTTATTATTAGGAAAAGACATAATCATAATCCAAAATATAGAACATAGAGTTTAATCAATATTGTGAACTCAATGGAATGTCTAAGAACAGGCAGGGGAGAAAACTTCAATGACGAGAAAGGAAGATAGGATGGGAAAAGAGTAGAATGAATGGAGGGCCACAAAGGAACAAGAAATAATTCTAAGAGAGCAACAAGGAAGATAAAATGATGCTCAAAAGAGGGATTGATGGATTGCTGATTAAGCATCTTTGCTTAATCAACACACAATGATGCATTTCAAGGCATCTGAGAGTATGACCTTTAAACCTTTAATTAGTTATAGGATCCCTGGTGACATTGTGATTAAGCACTGAACTGATAACCACAAGATTGGTGGTTTAAACCCAATGCCAGTGAAAGATGTGACAGTTTCCTTCCATAAACAGTTCTAATCTGTCCTCTAGGTCACCATGAATTAGAGTTGACTCAATAGTAGTGCGGGTTTGGGGTTTTTTGTTTTTTGTTTTAGAAGGGTTCTAGGTACATTTTAACCAGTAGTATAGAAATAATGGCAAATATTTAATTTGAAGTCACTGATATAAAAAAAGTTGAGTTTGCACTTGAGTGAATAGATGAGATAGGGAAGTGTAGATGTGAGGACTGGGTGGTTGGAAATCACTTGTGTTGTTCATGTAGCAGGTGGAAAATTAAATGGAAAGTAATTATATTAAAAGCACTCCCAGGGCCTCTTGGGACTATTTTATCCTTTATCCTAAATGTAAACTTAAAGTCCCTGAGTTCAGAGACCCTTTCTGCTTTTTTTTTTCTTTTTCAATACTATGTAGGATCCTTAAAATAGTCCCTAGCACAAGAAAAAGCTCAAGGAATGTTTGCTGAGTGAGTTTTATAGCAATAGGTACTAAATTCTTCATAACAGAAACAAAATGGTAGTGTCCACAAATATATAGGGAACTTACACTTAACAATACTTTCTGCCCAATCATATACTGTTACAACATAGTTATATTTAATAATTAGTGTGCATGCATTTATCACCCATGTATAAAGTAATTCCCACCTTTTCTGTTACAAACATCTTGAATTAGAGTATATTATTGGTGAAGAAATCTTGATGACCTGAGAGAGCTTAGTGCTTGATTAAAAAAAAAAAAAAAAAAAAGCTTGTGCTTGATCCTCTGCCTTCTTAGGAAACATTGAAGAGCTCCCAGGAGCTCCTCAGAGGCCAAGTCCCCAGTAGCGTTTACCGTCTTTTTTTATTGGAGATTTAAAATTTGTCAGTTGTGCAGAGCCTGCGGAAATACATTTTCAAATGGAAAATGCAATATATATACACACATAAAACATATATATCTATAAAACAAATAAAAGAATATTAGAATTGTAGCTTTGTATAGATGTAGGAAAGAACTTTGAGATAAACTTGTCTAGATAAACTTGTCCAGGCAGGGGGGAAAAAATCAAGTGAGTTATAGGTGATGATATTCACAAGAAAAAATTCACAGAGCTAGAATCAAGAGTTAGGTCTCTTAAATCCCAGCCCAGAATTCATGAAGCATCAACATTGTAGTTAGCAGCACAAAGCTTAATCCACCATGTAATCAAGGCTCCTCAAAAATACTCTACAACTATTCAGTAGAAAAAGTCATAAGAAAAGTTAGACTGCTTATAACCCGGTAGGATTGCTGTAATCTATCTAGTTCAAAGGGTTATTTTTTTCTAAATTAAATTGGCTTTGCTGAAAGAAGATTTTCTCTCTCTCGCTTTTTTAGTGGATAGTGCTCTTTTTAGTCCTCTTCCTTATTTCTTTCAAGATTCTGGCAACTCTCTGAACATTTCCATTTCAGGCTTTACAGCACCCATTACTTGCTACTCTTCATTGACGAGCAATCACATTTTTTCTGAATGTAAACATGGGCTCACATCTAAGCATTGCTATAGCCTTCAAATATGGAGGAAATTAATATATAATGAGAGAAAGCCACACTAGAGTATAGGAGGCAAAGCTTGTGATTCCCTTTTATTTTGCTCAAAGTAAAATCTGGCCCTCAAGTAGGATAATATCTGATATCAAATGTGTTCTTTGCATGATAGAAAATACAGTTTAAAATGAGTTGGAGAACACAAAAGGCAAAAAAAGCATGAAATATTTTAACACTCAGAGACAAATTAAAAATATTGAGGGGGGGGGTGTTGTGGAATTAATCCTACAAGACACAATATGATTAGATGGTTGACATTTGAGAAAAGTGAGCCAGTGAAGAATAAAAGAACAAATATGTATTATGGAATGGAGAAAATTTCTGACAAATATTATAGAGTAGAAATTGACAGGGAGTTAGGAAGGGGGAAGAGAGAGAAGAAAGCAGCCATGATAAAGGTCTTGTAATTTAAACATATCTCTCCTACCTGCCTGTTCAGTCACAAAACGGGAATTTTTAAGAGGAAAGGTTCAGAGAGCATAATACTGAAGTGGCAAAGCTATATATAAGGTTCTTTCTAATGGCAAATAAACTAATTAGCTGCATAGGAGAATGACCCATTGATATGATGAGGTGGCCAACACCCAGCCCATTATGAGTTTCTCTTGGGGATGGGATCTTTGAGTCACACTGGTTCTTCCCTCAAGAGAGCAGCAGCAAAGAATTCCCTAGTAATGACACATAGGGGTTGAGAGAATGCTTTGAGGTAAATTATGGCTACTATAAAATAATTCTCATGTAACGTGGCTGGTTTGGGGGTAAGGCTTTCTTGAAGTGACTGAAAGAAGTCACATAATAAGCCATTGAGACTAACCTAGTGGATCTTTTCCTCAAGAGTAAGAGCAGAATGAAGAATGCCAGGCTCCATTAGCAGCATGAATTGGAGTGAAGTCTCAAGTTAATTTTATCATAATATTGACATTTACCAAATTCATAAGGTTATAAAGTGGAGAATGATGCAGGAAGCATTATATTTTTAAAGGGAACAGGGATGTATGGTCAGTTACATGAAACATAGTATCTAAGATATTGTCAAAACAACTCACTTGTTTAAAAGAAGTATAACAACTATACAATGAGATAGAGTTCTTTTCCTCCACAGAGAGTTCTTCTGTGGTACAGTGAACAGTGCACAACTTCATAAGTCATTCTACCACGTCAATGCTTTCCTGCCCTATGCAGAATCTAGGATCTAGACGGAAATACAGTCCTAGGGGAGTTGTCCAGCTAGGCACATAGCGTACTGTGATTTGAAATCTCTCTCTGGGGCATAAATCATGGTTTGTTTGGCAGGAGAGATGGCTTCTGGGCCAACAGAAGAGGAGGAGCTATTAATGTAGAGTTCGTCAGACCCAGGAGCACCTGAGAGTCCTGAGGCCATTGATTTATAGACTGCTTCAGCTGAGACTGATTGAAGATTTCAATTGGCCTAAGTTTATAAATAGAGCTCAAAACTGGATTTAGCTATTGGGAATTGAGGAGAATAATAGCAGAAAAAATCATTTGGGGAGAGAAAAGGGGAAAAAAAAGAGTGGAGTGTGTATTTTCTCCCCAAAACTATTCTAGTAGGACATAAATCCAGACATCATACCATTCAATAGTTCACTGTCTTATCAAGCAGTATTGTACAATCACTACCACAACCAATTTCAAAATATTTTCTTCTTTCCTATACTCCTTCTACCAGTTCCCCTTTACTGCTTTCCCACCTTCCTTGGCATACCCGGGTCCCAAACCCTTAATCTACTCATTGTCTCTATAGATTCCATCTTGAGTTTCATATATATTAAAAAAACATAGAAAAATACATAGCAGAGAGTTAAGAAGGCTACCAACAATAACAAAATACAACAGGACTGCACCCAGGGAATGATTTTCTGATAAAGTGATTTTGAAACTGAGTTCTTAAGCATGAACTGAAGCGAATGGGAAAAGCATGAAGGACAGATGTTTTAGACAGAGGGACCAACATCTGGTGTAAGGCCAAAGGTGAGAGAGTTTTAAGTTTCCAGGAAAGTAATAAAACAAAACAAAATAATTAAAAGCACTGGCTGTGGCATTGCTGGGAGACAGAATGTGGTTATCTGAAGATTCATGCAGAATGGAAGCCAGCTCTTGATATCATGAAAGACTGGTAAGAAACTAGTGTTTTGATTTCTAGGGAAGTGTAAGCATGTGAAGTCATAATCTAGAAAAACACACACTTATATTTACATAAAAACTCTTAATGAAGCATGGGAAAAGAAAATTAAATCAGGTAGATGTGAAATTGAAATAACTTAATATTACATTCCCCAAAATCACTGTAAAGCTTTAAGGCCATGATTGTCATTGGAGAAGAAAAGTAAAGGATATATTCAGAAGCATTAGAAAGTATAATTAATAGACTTTATTGATTTAGTGGACACTAGGATTCAGGGAGAAGGAGGATTCCATTATGGCATCCAAATGTTGGTTGAACTTGAAAATGGTGGTGCCATTTATTGTTACTGCAAAGCTTGAAAGAAAAGAAGATTTGAGAAGATGAAGAATTCAGTTTTAGTGGGAGGTGACTATGAAGCACCTAGAGAAGAAGGTTGTTATTTGTGAAGGTTAATAGATAGAACAAGGTTTGAGAGCCTCTAGTGTCTAGATTGTAATTAAAGCCAGGAGAATTGATGGAATTCCCTAGGGACAAATGTAGAGTAACAACAGGCCAAAGATGGAATTCTGAGTTATATCAATATTGGTGGACACTCAACAAAGGCCACTGCAAAAGATTTACTCAAGATATAGGCAGAAACGTGGAGAGTGTGGTGTTTCAGAATGCTCATAGTGTTTTTGAGGTGGTTAGCAATGATTATGTAACTAACAAAGCCATAGAAAGCAATATAATTGATTAATTTACATAGAAAAAGACAGATATGTTATTGAAAATGTTCCCAGAGAATCAAAGAGCAAATTAAAATATGCATTAGCTTCTTTTACTGGAGTTGTGTTTTGTTTTACAAAAAAGTAGATACAGATATACGAAAATGTTTTGTTCATGTAACTTCAATAATACTCTAATTTCCAAATATAGATCCTCAATGAACTATAATGTCATATTTTTTTTTGCTCTATACTTATCCAACAATTTTTTCCACAACTACACACAAGTACCTCACCAGAAAGAATACACAGGAACAAAATTTACTATATCTTTTGAGAAAGAAATAAAGAAGTTTAATATCATGAATCGGAATGAGGACAGGGTCAATTGTGGATCAGGCCATTAATTGCTTTCATGCAAATTCAAGATGAAGCAAAAGTAAATTTACACATGTCTACTAGTTAAAATATGACTAAGTATATCCCATGTGAACGATTTTTTTATTGAAATAAAAATGAACTCATTCTACACCAATATTCACCTCAGCACCAGTCATAATACATAACAGATGAAAATAAATGCCCATCAAGAGATGAAATGAAGGAGAGGCAAGATGGTGCCTAGGTAAGCAGCCCATACTGGGAGCTCTGTGGTAATGAGCCTGGTAAGTGA
>NW_022103915.1:88408063-88414993 GCF_000313985.2 Echinops telfairi | reverse complement strand
ACCAAGAGGGTAACAAGGCAAGCCACAGGTTGGGAGAGGAATTTTATACATGACACAACAGATAAAGAGCTTATTACTAAAATCTACAATATCCTCCTGGCCTGCAAAAAGAGGAAAACAGTTAATTCCCTGAGGAAGTGGGCAAAAGAACTGAAATGAAATTTCACTAGGGAGGAGACCTATATGGCCAATAAACATATGAGAAAATACTCCCAGACATTAGTCATCATTGACAAGCAAATTAAAACAAAGATGAGATGCCATCTAACACCCTTGAGGTTAGCCCAAATCAGAAAATTAGAGAGTAACAAATGTTGGAGGGGATGTGGCAAGATAGGAATACTCTTCCACTGCTGGTGGTCGTGTAGATATGTACAGCCCCTGTGAACAGTGATCTGACGATATTGAAAGAAAATGGAAATTGATCTACCTTACAACCCAGCTGTTCCTCTACTGGGCATACATCTAAAAGAGGTTAGAAATAAACACAAGTCATCTGTGCTCCAATGTTTATTGCGGCACAATTCACAATTGCAAAGACTTAGAAACAACCTACATTTCCATCGATAGAGGAGTAGATTAGTAACTCTGGCACATACACATAATGAAGTACACACATCACTACAAAGCACTGATGATCACATGAAACATGTAGTCATGGGAAAAGTTGGAGGAACTTATGCTAAGCGAAGTCAACCAATCACAAAAGGACAAGTACAACATGAATGCCCTGAGGAAAGTATAGCCAGCACAGTAGGTGTAGAAGAAAAGCCACTTATCTCACAATACATGGGTTGAGGTACAGGCAGTCAGGTGGAGGTCAGACCAAACCCAAGGAGGTACAAGTTAATCCAACACAAAAAGGGGAAAGGGGGAAGGGAGAGGGAGAAAAGGGGGCGACAAAAGTGAGATGATGGCATGGGGGGAGCAGGGTATTAACCCACCCAGGGGGAGAGTATTGATTATGTCTCCACATATTTGGGAGTATGCATACAGACCTTACCATGGTGCACCAAACAATGAGGAATGAATGAGAATATGGGGCTACAGTTCCAGCCCCAACCAGAGGCAAACTCACCCCCACCCTAGAAGTATGTGTGACAGAGAACACTAAACTTACAGGTTGAGGTGAGTCGCTGGCATAGCATGCCCAAATGTAAGCAAACCAAGAAGGAAAAGGGATAAAGGGATGGTCGGTCTAAACCCTATATTGGCGCACCAAGCTTGGAGGACAACGTCCCTGCACGGAGCTGCTAAGACTCAGAGAGGACTGTCGGGCTGACACCAGCTCATGACATGTTGTACCCTTAATGGAGCATATTGTGATAGAGGACAATACCAGGGACACACGGCAGGGAGGTAGTGTGGTCTCAAACCCCTGTAGCAGGGCAGATCAAGAAGGGAACATAACAGATCAGCAACCCCAAAATAGACTTCAGGTAACAGGGGTAGCTCCTGGAATCCCCCCAGGACCAATAGGGAGATAGTCATAAAGGTCAGCAGAGAGACTTGGAATTATGTATGTGTTTTTCTTTTCATTTTTCAATCTTTTGTTTTCTTTTTGTTTGATCTATGCCATTGTTGCTTTGCCTACTTATATAAGACAGGCATGGGAAGCAAGCTCGAGGAGAAAGCAATGGGACCAACAGTCCCGGAGGGAGTTATAGAGAGCAGGGGTTGGTGACAGGGTGTGGTGAGCAAACAATGCCATAGACCGGGGAACAACTAGGGAATTAAAATCAACAACAAGGAGGATATGAAGATCCTGTGGGTGTTGGAGCAACAGCAATCTATATTGTAAGGCAGAAGGAGGGTGAGCATGATGGTGGGGTAGACGAAGGTAAAAGGAAACAGAGGAATGATCTAGGAAGGAAAGCTATGGATAGAGGTATAAGCATAGGTGAGTACATATGTAAATACATTAATCCATAAAAATAGAGGTATTGGCCTAAGTACCTATATTTATATGTCAATACAGTGAGGTAGTGAACAGACTTTGGTCCTCTGCTTATACCCTACCTCAATTCAAGAACACTTAGTTCTAACAAACTATTACTCTGTGATGCTCACCCTCCGGTCACAATAGCTGAAGACAAAATGGGTGAATAAGCAAATGTGGTGAAGAAAGCAGATGTTGCCTGGCTATTAAAAGACATAGCAGTCTGGGGTCTTAAAGGATTGAAATGAAACCAGTGGCCAACCAGCAAAGAAACAACAAGCCCACATGAAGCAAGCACACCAGGCTGTGTGATAATGAGGTGTCATCGGGACAGGGTAATAGACATCAGAAGACCCATAACAAACAAACCCTGAAAAAACATATCATTGAGAACCAGGGTGGTCGGAGCAGAGGCCCGAAGTCCATCTGTAGACAATGGAACATACCACCACAGAGGGGTCACAGGGGAAGGATGGGTCAACCAGGGCACAGTAAAGCACCGATGAAACACACAATATTCCTCTGGTTCCTTGAGGCTTCCTCACCCCCGCCCCCCGCCCAACTATCGTGACTTCAGTGCTGCTTCTCACTTTGGACTAGACTGGAGCATGTAGACAGGTATAGTTAAGAGATAGGAGCTCATGACACATGGAATCCAGCAACAGGAATGGGAATAGTGATACCAAAAGGTTAAGGAGAGGGGGTTGGGGGAGGGGGCAAGGAGGGATGGAAGGGGCAACTGATCATAATTATCCACACATAAACACCCCCCCAGGGGAAAGATCAACAGAAACCATAGTGGAACAGAGAGTGGTTGGTGTGAGAGATGAAAATAATAATAATTTATAATCTATAAAGTGGTCATGAGTATGGGGGCGGGGAGTGAGGGAAGAAAGAGGAGCTGATACCAAGGATTCAATAGAAAGTAAATGTCTAGAAAATGATGGCAACATATACACAAATATGCCTGATACAATTGATTTATGGATTGTAATAAGAGTTTTAAGAGCCCCCAATAAAATGATCTTTTAATAAAAAAGAGATGAAATTAAGAATAAAATGGTGGTATAAACACAAAGGAATACTACACAGACAAAGAGAAATGAAATCATGGCATATCTGACAGCATGAATGAACTTTGAACACATAGTGTTGAGAAGAGTAAATGCTAAAAACCAAACTTCTTGCCATCGGATTTATGCTGACTCACAGTGACTTATAGAACAGGGTAGAACTGAGTGAAGTATGTCAATCACAAATGGACAAACAGTTTATGATCTGACTTACATGAAGTACTTGAGGAAATGTATAGAGATCCCAGTTTAATAGTGGTATCCAGGGCAGTAGGTATGGGAAAGGAGGGAATTACTGTTTTAGGAACCAATGAATTTTTCTTTATGGTAATGGAGTGTTTGTTGAGCGATATTGGTGAAGGTTGTAAAACAGGATTGATGTAGTTTGTATCACTGAATTGAACACATGAAAGATGTTTAATTGTAAATTTGTGCCATCTATAGTTTTCCAATGAAAATAGAGTTTTATTTACCTTGTATAAGAAATGAATTTATTGCCTATGTTCATGCTTCAGGGCTCACTCACTACGGAGCACTTTTGATGAAAAGCCCTCGAGGGCTGTGAGTTATATCAAAGCCCAGCATTGTTTTCGTACCCTCACCAATTTGCTTAAAAGTTGTGTGTTAGGCTGAATTTCCAGAGAAACAAAACCATTGACACTTATATATGTATAATAAAGAAATTTATGTTGAGAGATATTCATATCAAGAAAGTGACCCACACAACTGATGAGCAGATCAGTCTGGGAATCAGTCCATGAATCAGAAGCTCAGCTGGAAGCCTTTCCTGATTCATTCACTTGCTGATATTGGAGAACCAGGAAACCAGAAAATAGTCAAGAGGCGCAATACAGGAAGCTGAAGCAGGATGTGGGAAGAACTCAGGCTGGTAGAGGCAGAGCAGAATGGATTCAATATGAGCAGGCAATATGGCAGGCCACAGGCTGGGACACCTGGCCAAGTCTCAAGAAGCTTGGTGTAGGATCAGCCCAGCAGGACGAAGGACAGAGAATCAGTTATCTAGAGTATCTATTTATAGATGTTAATTAGGCCACACCTTCAAGGAGATGCCATCAGGCTGTGATTGCCAAACTGCAGAGGACTTTGGCTCAGCCAAGTTAACACAAAGCCTACCTACCATAAGCTGTTACTGACTTTTTGTTGTTGCTGTTGATTTAAAAATGACAATGTATTAATTATTGTTGCTGTTAGGTGATGTATAGTCAGTTCCCTTCCATGGCAACCTACTGGCAACACTCCAAACACTGGTGTATTGTGGCCCCTACTAATCACTGTTATGCTAGAGCCCATTGCTGCAGCCACTGTGGCAGTTTATCTCCTCCAGTCTTCTTTCTCACGGAATCGCTACCTCACCAGTGTGATGTCCTTTTCCAGGAACTGGTGCCTCCTGAAAACATGCTCAAAGTACGTGAAATGACGTCTCACCAGGTGAGTGGTGCGCGACATTTTTTAGAAAGACTGACAGCACTATATTTGCTTGTTTTTTTGAGTCAGTCATGCTTAATTCTAATTAGCCTCATTGAAATATTTTTTATATGGTAGCTTATTGTGTTATTCCGGGTTGACTACAGAAACAAATTCATAGACACTCATGTGTGTAAGAGAGAACTTTATATTAAAGAGCAATTATATATTAAGAAAGCCTCCCATCCCAGTCCAGGTTAAATCCATAAATCTGATATTATCCCATATGTCTGTTACCAATCTATAAATTTTTCTTTAGACTCATGCTGTGCATGCAATGAAGCTGAATGCAGGAAGATCACAGGCCAGTGGGTGGAAAGTCTTGTGGATCCAGTGGCAGTGGAAACATCACAGTGCTGGCAGGGGTATCCATGTGGCTCCTCCAGCTCCAGAGCTCTAGGATAGTTCCCGGTTTCTTGTCAGCAGGAATGTCTCCCAGGGAGTGAGCGTGTCTGGCCTCCAGTGAGCTATTTATCTCCGTGGTGCCTCCAAAAGAGGTCATCAAGCTGCAACCTGATTGACAGGCTAAACTCTACTCTTTCATTCTTAATAGACTCAAATTGACAACAGATTATGTAACTATACACTTATGTATTTCTGAAGCCCTGGTGATTAGTGGTTATACGTTGAGCTGACAATTGCAAGGTTAGCAATTTGAAACCATGAGGCCCTCTGAGGGAGAAAGAGAGGACTTTCTTCCCCGGTAGAAATACAGTCTTAGAAATTTACAGGGGCAGTCTACTCTGTCCTATAGGATCACTGTGAGTTGCCATCAACTAGATGGAAATGAGGCTCTTTTGTTTTTAGTTTGGAACTTATATATTTATCAGTGTGTGCTTTAACTGTTTCCAAGGGTACACTTCTAACTAGAGTGTGGAATGTTAATTACCATTTCAATCTTCCTTCGACTCTAATCCACCCCTTTTGCTTTCTTGGTCATTGTATATGATTATAAGGAGTGGGCCTCTGGAAAGTACACATGAAAATAACAAATTATATGATTATTTTTATGTACTCATTGCATTTTATGGATTTTTTGCATATCATGTATATAAAAAATGATAGCCAATTTATATGTTACATATGTTTAATAGTGTTGGAGAAATTGATATAAATGATGCTTGGAAACTGGATTGATCCAAGTATTTACTAAACAGCTTGGCTCTGTTGGATACTTCATTAGCTAGTTTCCTAAAATAAACAACTTATTCTCTTTCTCTGTTCAATTTAGTTGTCTCCCCTCCTCCCCCCCAACAACAACAATAACAACAACAACAACAACAAAACTCACTACAGTAGAGCTGATGCTGACTCATAGTGATCCTTTAGGACAGGGTATGTGTTAGTCCAGTAAACTAGAGAAACAAATTCATAAACACACATATGTGTATAAGAAAGAGCTCTATACGAAAGAGTAATTGTATAGTAAGAAAACATCCCTGCCCAGTTCAGATCAAGTCCATAAACACACATGTCCAATACCAGTCTCTAAGTTCCTCTTCAGACTCACACAACACATGCAATGATGCTGAATGCAGGAAGAACACAGGTCTGTGGGTGGGAAATCTTGTGGATCTAGTGGCAGTGGAAACATCTCAACTCTAGCAGGGGTATTCACATGGCTCCTCCTGCTCCAGAGCTCTAGGGTAGCTCCATGTGTCTTGTCAGCAGGAATGTCCCCCAGAGAATGAGAGTATCTGATCTCCAGTGAGCTGTTTATCTCTACAGTGTCTCCAAATGAGGTCATCAAGCTATGACCTGATTGAAAGGCTAAACTCTACTCCTTCACTCTTTTTTTTTTTTTTTCCTTCACTCTTAATACTCTCAAATTGACAGCATATTATGTGACTACCTCAGGGTAGAACTGCTGCTGTGGGTTTCCAAGACTGTAACTCTTTACAGGAATAGAAAGTCCTGTCTTTCTTCCTTCATGCAGCTGGTGGTTTATAATTGCTGACCTTGTGAATTGGAACCCAACCATAACCATTCATGTTCCTCTTAAATGTGGTTCTTAAGTAGACTCAATTGCTCCAGGGCACACACTCAATATCGGGAATACCACCCATCCTCTTCAGTAAGGAGAATTCTGGTGGTACTTATTCCCAGGCAGATTTGTTTGTTTTTCTGGCAGTCCATATAACGTATATGTAATATTCTTAACTAACACCACAATTCAAATGCTTTCAGTGTAATATGAAAATTAATACATATTAAAGAGCCTCAGGGGCATTGTGATTAAGCACTGGGCTGTTTTGTTTTTTTTTCTTTATTTATTTATGTTTTGCTTTATATGTACTTTCTTTTTTTTTTCTCTTTTTTAACATTTTATTAGGGGTTCATACAACTGTTATCCCAATCCATACACACATCAATTGTGTAAAGCGCATTTGTACATCGTTTCTCAAAACATTTTCTCTCCATTTAAACCACCAA
>NW_022103915.1:88393131-88406521 GCF_000313985.2 Echinops telfairi | reverse complement strand
ATGGGACTTTCTACCCCCATAAAGAGTCCCAGAAACTCACAGGGGCAGTTCTACCTTGTCTCATATGGTCGCTATTAGTTGCCATTCACTTGATAGCAATGATAGTGTATAACTAGACAAAAAATATTAAGCAATTGATTTATAAAGCACCAGACACTCAATATTGGAGAAGCAAATCTCCAGGTTGAAAAGGTTTATAATTTATCACAAATAACACAAAGCAGAACTATCGCAGAAGTTGTTGTTAAATGCTGAAGAGTCAATTCTGACCCATCATGCTATTTACAACAGAATGAAACACTTCTTGTTCCTATGCAGTACAATAGTTATGTTTGAGCCAAGTAGAGAGGAGATAAAAATACGTTATCAAGAAGAAAAATTAGAGAAAGAATATGAACACTGCTTATATGCCAGAACCATCAGCTCACATGATCTGAATTAATCTTCATAATAACCTCATTAAATGAATCTCATTGTTGAGATGTTATATTGTAGCAAAACTTGTCAAACGTCAGGAAATTAATATAACACAAATCTGGCAATATACTTCTGAAAGGCCGCAGCCTTGAAAACTACCTGGAGCAGTTCCGTTTGGCACGCAGGGGTATGCCATGTATGGGAATTAAAGCTCTGGGAGCTAATAAAAGCACCAATCTCCCCTATTACAAAAAATGTATGGATCTAGAAGTAAGAAAGGCAGAAAATTGTAATATTTATCATTCTGAACTAAAGTGTCCTTCATTTTCTGCATTTGGTTCCTCAAACTTTGGGCTCTGCTAGATGAGAAGAATGCTTCTTTTGGCAGACACAGTATGGGTTCCAATAAATCTAATTTCTTTTTCTTTTTAGACATCCTACCTGTCATTTGGGGTTCCCCATGTTGAAAGACCAACAGGAAAAAGAAACAAGTACCTCATTTGTAATCCTCATGACCATACTAAGATAGGACTACTACTTCCTACAAAAATGAGGGGCACACCATTTGGGGTTATAGATCGATTAAAAGGACAATTGTGACAACAATAGACTGACAAGCACATTTTAGCCAGGGATTCATCCTGAAGATCATTTAACTCTATCTTTTCACTGACATAAAGGAAACACAAACCAACCTAGTCATATTTTGAGGGCCTTGCAACTTGGGCAATAGATCCTACTATACTGAACAGAACTGAAGGAGATTTAGAATTGGTACCAGAGGAGGAAGAAAGAAGAGATTGTCCAGCTCTGAGACGTTAGTCACTACAAACCGCCTGAGGAGCTGTGGAACATAGTAGGATGCACTGCCAGAAGACAAATCCCTCATGTTGAAGCACTGCAGATATGGCTGGGGAAGAGCTGCATCCTCAGAGTAGAATCAACCTTAATGACACAGATGAACCAAAGCTCTCTTGACTCTCATTTGCTGATGAGGCTAAATTCCAAAAGAGAAGAAACAACTGCAAACGTCCTTGAATAATTGGAAAGTGGACTGTATGAAGTATAAACCTAGGAAAATTGGAAGTTGTCAAATATCGAATGGGACACATACAAATCGAGATTGTGGGCATTAATAGGCTGAATTGGACTGTATGGGCCATTTTGAATTGTGAAATAATATCATTTAGTATTCCTGGAATGAAAACGTCAAAAGGAATGCCATCACGTTCATCATCAACAAGAACATTTCAAGATCTATCTTGAAATACAATGCTGTGTGTGATAGGTTCATATTTATATGCCTACAAGGAAGACCAGTTAATACAGCTATTTTTCAAAATTACAAACCAGTGGCCATTAAAGTGAGAGAGGAAGAAACTGAAGAATGTTACTAACCCTTATGTCTGCAGTTGATCAGCATGCAATCAAGATGGATTAATAATGAATGTTGATTAGAATGTAAAAGTTAAAAACAAAGAGAAAGGACCTGTAGTCGGAAAATATGACTTTAGTAAAAGAAACAAAGCTGGATATTGCACGATAGAATTTTGTCAGACCCAAAGTAAAAATAATTATTATGTACATGCATCTTAACGGATGGAATATACAGGAATTAAATTGACTACATTTGTGAAAAGAGTTATCTATCCATTCAGTAAAATTCTCATCGATCAAAACAAGCCTAGAGTCCTACTGTGGAATAGACCATTGTCGCTACTGTGGAATAACCTGGCCGATAAACATATGTGGGATGAATTGATGGACAGAGAGATAAATGACTCTCTGAGCCTCACCTTTTTAGTTCTTGAGTCTCTTGCTTTGTGATGGTCAGACCAGGGTGCAGCTGCCTTAGCCAGTTCCCTGCTTCAGCTGGCAAGGCTTACTTCCTGCAAGACATACCCAAGGAGAAGCCACATGGACCTATCCTGATGCAGCACTGGGTGTTGGAGCAGCCATGTGGAGACCCCTGCCGAAGCTGAGATGCTTACACTTTCACTGATTCGACTTTCCTCCTGCAGTCAGCGTCATTCATGTGTTTTGTGAGATGGAGGAGGACTTTGTAAATCAGTGTCAGACATATGAGCTAATGTTGGACTTATGGGCTTGGACAGCACTGGGTTGGGATGCTTTCTTAATGTACACTTACCCTTTATATAAAATTCTCTCTTATACATATGAGTTTCTGTGGATTTATTTCTCTAATGTACTCAGACTAACACAATCATCAATTGCTCATATTTAAGTTCAGGTCAAAGCTGAAGAAAATGAAAATAAGTCCACAAAATCCAAAATACTATTGTGCTTATATCACACCTGAATTTAGAGACCATATCAAGAACAAATTTGGCACCATTGAACACTAATGACTGAAAATCTCATCATGAAGGAAGCAGAAGGACATTAAAAAGACAGAATAAAACAAACAGGAAATCAGAAGAGACTCTTAAATTTGCTCTTAAGCTTCTTGTTGTTGGGTACCATTGAGTTGTTGCTGACTCGTGGGGAGCCTATGCACAACACAGCAAAGCATTGCTCAGTTCTGGATCATGCTCACAATTATTGTTATTCTTAATCCCATTTTGTTGCAGCCACTGCGTCGCGAGCCTTCCTGAATTTTTTTAACTCTATAGTTTACCGAGCAGGAGGTACTGTGTTTTTGTTCCTCAGGAACTGATCTCTCTGGATAACATTTTCAATGTGCACACTATACTTGCTGATAATGAACATTCTAACTTTATTTCCTTGTGACTGTTGTTTATTGTTCTTCTGAAAGTACTTTAAATTAGTTTCCAACAATATAATTCAAAAGCATCAATTCTTCTTTGGTTTTCCTTAGTCATTGTTCATCTTTCACATACTTATAAGGCTATTAAGAATGCCATGGCTTGGTTTTAGTCTTTGCACTTTAATACTTTAAAGAGATCTTGTGGAGCAGATTTTCTCAATGAATTGCTCTTGAAAGGACTGTAGCTAAAGCAAATCGAAGAAGTGATGTAGTGAAAGAAGAGCTGAACAGAAACTGTCAAGGGCAGTTTGCGAAGACAAAGTAAATCTCATAAGGAAATGTGAAAAGACCTGGAGGTAGAAAGCCCGAAGGAAGAACTCACTCAGCATTTCTCAAGCTGAAAGAACTGCAGGAAAAAATGCAGGCATAGAGTTTGCATTATTAAAGATTCCATGGCTACGATGTTCACTGATGCAGGAAACATGAAAACCAGATGGAAAGAATACAGAGTCACTGTACCTAGAAGAATCAATCATTTCATCATTCTAAGGGTAGCATATGCTGAGGAACTGGTGGTATTGAAGGAAGAAGTCCAAGCAGTGTTGAAGGCATTAGCAAAGACAAAGCTCTGGGAATTTAGGGAATAAAAATATAAATGATTCAACCTACTGATGCAGTTCTGGAAGCACCCACTCTCTTGTCAGAACATTTGGAAGATAGAAAACTGGTCAAGTGACTGGAAGAAATCCATATTTTTACGTGTCCAAAGAAAGGAGACTCAATAGAATTCTGAAATAACTAAGCAACAGCATTAATATCTCATGCAAATAAAGTTTTGCTGAAAATAATTCGACAATGGTGCACAAACGTATAGATAAGGAGCTGCCAGAAATTCAAGCTGTCCAGATTTTGCTTGTCAAAAGGGATGCCATTGCTGATATCAGATGGATCTTGGCTGAAAGGAGGGAAGACCAGAAAGATGTTTACTTGTAGTTTATTGACTATCCAAAAGAATTAGACTGTGCGGATCATAGCCGTGGATACTATTGCAAAGAATGGGAATCCCAGAACCCTTACTTGTGTTTATATGGAACCTGTAGACCAAGAGGCAGTTATTCTATTCTATTCTATTCTATTCTATTCTATTCTATTCTATTCTATTCTATTCTATTATTTTCTATCAGAACAAGGGAATACTGGAAGGCTTAAAATTAGCAAAAGTGAGTGTCAGGATAATATCCATTCACTATAGTTGTTCAATCTGTATGCTGAGCGAATAATATGAGAATCTAGACTATATGAAGGATATGGCATTAGGGTTGGAAGAATCTTCATTAACAACCTCTGATATGCACATGACACAACTTTGCCTGATGAAAGAGGGCTTGCAGTACTTGCTAATGATAATCAAAGAACATAGATTTCAATATGGATTGCAATTCAGTGGAAAGAAAACAAAAATCCTCACCAAAATGATCAAATAGACAATATTTGGTAAATGGAGAAAAAAATGAAGTTGTCAAGGATTTCATTCTACAATCAATGTTCTTGGAAGCAGCAGAAAAGAAATTGGGTAAATCTGCTGCGCAAGATCTCTTTAAAGTGTTGAGCAAAAATGTCACTTTGGGTCAGGAGTAAGATGTTTCTGACTCAAACTATGCATTTTCAATGGCTTCATATGCCTGTGAAAGCTGGACAATGACTAAGGGGGGTCACAGATGAGTTGACACTTTTGAGATAGAGTAATAGAGAAAAATATACGTTGCACATTTTATTTGGATGGACCAATACCTGAAAAAGGCATCTGGCTTGGTAGTGAGTCAGTTAAAAAGAGTAAGACCCTCAATGCGATGGATTGGCACAGCGACTGCAAGAATGGGCTTAAATACAACAATTGTGAGGCCTGGACAGTACTTTATTTTACTATAGGGCCAGTATGAGTCAGAACTGCCCAGATGGCAGCTAACAACAATAAGTAGAGGATGATATGATGAATATCAAATAGGAGGAGTGGTGCTATTGCAAATTGTCCCATTCCACTTGTTCTAAGTCATTATTTTATGAAATACTGACCAGCTACCTCTTTAAGAGATCTGTGACAGAATAAAGTTAAAGTGCTTCGAAGTGATTTTAGTAGCAGAATGTACTTCAGCTTTTAAACTTTCCAAATAAAGAGATAGTTCTCTGCTAACAGGACCTCACATTTTACCCGCTGATTTGTCTCTTGCTTCATAGCATGGACAGCATTGTTTTTGTGATTGGGTGGATATGCCAAGGAATTTTGTGCCTTCTTAAAATGAAGAAATACCCTAATGTTCTTGTCCTTAAATTGGGACAATTCTGAGGAGCAGAATTGCTATAGTCTTCAAGGGAGTCAGTGTTGACTAGCATGTTATTTATATCTATCAACACAAGTACCCTCCTTGGCCTCATCCCCACTCTCTTACTGATGTTTGTGAAGTCAGGTTCCAAATAAAGTACCTGAAATAACACTTCTGTCCTTGATTTTCTTCTGGGATAACTTGACCTGAGTAATCAGCTAGAGTTTGTGGGTCTGCCTGTTTACTATTCCATGTGATATTCATGACACTCACCAAAGCAATTTTCCAGTAGATTTGAAGACCTTATGGGAAGTAGAAGGGATACAATTATATCTTTTCTTATTTTCAATTATAGTTTTAACAATAACATCATATTTATGAGATATTTCCTCTGTCTGCTAAAATCAAGTTTATCATGATGAATTCACATTTCACAGACTGGCAAAGGCAATGAACAAATTCTCTACAGAGGCACTAGAAATAGGTTTAAGGAAATAGATGATACATTGAATTATGTGGGATGTTAAAGTGGCAATGTCTAAAAGGCAGGCAATATGTGACTTTAGATTTATGAAAATACATGTACTCAGCAAAATCTAATATAATAGTGCTTTTTTCTCAATTTTCCTATTGCTATCTTTATGTCTTTGTTTCTTAATGTGTAGATGGCAGGATTCAAGATAGGGGTGATGGCAAAGTCCACAATGAATAGATATTTATCAAGTGAAGATGTGGGGAAAGGCCACACGTAGAGAAACATGCAGGGAGTGAAGAAGAGAACAACCACAGTGATGTGAGCTGACAAAGTGACAAATGCCTTGGATAAATCCCCTTTAGAACGTTTCCAGACGGTCACCAAAATGAAGGCATAGGAAAGGATGAGCAAGAAGAAGGTTCCCATGCTCATGAACCCACTGTTGGCAGCAATAATAAACTCATATTTGTATCCATCTATGCACGCAAGTTTTATAATCCGGGGAAAGTCACAAAAAAAGCTGTCTATTTTATTAGGGCCACAAAAGGGCAAGTTAATAACAAATGAAAACTGGGACATAGCATGAATAATCCCAGTTACCCAGCCAATGACTACAACTGAAACACACACTTTAGGATTCATGATGTTCAAGTAGTGAAGAGGCTTACAGATGGCCGTGTACCTGTCGAATGCCATGGCTATGAGTAACACCATCTCCACTCCTCCTGTGATGTGGATGAAGCATACCTGTGTCATACAGCCTTGAAAAGAAATTACTTTGTGCTCATTTAAAAGGTCTGTGATCATCTTGGGAACTGTTGTAGAGGCAAAACACAAATCAATGAAGGACAAGTTGGCAAGTAAGAAGTACATAGGAGAATGTAAGTGAGAATCAAGAATCACCAAAAACAAAATGGAAAGGTTTCCCAGGATGATCCCTAAGTAGAGCAAGGAAAATGTCAATGTGAGAACAATTCTAGTTTCCCAAGAACTAGTGAGTCCCAGCAACACAAAGTCCGAAATCAAAGAGTGATTTAGTGCATCCATGGGCTGGCACAGAGGAGCTGATTTTCCAATAACCTGTAGATGGGGAATGAGGAACTGTCAGTTCAAGATACTAAAAGATGATTTATATTCACCTTGATAATTTGTTTTCTAGGTTTCATAATTAAAATTACAATTCATTGAATATGAAAGAAGTAAAACAAAGTAAATAGAAGGATATAGTCAGGAAGAGAGAAAATATAAAAAGAGATAAAAAGAGAAATATAATTTTGAATAAATTTTAGTGGAGGCAAATTGGGCTATTTCCCTTCTTACGCTACTATTACACTTTTGCTTTCTTTCCCATTTATATTTGCCCTTTGAGAGTTTATAGACAGTTTTTCTGAAAACGTATCAAGGCGTTCTCCACCTACATATGTGTATATTTTTTCACTCAGACATTAACTTTCTAAAATGTGGTCATTAAGTCAAATAAAAGGTTTGGTTTTTTTTCACAGTTTACAATGAAAGTAAATTTCATGTTTCAGATTATCCACAATGTGCTGCTGCTGATGCATTATTGTCATTGGTGCACCTATGGACCTGTATATACAATATAAAATTGTTTACAAGACATTCAATCTAAAATGTTACTTAAACAAATGTAATAGTAATAGAAAACATGTATTAAGTGCTGTCCTCACGTAAAACACTGTACTGAGAACACTGTGTCTTTTAAACTTCATAAAAATTGGGACATGGAAGGTTTCATTAGGTTCAATTTACAAGGGCAACTGAATGAAACCATATCTCTGAAAGTCAAAATGTCAGAGCCGAGTCTGTATCCAGAGATGCAGAACATCATAAACCATGTTGGAAAGGACTAGAACCCAAAAGACATGTTGAGCCACTTAACCAACATCAGCTGTGGTTTTTCTTTACTTTTAGGGTTTATTTTTTGTAATATGAGAAAAACACTAAGTTTTAAAATCAGGCTGTAAATCAGGCTGTTACTTACAGCTGAATGCAATTTCAGTGTGTCTATGGTAAACAACAACAAACCAAACCCAGATTCATGAAGTCAGTTCTGTGACCCTAAAGGACAGAGTAGAACTGCTTCCTGGACCTTATAAAGAAGTCTCTTCTTTCTCCGATGGGATGACTGGCCGGATCAAACTACCAGCCTTTCAATTAGCAGGCCCATATTGAAAACATTGGAGCTCTTTTTCCTATGACAGCATTCTCCTACTTATTCTTCTATAGTTTCATCTTTAGATCTCTCAATTCAGGAGCCCTGGTGGTGTGGTGTGTTAGTCAAAGGGCTGCTAACCACAAGGCCAGCAGTTCAAAACTGCCAGCAGTTTCCTGGGAGAAAGTTGAGACTTTGTACTTCTGTAAAGATGAACAGTTTCAGAAACCCACAAGGGAAGTGCTGCTCTGTCTAACGAGTCACTATCATTCAGAATTGACTAGATGAGTTTGGAGTATCTTTTATTTAACCAGGATTATTGTTTTCTGCTCACTCTGAACTTCTCAGATGACCTTGTCCTAAGTTTTTATTAACTTATTTTAGAATATCAGGTGAATAATTTGACGGGTCCCTGGAGGTGCAGTGATTGAGCATTTGACTTGACCAGAAAGTGGTTAACAGGAGTGACTAGCTACTCCACGTGGCAGCCTGTTCCTATTAAGATTTCAGCCTCGGAACACCTGTGAGCAGTTCCACTCTGTTCTGTAGCATTGCTTGAGTTGGAATCTACTTTGCAGCACTTTAAAAATTTTTTAGGAATTTTAATGAGTACTTAGATGTTGATGACTTCCAAATCTGTAGCCTTATCTTTGGGCTTCTTGGCACTCAATGTTTCAAAGCAGAGTTTATAATGGTATAATAAACCCAAATACTTTTGTAACTAGCATGGTAATTCTCTCAATTCTCGCAAATTCCAAATATATAGACTCCTTTTGTATAGCCTTCTTGTTCTTTCTTAACATTCATCTTCAGAAGCACACTTATCACTCTAAAATACTTTCTCGATTAATTTTTCTCTTCTTCATTTTTATTATTTCCTTGTTTCTCATTTACATATTTTCTATCTGTATCATAGAAAATAATTTTGAATTATCTTTCTGTCTCCAATCATGCCCAACTATATACACACAAAAATTAAACATGACCATATGATTCTACTACTTCAAGTCATTTGTTGGTCAATCATTACTAAATCTTACATACAGCACACAACATAAGACTCTGAGTGGAGGAAGTGAGATCTATCTGATTTCAATAAAACTTTTAGGAAATGGATCATCTGAACAGTTACTCAATATTCATCCTGATAAAACTGTTAGAACTGTATGAAGAGTTCAACATTTTTTAACATGATATGATTAATAGAATTTATAGAATTAATAGAATTTCCAAACCAACAGTATCAGACTACAGATTAAATATTAGTATCAAGAATACAGAAAGACTACAAGCACTCTAATTAAATAATGTAAAATAAAGAAAATGAAAGGAATAAAAAACATTGAATACAAGATTGCAAAACTAACAGCATTTGTAAATCACACGAATTTCTTTTTGAAAACTAAAAGTGCATTTTGACATTTATAATAAAAATCACTAATAATCTGTAAAATACGATTAAAATATATTTTATTTATAAATTAAATAATACCAAAAGATGTGCATAATTTATTGAAAATAGTATTCTATTACATATTTGTAACTCTTGATTAAAAAAAAATCATACCTTGCTAATAGAAAAGACTCAAACTAGAAGTAAAAATCCATTTCCACTGAACTATTTATATAATAATTGCACTTTTCATGAGGATTCCAGTGGAATTTCCTTGGAACATTATGAAGTCATCCAGAGACCATTTCAGTATCTAGAGAAATTTTGAAATAGAAATATAATATACCGGGGGTGAGATGAGACAAGATTGTGTTTTTTATAAAATTGTTAGAGTATGTCATGTCTACAATAATTAAATAAAAATTAATTTCACTAAAATTGAACAGATAAATGGAAAAAAACAGCTAAAAGTTAATTTTATACACATCAGAAAATTCATTGTATGATAAAGAAATCATTAAATTATGTAGGAAACAGAAATACTCAATAACAAATTCATAGTATTCAAGAGTTGTTCAATGTGCTGTTCAACAATGGGAACATAGCGGTGTGGCCATCCTACCGTTCATCTGGCCGTTGAGGTTGTTAGGTGCTCTGCAGGTAGTTCTGGCTCATATGACCCTTGTGCACAGAAAGAAACACCGCCTGGTCCTCTGCCATTCTCACTATCACTGTATTTGAACATTGCTATAGCCATTGTGTCAATCATTGCTTTGAGTGCTTTCTGTTTTTAATGACCCTATGCTTTACCAAGTTTTGCCCTATCTTGTGGAAAAATAACTATAGACTATTTGAAATTAAGTGTAAGAGTAAAATTATAAAATTTTAATAAAGCATGTATTAATTTTTATCAACTTGATGTTAAGGTCATTTTAGGTTTTCTCTAAATTCAGAAATAGGTTCTTCATATATTTACCAGAGACACTGATTCCCCAATCCCATAGCAATGTTAGGTTCAGTCATTCTGAGAGCTACATATCTATTTTTATCCATATTTCTATATAGTACATACTATATATAAAGCAATGTTGTGTATATAAAATTCTGTATATATTAGATTAATATATATCACGTTATAAAAATATATGCTATATAGCAATTCTGTATATATATGTGTGTGTGTATGCATATATACATACATACACATATATAAAAAGCAGAATGACTGAACCCAGCATTGCTATGGGGACTGGGGGATCGGTGCCTCTCCTCTACAGCTGATGGGAATGTGAAGTGAAACATTTGATCTAGAGGGTGATTTGCTAATAGAAATAAAACATTTTTAAACTATGAGATAGCAATCCTATATTTTAAAAGTAATATTAAGCAGGAACCGGAAACACAGGGAATCCAGGGTGGTTGATCCCTTCAGGACCAGTGGTGTGAGTGGCGATAGTGGGAGGGTAGAGGGAGGGTGGGTTGGAAAGGGGGAACCGATTACAAGGATCTACATGTGACCTCCTCCCTGGGGGATGGACAACAGAAAAGTGGGTGAAGGGAGACGTAGGACAGGGTAACATAAGACAAAATAATAATTTATAAATTATCAAAGGTACATGAGGGAGGGGGGAGTGGAGAGGGAGGGGGAAAATGAGGAGCTGATGCCAGGGAGTTAGGTGGAGAGCAAATGTTTTGAGAATGATGAGGGCAATGAATGTACAAATATGCTTTACATAATTGATGTATATATACATGGATTGTGATAAGAGTTGTATGAGCCCCTAATAGAATGATTAATAAAATAAAATTAATCTTAAGGAAATTAGTAAATTAAACCATTTTTATAAAGTATTTGTATTTTTATAATACTAGTTGCAAACAGATGAACAGTTTAGGATTAAAGGACTAAGTAACTAAGTGTACACACTCATATGATATAAGCTTTAAATATGGTGCAACAAAGGGGTTTCAAAACTTTTGTGGAAAACTTCTAATAGCTTTTTTTTTACATTAAAAAATCATTTTATTGGGGGTTCATACAATTCTTCTCACAATCTATACATCCATCCATTGTGTTGAGCACATTTGTTCCATATTTTCTTATTAATTTTAAAAGCCCACTTGTATAAATCTATAATAAGTAGCATGGAAAGATTATAAAAATAATCAAGGAAATAGGTATGTACTATAAATAATTTTAGGGAGAGGGAGAAATAGCAGATTGCATGAATCAATGTTTAAGATTTACAAAAAATGTCTGCAGGTAGTGGGGTTTTAAAAATATTAATTTTTTTGGTATTCAAGTTGACCTATTTCATTTTTCATATGCATTGTTTATTATTTTATCATTTAAAAACACCTTGTAGATGTATTAAAAGTGAAAGGAATAGAGACATTTATGTAAGAGCCCTTTCCAATACTTGTATAAGTAACACAATGATTGAGAGCGCTAACACTGAAGTTAAACCATTCGCATCCTTAGCTCCACTTTACCACTTGCGTGTCTTACAGTGAGTTACTGAACTGTATGTGCCCCGATTTTTTTTAATCTGTGAAAAACAAATACTAGCATTTCTACCTCACATAATAGTTTTTATGGACTGAATGAATTAAAATAAGAACACTATCACAAATTCACTTACATATAGTAAGGACTCAATAAGTTTTATCTACCATGGTAATATTTAGGAAACAAACCTAGAGTTCTTCAGATTATGAATCAATTATTGGATTTTTCTGGCAAGGGTAAAGGTAACACACTTCGCTCATGTGCTAGGTGTAATGGAGTACCTGGGACACACATTTCTTATAATTTTTCTAACATAATACTTAGAGTGGATTGAAGATTCAAAATTACAACTGTGAGGGTGTGACAAGTGAAAATAATTTAAAAAGAGAGAATTAGCAAAAGGAAAAAAAGAGAGAGTTAAAACATGGGGAGTTAGAAAAGCAGAGAAAATGATGCAAACAGATGCCAGAGAGAGTTTTCCTACTTACCTGCTCAAATTTGGGTTTTATCTGCAGTACTTTCAAGGATTGCGATTCAGAAGTCAACCCCTTTTTAGAGTTACTATTGTTCCTCAAGACAAAAATCTATAAATAGTTCTCGTCTTTTGAAATGAAACCAATTAGCAACACTGGGTATTAATGACTAACATTTACTCCATATGGAAACTAGGTCTTTGCACATTGGCTTTTCCCAAGGGCCAAGTATTATAAGATCCACAAAAGAATTACAGAGAAATTGAGCAATTCAACTTGATGTACAGTAATTTCATAGTTCTGGCAATATTTTTTTCACCTTGGGAAATTTAGACAGTCATTAAATTATTAAAAGTTATCAAAGTCAATGATAATATTTGTTAGTCATAAAGATCATTTTCAAGGTCAATTATTAATACATACACTTAATTGATATTTTTATTTAGAATTTTGAGAGATGGTATTTCAAAAAATCAGGGTTATTTGAGCAAATCTTCCATTTATTCTAGCAAGGATAGAGCAAATATGTGCATAGGCTAAAAAATTTCACCCAGGATTTTAATATCTAAAATGATTGTGTATTGAATTCTAGAGACAAGTAACATTTTTATTTTGGAAAGAAAGTAGAATATATTTATTGGTAAACTGTGGTGTAAGAGACTTTAAGAGTCACTGAATAAATAGAATCCTACTGAGGATTCATTGTCGGATTGCTTTATTTTATTTATTTATATTATTATTTAATCATTTTATTGGGGCTCATACAATTCATCACAATACATAGATCATAGATCAATTGTGTAAAGCACACCTATACATTGTTGCCCTCATCATTCCCAAAATTCGCTTTCCTCTTGGGTTCCTGGAATCAGCTCATTTTCCTTTTTTCCCCTCCCCCCTC
>NW_022103915.1:88386899-88391759 GCF_000313985.2 Echinops telfairi | reverse complement strand
TTTTTTTCTGTCCAGCCTCTCTTATCTAGGTGGACATGCAGATATATTAATGTGTGCATAAAATTGGGGATAGCACATTACTAAAGTGGCATATAAGAACATGGCAATGATGGCAGCAGCACCAACAAGCTAACAAACAGAAAAGCCACTGACATACAACATTTAAAAGAAGATAAAAAAGCAAAAAAAACCAAACAGATAGACTGAAAAAAAGAAACAAACAAAAAAAGCCTGTTAGTAGAACAATCAGCACGTCAGGAATAGAATAAACACCTATCTTGCAATAAATGGGTGGAAGCATAGACAGTTGGAGGGAGGGAAGGCCACACCTAGGGAGGTACATGAGAGTCAAACATAAAGAAGTGGAAGGGGGACAAGTGGAGGGAGAAGCAGGGTGGGGAGAAACTGAGTTGATGGCCCGGGGGGAACAGGGCACTAACCCACCCAGGGGGAGAGTATTGGTTGTGTCTCCACAGAACTGGAATGGGCATACAGACCCCATCAGGACATGCCACACCAGAAGAGCAATGTAACACACGGAGGAATCCACAAAGAGACTGGACCATACGCCGGCCCTGACCAGAATTAACCTGACCCCCACCATGGAAGGGAGTACCACAGAAAATAGAAATAGATTGTCTGGTGTGAGAAAGGAACTGATCTACCACACCACACCCAGAAGGAAGCTGAAGCAAAGGAAGGAGGAGGAAAGGAGCGAAGCACAACTGGGCCCACCAAGCTCAGAGGATGATAGCCCAGCTCAGAGGGCTCAGTGTACAGAGAGGACCATATAGCTGTCCCCACGGCGTGATGCGACATTCTGCATTGACCCATGGCCCTGCATGGGAGACACAGTATGGGATGGGTGACTGAGCTGACTCCACCACACTGAGACAAAACACTGGGGGTGTGCAATGGAGCAGCAGGGAAGCAGAGCAAGGAGGTCCTGAGGGAAGAGAAATGATGGACTCTGGGGCCAGGACATCGCACCCCATTAGGCTCATCTGGAAAACGCTCCTAAAGGATTGCTTTATATTTTATCCTGATTAAAGTTTCTTTAGGGTGAAGAATAGAATCAGTTTCTTTTTAAAGGAATTGCTAGAATACAATTTTGTGCTAGGTTGGGTTTTCTAGAGAAGCCAAACTAGTAATATATAAATATAGATGATAAATTTTGGTTAAGAAAATGACTTAAACAATTGTAGAAGCAGGTAAGTTCAGTCCAGTCCAGTCGAAGTTCATGAGTTGCAAGGTTCTTCAGCTGTAATAGCTTCAGGAAGTGAGGCGGGGTTGCCTGATGTACCAGGATGCAGAAAATCCAACCAGGAAGCAGGAAGACCTACCAGAAATCCAAAAGACAAAGGAGGAAAACCACATGCTGGTGGACGGATAGGCAGATAAATCCAAGGTTAGCAGACCAGGTTTTTGGCTGCAGAGCCCAATGAATCAAAGGCCAGCAGGTTAGCTGGAAGGTTACTGCTGGCTCCCAGACTCTGCAGGCATTATGGTGGACCACTGGCCCAAGATAAAGAAGCAGAAGTCAGTGAGTCAGCGGCAGGATCTGAATCCAGATCCAGCAAGAATCTAGCCAGCTTCCCCACTGCTTGGCTGCTCACAGATCTCATCATGGGAAATACAGTGGAGTGTAACCCCTTTACTCAGGTAGCTCTGATGCAGCTGGAAGGAAATTTTTTCAGACACGTGCCTTACTTCTTATAAAAGTTGAAGCACTGGGGAAGTTAGCTAGTGCGTCAGTCAGTGGTTTGGGTTTTTGTTATATTCGATCACATCATAGGGGATTATAGCCAAACTACTGAGAATCCTGGTCCCCCCAGTCAAGTTGACACAAATCATAATTACCACAATTTGACACTCTTACCAATCTCCTTAAACCAATCAACACAACATGCTTATTTGCCTATTATCTAGAACCATGAGGATCCCAAATGGCCAGGAGGGGTTCTTAACTTTCAATTCAATGGAATCAGTGCCATGTTTCAGGTGAAAGTGTTTCTTCCTTTGGAACTAAGACTTCGAGGTCTAAGGAGCATAAACTCAGGAGGACAAGAAGCAAAAATGTTGCAAGTGGGTCACAAGCAATAATCATGAGTTGTGCTCCTATTTCCACCCTTTTGCTCCAGAACCTGTAAATCTTGGACCTTGGAGAAGCAGCATCATATATTTACAAGTGGTTCAGAGCATATATTGCCACCTGAAGAACATTGTCCCAACCTTGCAAAGAAGATATTATTACCTAGCTGAGGATCTAATTGCATCTTTAGAAGGCCATCCCATTGTTTATCAAGGCAGCTGCTTCAGAATGATGGGGACCTTGTAGGACCAGTGGATCCATGAACATGGGTTTATTGTCACACTTCATTTGCTGTGAAGTAAATCCCTTTGCCTGAGCCGAGGTAGTGCTGGATGTCATGCTGGTGAATAGAGCATCATGTCTATTTGAAGATGTTAGTTTGGGCAGAAGCATTGCATGCAGCGGAGGCAAATACATATTGAGAGTATGTGTCTGTCCAAGAAAGAATTAAATACTTCCTATAATGGAAATGGCAATCAACCTGCTACTAGGTTACTGGCTGAGCTCCCCAAGGCATGGTCACCTGTATCAGATTCAGTGTTTGTCTCTGCTGCTGACAGATTGGACATTCCACAGAGGCAATATCCAAGTGAGCCTTGGTGAATGGAAGTCCATGTTGCTGAACCCATGTATAATGGTTCTGGGTTTTGCAAATGTTTCATCTGAATTGTTAATGAAGTTTGATACGGTATAATATTTCTGATACTTACATTAGTCAGTCAAAAGCAGAGTAATCCAGATTATTCAGTTCTAAAAAGGCATACAGTATATGTAAAATATTTTTAATTTCTTAAATATTGCAATGCTTCCCCAGGGAGGACAGTTAGACTAGTACTTTATACATTATTTATTTATTTTAAATTTAAGGAGAACACATATTAAGTCTTAAAAGAGACAAAGACACAGACACATCATCTCAGAGAGAATCCATTATCATGAGATTAAAATGGTGTTTGAGGGTTTGTTGAGATACAAAGCTTTAAAAAGGGCATGGAGGAAGGGGGCAAAGGAAACTGTCACAAAAGCATGATTGGTGGCAGAGCAATACATCGCAATACATAGGTGGGACCACAGGAGCAGGCATGGGACCACATTGGGACATTTACATTGTTAGAAGGGCTTACACGATTGGTCCAGGTCCTTCTAAGTCTGATAGGACAGGATTCATGACTGTGCGACCCCCTGTACTGTTTCCAGTACAGTAACTTTCATCAAGGACACGCCTAGGTAAGCCCCTAGGAGAGAGACTACCTTTCCTGAGGCTGGCCAGAGAGGGGTGAAGGCAATCTGCTTTCAAAGGCATTCTTCCTCAGAGGAAGATTGTCTACATCCTTGGTTAGTGATGAGAAATAATTGGAGGCTTAATCTATTTGGGGACTCTGTTAATGAATTTTGGGCCGTCACTGCCATCCATAGCCTTTTGCAAGCCAGGGTACTCAGAGTTTAAGCTCTAACACAATTCCCCCCTCACCATACGTAATTATTCACTCTTAAATCACACAGGCTGATATGCTTCTTCTGTGTGGACTGCATAGACATGACACTTTAAGATAAGACTTTCTGATAGTCAAGCACTATCTGACTTCTTCACCACTCTTTGCTACGCACCCAGGTCTTTATCGAGCTCTTCAAGAGGGCTAGTATGGGGCAGGTCCATATGCTTTTAGATTCCTATAAAAATGTGACATTTATAGAGATAACTTTTTTCAATATTACTATTGATTATTTTTTCTCTTTGCTCAATTTTGCTAATGCATTATCAATTTTAATAACTACAGCCCACATGTTTTATATGTTATATTCTTATCAGCCTTCAGTTCAAAATAGTTTTAGCTTTCTATTGTGCTTCTTCCTGAAATATGGACCACTCAGAAATACTGAACAATACTAAGTGAAATCAAGTTCACAGGTTAAGTAAACAGTTGGATCTCACTGTCATCGAATCGATGCTGACTCACCGCGACCCCGTAGGACAGGGTAGAACTGCCCCTGCTACTTTCTGAGGCTACACTGCATTGTAGGAGTAGAAAGCCTCATCTTTCTTCGTTGGAGTAGTGGGTGGTTTCCATAGTAAGTCTTTTTTTAAACCTCTGAAAATGAATCATGTAGTCTAGGAAAATGTAGACTTCTCTCTTGGAGTGAAAGCTACATTAGGATTGCTGACCTTTTAGTTACCAGCCAAGTGCTAACCAAATTATGTAATTAGACCTCATCACCAGGATGGAGTGTTGTTGTATATAGCTCATAGAGAGTTATGAAAGGACTTTTTATTCAGGCCTGAAATCACTTAGGAACTAAACCTTGCTATTTGTGAGCATAAAAGTTATTTAGTTCATTTAGAAAATATTCTGAGGAGATTCTATAAATCCCCATACATGTCTGAGAGATGTTTCCATGATAACCTAGTTTGGGAATCATGGAAACATCTTCCTGCAAACATTTCTTGATATAGCTTGCATTTATTATCAGTTTTTAATTTAAGAAATTAAAATGAAGCTTACATTGACTTTATTACATTAGTTTTATTGTCATAATGAATCACTTCATTAACATACAAAGAGGGATCAATTTGCCATTATTTACATTGCATATCTGTTAGCACTGTGATGATATCACAAGAAATTATGACCACAGCTTTCTTTTGTTCATGGAATTAAACTAGAAATTAAAATATTGTGAAGGTTTGGCATACAAGTATATACAAACTGCTAAACCAAACTCACTTCCATGGAGCCAAATCTGACTTGTAATGACCCTATAGGATAGAA
>NW_022103915.1:88381979-88385868 GCF_000313985.2 Echinops telfairi | reverse complement strand
GATTATACTTGTAATACTATGGTTAGCTTTGTTTATCTTTTTTCCTAACTCGGTGGTGATCATACAAACAGCATCAGTGTTTTCTAGCTAAGTTAGGGTTATATTACATAAAGTAATTGAAACACAAACCATACAGGGTCTGTAAAGTGTGAACAAGTTCTGTAAAGTGTGACCAGGTCAAAGAATGGCCAAGTAAGGGAAAATAAAGGAGATTTTCTGAATAGACGAGTGTTCTAAAATGTATCCCTTGAATCCATATGCTGATCTACCAGTCTCTTGATGGCATTTTTAATCTCCTTATTTCTCAATGTGTAAATGGCTGGATTCAGGACAGGTGTGATGACTGTGTAAAACACAGCAAGAAACTTGTCCACCCAAGTGATGTTGAGTGGCCACAGATAGATGAAGATGCAGGGCCCAAAGAACAAGACCACCACTGTGATGTGGGAACTGCAGGTAGACAATGCCTTTGATGCTCCACCTTTAGAGTGAAGGTGAACAGTTGTTAGGATATAGGTGTAAGAAATCAGCAAGAGAATGAAGCAGGTTGTTGCCAAAACCCCACTGTCAGCATTTATCAGTGTTCCCAGGGTACGGGTATCCATGCAGGCTAGTTTTATTACTAATGGAATATCACAGAAAAAGCTGTCTATTACTCTGGGTCCACAGAAAGGCAGTTCCAGAATCATTGCCAGTTGACTCATGGCATGCACAAAACCAATGATCCATGATATCAAAACTAGACAGAGGCACTTCTGTTTGTCCATGATGCTGGAGTAATGGAGTGGTTTGCAGATGGCCACGTATCGGTCGTAGGCCATTGTCACAAGCAGTACCATCTCCCCACCTCCAAAAAAATGTACACAGAGAATCTGAGTCATGCAGCCCCCAAAGGAGATGGTCTTATTATCCTTTAGGAAGTCTGTGGTTAGTTTAGGAGTTGTGACGGAGGAAAGACAGAAGTCAACAAATGAGAGATTGGCCAAAAGGAAGTACATTGGGGAATGGAGACGAGAGTCTGAAATGATCAATAGCACAACAAGGAGGTTGCCCGCAGCTGTCATCAGGTAAAGTGCTGAAAATGGCAGCATGAGGAAGGCTTGGAGCTCCTTTGAATCACAAAGCCCACTGAAAACGAACTCGGAGACCACAGACTGATTTGCTTCTTCCATTTAGTTCAGTTCATTGCAATGGGACCCGAAGAGCAAGAGATGACTTGAGAACTTCAGAATGGAAAAGAGAATTTAGTGGTCAAGTATTAGAGAGCGGATAAACAGTTCTGATAAAAACCAAACAAAAGAACAATCCTTACCATTGTACAAGCTCAAAACTGTAAATTAAAAGCTTTTTTTTTTTGGAAAGGGCATAATCTTGTAGCTAAGAAATGGGGCTAAGTTAAGAAAGTAAAGGACATTACTTATGGAACCACACAATTCTTATTGGTATCAAACAAACTCGGAAATTGGAAATCATAATGTTCTCAAACAATTTCTCCAAGACTTGAATGTAACTATAGGAAAACAGAATGATTTGTCTTGATTTCTAAGGTCTAAAATATATTTGAAAACTTTTCCTTCTTATCAGAATTTTCCCAAGTGTATTTTCTAATACTCCATTTCTGATACAAAACATGCTTCTCAGCAACCACTGATTGTTAAATTGAAATTTAACCATTGATTGCTAAATTTAATAGTCTGAACTGAAACAGTCTATTAAAAACAGTCTATTATAAAAAACTTCATCAAATGATTCCAGCAAACGTGTTTATTCCTGAAAGAAAATCCCAAATACTGGCTGCACAATGCTTGTATTGGACACTTGTTTTCATTTAAATATCCCCCTGAGAGGCTGTTTCAGCAAAATTTTATATACCATGGCCTGAAAAAAGTTAATTCTTACTTATATTGACTAGTCCTCGTCTTTCTATGGCAAAAGGGAGTATGTTTTGAAACTGTGTTAAATTATAGATGCATGAAAGTTGGTTTTACTCCTACCTGTCCTTCCTGGAGAAAATACATATTCTCAGTTCACTTGTCCTTCACCAATGTTTTATTTCGTTATTTAAATTCATCTCAGTGGGCGGGAAGAGTAATCCCTAAACCAGAAAGTAAAATGATTCTTTCCTTCTTTCTTTTCTCATTGCTGTCTTTTCTTTCCTCTGTTTTCTTCTCTGCTTTTGTTTTCCAATTCTGCCTTATAGGAATGTAAACTGAGGGATTAAAATGTAATGAAGTAGCACAGCATACACCAGTTTAAAAATGCTAAGCAGCTTTAAACTATCTGTTTTAATAACCACAATGTTTGCTGCCATTTTTACAAATGAGGAGATCTGATTTCCCAAGTCATACAACTATAAACTGGAACATAAACTGAGGTTTATCTAACTTAAAAGCCTGTAATAAACTTCTTTATTAGAGAGAGTTTATGTTAGTAACATTAGTTTTGAAAAGACTAAGAAAGGTAAAATTTTTGAAATAAAATTGTTTAAAATGAATCAATTCACACACAAAGAAATATAGATACACCAAGTGGTTACAAAAGGCATTTGACTTTATATATTAATCACTTTTTGTCTGTCTCTCTTAATTATTGAAAATATAGGTACACAGCAAAACATAAATCAACTGAACATTTCTATAGGTAGAAATCAATCTAACTTCTTTTGTCTTCAAATTGGAATGTACTTTAAGTCCATTGATCTGAATGACTGTATTTTCCTATGTGTACCCCTTCAGTTAAATGTGGAAATGAGAAATAATCCAAAATAACCCAAAAGTCACTAGAAAATGTCAGTATAACATGGAAGACTCCAAACCTAGTTCTTCCCCAACCCAAGTGTCCTGGACTTGAGATTTTGGAAGGGAAGCCCTTTTGGTTAGTAAGTGAGACTCTGTATAAATCTCAGAGATTTGCTCGGGGTTAAAATTCTTAGTACTCTAAGTTCAGTAATTATGTATTAAAAACCCACAGAAATATAGGAAATCATAGTCTTAAATTAGAATGACATTAAAAATGAAAATTTAAAAAGTAGCTAACTTCAAATATACTTACTCTACTGACATCATATCTGAGACCAGATTCTTCACAGGTAAGGCTTACTCTGGATTCTACCTTACATCTGAAATGAAGTCCCATTGATTAATTTATTTATTGTGATGAGCAGGATTAGTGCGTATGCATCCTCTCCACTGTTGCACATATATGTTGTGAAGAGTTGCCTTTGTCCTGGGAAACTTTTCACCTCTGTGTTTTAAACAGAGCCAAAATCTGGAATGACTTTTATATCATGTTCCTCGGGGATCTCTTACCTTCCAACTTTCTCTGAACTGAGAATTCATCTACTAATATTCCCTTTCCTGAGCTAGATAAAAGTTAGTTACATAAAGCCCACCTAACACTATTATTAAAATAAAAGTATTGTGAAGCATTTTTCTATATTTATTCATTAAGAGCATATGACTTCCATTTGCTCTATATCTACCATGTATGTAATGAAATTGAGCTTAGATTTCAATTCCAGACTCAGCAGAAGTTCCACAGGATATATAGATGAACAGATAACAGCCAACTAATCATACAGATAAATCTAATAAGGTTCAAAGAATTTATTAAGTGTATTTAGAAAAAATAATGAAAACCCCTTCATCCATTCTTTGCTAATCTTAACGGATATCAGAAAGTTGATATGTTTTATCACCCTGTTGCTCTTTTTATAGATAATGTTAATTGTACAATTCAATATTTCTTTCTTTCTTTTTTATTGTTTGCTGCTATGATTTAAAATAAATGAAAATCTATGATTGAGTCCCTATTGTTTTTTTCTTCTTTGGTACTTTTTTTTAAAAGATAATTTTACTGGGGGCTCTTACAGCTCTTATAACAATCCATA
>NW_022103915.1:88377043-88380352 GCF_000313985.2 Echinops telfairi | reverse complement strand
TAGGCCACAATGGAAGGACTTAAAGTGGAAACCTCACTAAGTGATCTCAAACTCACCTGCAGCTCTTGGATTTAAGACTCCTTTGTTTGAGAAGTAGATGAGTACTATCCCAAGGTTGTGGAATTGGCAGTCATTGGACTTTGGATCAGATCTCTTGCCTTGAGGGTTCCAAATGTATAGTGGTCTGGGATTGCCATATATTTACCAATTTAATGATCTCCTTGCTTTATTATGACATGCATCAAGAGCTATATAGAAGTATGCAATCTGCGATACAAGATCTATTTGAATACAAGGAAATCCAGTCAATATTGTCCACGTTTCTTCATATTGATGCACTAATAACTAAAGCTAGGATGCAGAAATTGACAAATTCTAACAGCTTCAGTCTTATATTGATGAAACATGCGATCAAGATGCATTGAAAAGTATTGGCAATTGGAATGCAAAAATAGGAAATAAGAAGGAGAAGTAGTTGAAAACATGGCCTTGGTAATAGAAAAGGAGCTGAAAATTGCATGGTAGAATTTGGCAATACAAAGGACTTCTTCATAGGAAACACTATTTTTTCCAACAATGTAAATGGCAACTGTATACATGGATCTCCAAGATGAACACACAGAATTCAAATTGACTACATCTGTGGAAAGAGATGATAAGAGAAGCTCAATATCAACAGCTTAATCAAGGCCAAGGGCTGACTGTGGAAACAGATAACCAATTGCTCATGTGTATGTTCTGAATGAAGTTGAAGAAAATGAAAACAAGTCCACAGGAGACAAACTATGGGCTTGAGTATGTTGTTGGGTGCCATTGAGTTGGCTCCAATCCCTAGCAACCCTATGCACCACAGAGAGAAGCACTGTACCATCCTTACTATTGTTCCTATGCATCATCCTCACCATTGCACCTATGCCTGAGCCCATTGATGCAGCTACTATGTCATTCCATTTCGTTAAGGATTTTCCTATTTTTTGCTGCCCCTCCACTTTACCAAACACCTCGGCCTTCTCCAAGGGCTGGTCTCTCCTCAAAATATTACCAGAGTGTTTAAGACAAAATCCTTAACTTTCAATACTCTAAAGAGATCTTGTGTAGCAGATTTACCAAATACAATGCATCTTTTGATCTCTTGACTGCTGCTTCCATGATCATTGATTGTTAATCCAAGTAAGACAAAATCCTTGACAACTTCAATTTTTTCTCCATTAATCATCATGCTACCTAAAGATCCAGTTATAAGGCTTTTGATTTTCCTTATACTGAGTTGTAGTCCATACTGAAGGCTACAATCCTTGATCTTCATTAGCAAGTGCTTCAAGTTCTCATTTTCACCAAGCAAGGTTGTGTCATCTGCATACTGCAGGTTGTTAGCAAGCCTTTCTCTAATCCTAATGCCACACTCTTCTTCACATAATCCAACTTCTCTGATGATTTACTCAGTATATAGATTGAACAAGTATGCTGAGAGGATACAAATCTGGCACACACCTTTTCTGATCACTCTTATTCTGTTCACACAACTGACTCAATCCTTGCATAAGTTCTGAATGAGCACAATGAAGTGTTCTGGAAATACCATTCCTCTCATGCTTATCCATAGTTTATTATGATCTGCACAGCCGAATGCTTTATAATAGTAAATGAAACACTAGTAAACATCTTTCTGGTATTCTCTACTTTGAACCAAGATCCGTCCAACATCAGCAATGATATCCCTTGTTCCACACCCTCTTCTGAATCTGCTCTAAACTTCTGGAAATTCCTTTCCAATGTACTACTGCAACCTTTGTTGGATGATCATTTATTTATTTTCAGAGAGATAAAAAGAGAAGTTTATCAGAAGGTGACTCCAGTCAGCAGTCCAACAGTAATTCAGGCTGCCGAAATGGAGTTTGATGCATACTCAGAATACACAAGGTCTACTTTTACATTGAAATATACAAGTTAGGAAGTTCCATACTTTTTCTTTTCTTTTTTTACATTTTTATTGGCTCATAACCCACGGATCATACTATTCAATCATTCAATCATATCAAGAAGAATTGTACAATCATTACCACAATCAATTTTAAAACATTTTCTTTCTTTTGTTTTACCCTCATGATTAAATAACCTTTAAAATGAGTTGTGTAGTCACATTCAGTTCAAGTGCTCCCTCTCCCTCCAACCTTCATTGTGTTCTCCCCAAATCCCCTCATGCTCCCCAGCTCTACAAACCCTTGTATCAGTTATTATTTCTATGTATCCACTCCTTCTATGCTTCACAAACTGGTAAGCCTGTTGGATGATCTTAAGCAAAATTTGGTATGGAATTGATTATATCCCCCATTAATTTAGAGAATATTTTGAGAACATATTTGACACATTGAACACCAATGACAGAAGGCGTGCTGAGCTGTAGGATGACAATAAGAACATGAAGAAAGTAACAACAACAACAACAAAAGACAAGGAAGAAGGAAAAAAATCAAAGGTTTAGAAGATTCTGAAACTTGTTCTTGAAAGTAGAGTAGCTAGAGCAAATGATGAAGTAAAACAGTTGAAAAGAATAGGTGAAAGGGGAACCTGAGAAGGCAAAGTAAAATGTAATGAAATGTATAAAGACCTGGAGTAAGAAAGCCAAAAGAGAAGACTATCTCTATTATATTTCAAGATGAAAGAATTGAAGAAAAATGCAAGCCTTAAGTGCAAATATTGAAGGATTCCAAGGGCACAATATTGAATGATTCAGAAAGCATCAAGTCTATGGAGGAATACACAGAATTACTGAACCAAAAAATCTGGTTGACACTCAACTATTTCAGGAGATATTATGTAATTAAGTACCAATGATAGTGAAGGAAGATGTGCAAGCTACACTGAAGGCATTACAGTGCTTGCCTACAGTGAAAAAACAAGGCTCTACATATTGACAGAGTACCATTGAAATGTTTCAACAAGCTGCTGAAACAAAGGAAGCACACATCCTGAACTAACAAAATTTGAAAACAACTACTGGGCTGACCAACTGGAAGGTGTCGATATTTGTGCTTACTCCAAAGCAAGGTGACCCAACAACATGCAGGAATTATTGAACCATATTATTAATATCACGTGTTGAAGATAATTAAAAAACAGTTGCCGCTATGCTTATAGGGTTAGTATTAAAGTAGCAGATGCACATGGGGCCTCTATTCAGGTACACCCTCAATGCAAGAACACTTTGTTCTATTAAACTGTCATTCCATGATGCTCACCTTTCTGACATGATTGCTGAAGACAAAGCGGGTGCATAAGCAAATGTGGTGAAGAAAGCTGATGGTGCCC
>NW_022103915.1:88374769-88376259 GCF_000313985.2 Echinops telfairi | reverse complement strand
GGATGGATTGTGATAAGAGTTGTATAAGCCTCCAATAAAATGATTTCAAACAAACAAACAGAAACAGTTGCTGCTGAAGTTCATCAGGGAGGTGCCAGAATTTCAGGTTGGATTCAGAAGGGGAAATGTCAACAGCATATCAATGCAGATATCAGCCATCTTGGCAGAAAGCAGAAAATACAAGACATGTGTTTATTAGTGTTTTATTGGCAATGCAAACGAATTAGACCCTATAGGTCATTACAAACTATGTATGACCTAGAGAAGAATGAGAATTACAGAAAACGACATTGTGATCACTTGGAAGCTGTACATGAACCAAAGGCAGTTGTTCACACAGAATAAGGGAATGCTGTGTGGTTTAAAATCAAGAAAGTTGTGTGTGTGATATCTTTTCACCACATTTATTCAATCTGTATGCTAAGTAACCAATCTGAGAAACCAAATTATATGAAATATCCTCACATCTAAGGAACATTCTGGTTGTACTTCTTTTAAGCCATTTGTTTTTCTACTAGTCCCAACTATATAATAAGTAATAATATTTATAGTCATACTTATAATAGAAAGTACTGAGATGAATTATGCACATTCTCCAACACAATCTTTGGGTGGCCTTTGTCTACACAGAATTTTGGAAGGATATGTCTATAGTTTTACTCTGACTCATATACTTATTAGATTTTAAATTTCTAGATATGGGAATTATCTTCTCATGTTTTGGGTCTATGTTTTAACTACTAGATGTACTATATTAGAGTAGAAGAATGTACACATGCAAAATTATTTGCGCATTCTCCATTATTTTAGATGCATATCATTTTGTTGATTTGCAAAAAAGGAAAACACAATAAAAATGTATATTTACAATCAATTAAAATGGTATTTTGGAGTGTATAATATTATATTTCTCAATTGTTCATTATCATAGTTGTAATTTTTGATATATTATCTTATTTTCTTCATGCATGCTCCATTACATAATTTTTGGCTGATTTCCTTGGACTTTCTGAATAGTGAGCACTCCTTTAAACTTCTTTCTTTTACCAATTGTCCTTTTTTGTAATGGTATGAGCACTTGCTAATATGTAAAGGATAACATTTAAAAGAGTAGAGAGATGATGTGGACTTTATGTCTGTATTAAGTTTCTTGTTTCTCCAGGAACTAGGGAATTTGTGCATGTATCTCCTTAAACCCATCTCTGGTTCTGGCTATTTTTGTCTCTATCTTCCTATGAATCTATTTCAACTCCAGGTGTTCTCAGACTCTCCTTTGTCTTAAAAGTTTCAGGCTTATTCTCACACAAAGTTCTTAGTTTAGAACATAAAACATGTATAAGATTATTAAATTCCCAAACTGCTTTTTTTACAGAATTTTTTCATTTCAAAATTTGAAATGACATTTTAATTTTCATTAAGAATAAAATGAAATAAAGATAGGAAAAATGTAATAAGTGAAAATGTTAGTATTGTTCACAAAATAATTATAC
>NW_022103915.1:88372458-88373659 GCF_000313985.2 Echinops telfairi | reverse complement strand
ATTTCCAACCGTGCTGTGTGCATGTTGTCATCATTCATCACTTCCATAATCTTCCTCCTCCTCTACTCTTTTATTGTAGCTGCTCTCTTTATCAGCAACAAAGATGTCTCCGTACTAAATTCAAGTGTTTTTCATAATTTTTTCTTGTTGAATATCTTTTGGCATATGAAAGTTACAGCCACTTATGACTTCTTTGACATTTCTGTCTTCCTTTCATCCTGTTGCAGTACATAGGAACCGAGCTCTTTGATGGCAGGGTACATATGAGAACAGTGGTTAGAGTAACAGTAATGGTGTCAATAAATGAAATCGCCCATTTCACTCCCATCAAGCGTATTCGGACTCATAGTGACTGTATGCCAGAACAGAAGAGCGGACTCACTGCATTTCCAAGGCTGTCAATCTGCAGACAAATAGCCTGTCATATCTTTCTCTCGTGAAGCAGCTGGTGGTTCCAAACCACTGACCTTTTGATTAGCAGCAATGCCATGGTTTTGTTCATCTTTTAAATGTCTTTCATCCTGCATGGCTGCTCTAATAACTTTCCTTGATATCTTCAGATGTTAGCCTGTAAGCAAATCTTTCTTTCTCATGATTTCAAATTTTGAATGACTCCTAAAATTTCATCTCCAATTCCGATCTTTCTTGTCTGTCATGTATTATGACTGCTTTAGTTTGTTGAACTCCTGGTAATTTTTCAAAGCTTATGCAAACTCTGCCTTGTGTGTAAAGCTGCCTCTTTCAGTGTGCCTTTGTTCCTAACAACCCCCTGAAACTCTTCCTGGGGTGCAATATATTATGGTTTATTCACTGTGTGGAAATCTATTTCATTTCTAATTAAACTTTAAGTTTCCTGACTTAGAGAAGTGATAGATGGAAGAGATTAATGGATGGATGGATTAGTTACTGGGAAGCTTTTTTGTGAAGGAAATGGGATTTTGGTTAATTTTGAAAGATTAACATGACTGGAAATGTTCTATATGACACCTCCCAATACAGATCCACTGGCTACTTGAGGCTGTTGAGCCCTTGAAATGTGACTAGTGCCATGGAAGATTTTAAATTTCTACCATTTACCCAATGTAAGTAGTGACTGCTAGCTAACACATCTAGAGGTTGGCTTATCTATTTTCATTACATACTATGTTTGTAGTATGTGGAATCTGAATCCATATCTGGATTAAACAATCTAGAGTCTTTT
>NW_022103915.1:88371065-88372007 GCF_000313985.2 Echinops telfairi | reverse complement strand
GAAAGAGTCAGACATTGGAGAGGTTTGAAACACAGTAGAGATAGGAAGCGCTAACACCAAGGATAATGTGGGTTCATGTGCATTGCTTTATCCCCTGCAGGCTGTAGTAGGTTCAGACTCCAATGGCTGTAGCCAGTGTTTGCAAGTATATGAATTGTGAAGAACCTGAGTAGATCATTCAAATAGACTTTCACACCTTGGCCATGCCTCACCTGTGACCCATCCTACTAGGTATTTCCATGTACACCTGAGGGAGTCCATAATGATATCCTGTGCCCTCGACCCATAGTCCACTGATGCCTGGATTCTATCATACTTTTGCATCACCTGTATACCCTACAGTGGGTTATACCATATCCACCCTGTTCTGTAGACTTCTGGTGGATTTCAAATGTGATGTGGGTAGTAATCTGAGAATTACTTGAAGAGACATGTATGCCTGAGATGAAGAACAGTGAAGAGGAGAGATAGTAAGAATGGTTGAAAATACTTCATGAGCAGTTTAATATCAGAGTCTGTGATTTCTGGGAACTGAAGTCATTGCTGTAAATTATTTCTTCTTCTTGTGTTTCAATATTCCACTTTCCTTGCCTGACTTAATTCTTGTCATGTCCATCTACAATATTTCCACATTTATTCCTTTCTCCTCTTTGTAGATGTGAGATCATCTCATGAGGTCATTGTGATAAGATTATTCCATGTGGAAGTGACACAATTGCTTTAGGTCATTACAGGTAAAATGACTTTTTTTTTGTAATTATAAGTCCCTGAGAGGAAATTGAGGGGAAATAATGCCTGCACAATGTGAACATCTTTGAATAATTAATCTTTATAATTCTAGGGCAACAATGTCATTCTTATATTTGTTTTCTCGTCATCACTTTAGAGCAATCTGGTTGACAAATGAATGGATGAAGCAAATCACTCTGTGGTGTCAGAGTT
>NW_022103915.1:88368300-88369148 GCF_000313985.2 Echinops telfairi | reverse complement strand
TGAATTGTGGCAGATGGGAGACTGGTTTTGACACCACGACAATGCATCTGCTCACACAGCTCAGTGTGCTAGTTTTTGGCAAAAAAACCCAGCATGCCTCTCTTGTTCCATGTATCTTACTCACTTGACCTTGCTCCATGAGATTTTTGTTGGTTTGTTTGTTTGGTTTCCACAAATGAAAAGGGACATGAAAGGACAGTGATTTGACAACATAGAAGAGATGAAGAATAAAATGAGGAAGGTGCTTCAGCCATTCAAACAGATGAGTGTGAAAAATTTTTCCAATAATGGAATTACAGTTTTGACAAATGTACTAAGTGTAATGGAGAGTTCTTTGAAGGTGATAAGGTAGTTTTGTAAAAAAAAATAACTAAAATACATCGCTTTGAATAAAATTCCGTTTCGGGGGGGTACACCCTCATATTACTTATAATATTTAAATACTACAAACCGATAAACAATTTGTTTTAAAAAATGCTAATAAATGTGTTGCTTGCTTACTGTTAAGGGAATCGTGTGGTGAGCTAAATAGTATCTCCTCTCCAGGTGGTCAATTTTTTTGTCACTAGAAACATTTGTTTAATTTAGCATGGTTCAGGCATCAAAAATGAGTTTCTTCATTAGCATCACTGAGTGAGCAAAATAAGGAGTTGTGGATTGTCACACTTATAGGTGGAAATATATAAACAAGATGCCAATTTAGTGATCATCCATCACACACAAAAATATATGTCAAGTGGTTTGTACTTGCACACAGTCTTAATTCATTCCTTCACTCTAGGAAAAGCTCTGAGGAGTCAAGTGATGATTACAACATTAATGAGGAGGGAATCAGAACAAGAGGAGGT
>NW_022103915.1:88361973-88363178 GCF_000313985.2 Echinops telfairi | reverse complement strand
CACCAAAGTTCTAAGGTTTATCCAAATTCCCTCATTAAGGGCCTTAATAGTTTGGGTTTTTTACCTGGAGGTCTGTGATCCACCTTGAGTTTATTCTTGTGCAGGGAGTGAGAAAAGGATCTTGCTTCATTTTTCTGCAGGTAAGTATACATGTTTTTCCAGCACCATGTGTTGAAGAGGGCATCCGCTTCCCATTTGATATTTTTGGGGTCCTTATCAAAGATCAGTTGTCTGTATGCTGATGATTTCATTTCTGAGTTTTCAGTTCTTTTCCATTGGTCTGAGTATCTGTCATTATACCAATACCATGAGGTTTGGGACACTGTGGCTGAATAATATGTGCTAAAGTCAGGTAAAACAAGACCTCCCACTTCGTCCTTCTTCTTGAGGAGTTCTCTGTTAATTTGGGGCTTCTTCCCTCTCCATATGAAGTTGGTAATCAGTTTTTCCATTTCTTTGAATAAAGATGCAGGTAATTGTATCTGAATTGCATTAAACTTATATAGTGCCGAATTCAAATCTTTACTATAGGCAGAATTGAAATCTTTACTATAGGCAGAATTGAAATCTTTACTATATTCAGTCTTCCAACCCATGAGCATGGGATATTCTTCCATTTGTTGAAGTCTCTCTTGGTTTCTTGTAATCGTGTTTGGTAGTTTTCCTCATATAAATCTTTTGTTCTTTTAGTCAGGTATATCCCTATATATTTCAATTTGTGCTTAGCTATTTTGAAGGGTAACACATTTTTTTATCCTTCTGTGGTCTTATCAGATGTGTATAGCAGTCTGATAGACTTCTGTTTGTTGATCTTGTATCCTGCCACTCTGCCATACTCTTCTATTGCTTCGAGTACTCCTCTTGTGGAACTTTTGGGATTTTCCATATGCAAAATCATATCATCTGCAAATAACGATAGTTTCACCTCTTCCTTCCCCACGTGGATACTTTGATGTCTTTTCTTTTCCTTATGCTGTTAGCTAAAACTTCCAGTATGATGTTCAATAAGAGTGGGGACAAGGGACATCCTTGTCTGGTCCACTTTTTCAGTGGGATTGTGTTAGTCTTTTCTCCATTGACTACCACGTTCGCTATTGGTTTTTCATATATAGCTTGTATTGTCTTGAGGAGGAATTTTCCTTCCATTCTTATCTTCTTAGTGTCTTAAACAGGAATAGGTGTTGGATGTTGTTGAATACTTTCTC
>NW_022103915.1:88358918-88360309 GCF_000313985.2 Echinops telfairi | reverse complement strand
CAGTTTTTAATGCCTGGGTTTGGTCCATTGATATTCAGGGTTATTATCTCCATCTGTGGACTCTGTGATGTCATCTTACAGCTTTTGTGTTTGGGTTTCCTACTTCCCTTTCTTATCAGTGTGTTGTGTATGTGTGTGTGTTCCATCTTGACTTCTTTCCACCCTTAAGCCAATGCTATCTTGGGGGCTGTTTTCTCTTTGTTGCCCTCTGAGTGGGTTTGTTCAATGTGGCAATCTCTTATTTATGCTTGGTGAGTGTTGTTCTTTTTCCCATACTGGGTCAGCAGGGATCTTTTGTAGGGCTGGGTTTATTCCAATGTATTCTTTGAGTTTTTACTTGTCTGAGAAGACTCTTACATCTCCATCTATCTATTTTCTTTACACACATCTAACTTTTAAAAAATGTTCATATAGAATATTGCAAAATAGGACTAAATACATATAATATTTTGTAAGTAAATGTAAAGTAAATGATAGCTCCTTATACTGCTTTATTTCTCAGTAAAATGCTAATAAAACATTTTCATTCTTGACTATCATAATTATACTAAGTGAAATTTGTCTTCTTGCAGTAAACCCCATGAAACCAGCAGTTAAAAGTGAAGCATTCATTGATGAACTTGAAGTCCAGCTTGTGACATCAGCTTCCACTGCCAGAAATCACATAAGGCCTCTTATTTCTGTTGTGACTGAAAGGGAAAGCTCAGGTCCAATACACAAACTATAGCTTTAAACCAGAATAAATTAAAATTTACCTCAAGAGAAAAACAAGTGAAATGAAGAGCATTGTAAAATTCTACATACACATTAAGAACTTTGTAATTGAGTTCATTTTGTATCTTTGGCTCTAGATTTCATAAAAAGTCATGCTGTCAGAGTAGACTCTCTGTCCAAGAAAACTTGGTAAGTTACCCAAACCTTAGAGTAGTCAACAATTTGCTATCAAAAGGACAACATTTATGAGAGGACAAGTTAGAAACATTTAGAAAGTTTAGGGGGAAAGGAGAAACAAAAACATAGAGAGAAAGCTGGATATTTGATGGTACATTATGGGGATTGAGATCCTAGAGATTAAGGAAGATGTATATGACTGCTGAATGTAAAACTGATCATCTGTTCTGTAAGTCTTCACCCAATTCACAAAAAGCACTTGAAAAGAAACAAACCTTGGAATAAAGAGGTCAAGGAATGAATCTGTGTATAAGCTTTGTTCTAAATAACACAGAGATCAAACATCCCCTATCACATAAATAATGCTCCACCATAATACATTGAAGCAGCAAATGTTTTCCACAAACATTTGTCCAAACACAAAGTATATTCAGTGTTCTGTTGCATTCTCACTGCATTTCATGCTTTAGATAGATTTTATAATAAACTTTATACTTGAA
>NW_022103915.1:88355505-88357674 GCF_000313985.2 Echinops telfairi | reverse complement strand
CAAATTTCAGAACAGATCAAGGATAAAATTGTGGGGCTTGATGGGTTCTTGTCCATGAGTATGTGTTCCACAGACAGAAAGAATGAAGAGAAGGCATATGAGGAGGAGAATGTCTCACTTGGAAATTATCCCAGAATTCTTCTACATATAATCAAACCTTGAACATCAGTAGAATGTGAATTATGGATAGGCAAGTAAACAAATTCTGGTTTCAATTTGTGTATATGCCAGCAAGTGTGAGGTGTTGAATAACATAAAATATAGTTATTATGTTGAACTAATCTTGAACTTAAAGTAGGGGAAAGGGACAGAAACAACACTTTATTTTCAACTGCGTGCGAGATGTTCAAGAAAAATATCTGCTCAATATAGTTCCACTATTATTTCTCAATATTTAGCTTTAACATGAAATATCATCTTGCCAGATGTCTTAATAGACAAAATTACAAAAATTTGTGTGTTTTATTTATTCCTTATGTGCAGTTAAGGGGCCCTGATGGCACCATGGGATAACATTGAGCAACTCACCACACAGTGGGCAGTTCAAATGCATCAGTAGAAGCAGGACGAGGCTGTCTGCGTCTATAAAGATTTGTTGTTTGGGAAATTTTAAGCAGCAGCTCTGCTCTGCCCTATGAGGTCACTGTGAGTCAGAATGGGCTCAGTGGCATTCCATTCAACTGCAGCTAATACATTGATGGGAGGCAATATGCTTTATGCTTTTCTGTATATTTAATAACATATCTGTTCTAACTATAGTGATCCCATATGACAGAGTAGCCATGTCTTTTTCCATTCAAGCAGCTAATGGGTTTGAACTTCCCACTTTGTGTTGTTAGCAGCCCAGGGTTTACCCCACTAGCCATGAATGTGTTTTCAATTCATTGCCAATACATATGATTTTTGAGTCATGAATTTCAAAAAAAATTTGGTGCCAAATTAAAATACTAAATTTATAAGGATGGTTCACCTGTGTAATGGTAAGCACACAACCAATTTTACAGATAGAACAAAACTTGTATAAGCACTTGAATGCTCATCATTTTGATTCTATCATAATCTAAGTTGAAATTTGTGGTAAAGTAGTTTTAATTTACAGTTTTATGTTATGTATAACTAAAATATTAACATCAACTCAATGTGTATTCAATGATATGAATACAACTTTTATCATATTTTCCCCCCTTATCTTATTATGTGAAGTTTTACATTTATTGAGGATACGGTTATCTTCATATTAGGTGTTGCTTGCCAAAGAATCACAAAGTCAGATTTTAAATACGTAAGTTCTGTATTACTTACAATAAATGTGATACTAGCTGAATTGCAAAGAACAAAATGCACAGTTAATGCATGATAATTATATGGAAAGTGAACAAATATACTGAATTATCCATATGGCTTAAAATATCAGAAATTGTGATAGCCAAAATGAAAAGTTGGATGTGGAACTACAAATACTAATTTTGTTTCTAAATACCTGTAGTACAATTACATAGAGCCTGGGTAGTAAGCATTATCAATCAGATCAAGTAAAGAAGTTGAACATGTAGTGAGTTTCCGTGGAGCTTACAGACGAAAAGCAGATGGAGAGGAAGGAATAGGCTGTCCACTGCTGAGGAATTAGCCCCTGAAGACTTTGAGAAGAGCAGAATAATAGTGTCAGATACAGTAGCAGAGGGCACGCCCTTTAGGTTGGAAGACCATCAAAATACAAGCACAGTAAAGCTGCCTTCTTCATGTAGTAGTAGTACTTGTTGTTGCTGTTGTTGGACTAAGTTGGGCTGCTAACCACACAGTCATCAGTTCAATCACCAGCTGCTCAGTAGAAAGAGGAGGCTTTCTACTCTTGTCAACAAGTTACCGTATTGGAAACCCATACTGGCAATTCCAGTTCAAAATCACCAGTTGATCAATGAAAGACAGGTCTTTCTACACCTGAAAAGAGCTACAACCTTGGACACTAAGAGGAGCACTTCTATCCTGCCCTGACGGGTCACTGTGGTATAGACTTGATGGTAGTGAGCATTATAGTATTACATTAAGTTTTCTATACATAAGAACGGACCTCATGGCAGGGAGTTTGGTGGGGTTTTTGTGGTTTGGGTTTTAGTGAAAGTCTCCAAGTTGGTTGACTTAGGAACAATTAAGATATCTACCTTATTCACT
>NW_022103915.1:88353054-88354292 GCF_000313985.2 Echinops telfairi | reverse complement strand
CCCTACTATAGAGGGTAGTTACGTAATGTCATCAGCTTGAAGAGATAGAAAAGTATAGCAGTGGCATTCAACCTGTCAGTCAGGTCACAGCCTGATGGTGCCCCTTGTGGGTGGGGCCTTCTCATAAGGAGGGCCCTGGGCATCTCCCCTTCTCTCTCAGCCTTCATCTTTCTGCTGGCGGATCCTGGTTGCTGTGAACCCTGTGATAAAGTCACCACCATTGGATCCACATGACTTTGCACCCACAGGTCTGTGACATGCCTGCATTCTGCATCAATGATTGTGGCTGAGTGAATCTGAAAAAGGATTAATGGACTAATTTTGGATTTATGGACTAGTATTAGAGTTATGGACTATTATTGGGGTTATGAACTTGATTTTGACTCGGTTGGTATGTTTGCTTAATATACAGTTACTTCTTGATGGAAAGCTCTTTCTTGCGCATATATGAGTATAATTGGATTTGTTCTCTAGTCAACCCTGCCAAACACAATATCTATATATCTATAGAAGAATTCATCTAATATTTTTTTCCATTTATTTTAGCTACTGTACATTCTAGAGTAACTTTCTGATTGTCTCCTGATGTATACTTTGATCTTTTCTTTCTTTCCTATCTTTTTAATGACTTATGGCTTTCTCCACATATGATCTTGATGTCATCCCACAATTACCTGATCATCAACCACTCTGTTCCACGTTGTTCTGGTCCACTCTACAATTGGTCTGTCCTACAGTTGACTTTGTTTTGGCTGATGAGACTGAGATTCTTCATTAAGTTTTCTCACAAATGTAGTCAATTTGATCCCTGTTGATTCCATCTAGTGATGTCCACATCTTTAGTCACCATTTATATTGGTGTTTTTTTTCATTTATATTGTTGAAGACAAGTATTTTCAATGAAGAAATCACTGAACTTGAAAAATGCTTTCATGCAACCTCTAGCATCATTTCTATCACCAAGTCCAGATTTTTAACCTCTTAATCCTTCCTCATTCTTTCCAGCGTTCACATTCTGATTGCCAGTAATGATCTTGATCAATTTCATACTAAAGGAGATGGTAGCATTCTTTCAATTTGTTCATCATGGCTGTAGTGACTAAAGTTGAATCAAAGATGTATTACCTGGTCTTCCTTACAGGCACACAGACATTATTCTATCATAGTCAGCATTGTACTTTAAGGTAGATCTTGAAATGCCTTTTGATGATGAATGTGACACCACTCCTCTTGAGTTT
>NW_022103915.1:88350738-88351900 GCF_000313985.2 Echinops telfairi | reverse complement strand
AGTTATATAGTTCTGTGAGCTGAGAAGACAATTTGTAGTATTTAGATGATTTTAAATGTATTGAGGCAGGCTTTGTTGCCCAACATGGTTTATATTTCAGGATGTTCCATGCACAACAAGAAAATAAAGCAAATAATGCTGTTTTGTGCTGTGTTCAGTATATACCTTGGAGGTCAAGTTGGTTGATTATGTTATATAGCTCTTCTATATTTTGGTGAATTTCCTTCTAATTCTGTCTAATGAAAGTGGTATATTGAAGTATCCTACTGTCATTACAGAGATGTTTATTTCTGTCTTTAATTCTGCTGAAGTTCAAGTGATATATTTTCTGGCTTTTTTGTTTGGATGCAGAGATATTCATTATGACCATGTTTTCTTGTTCAATTGAGCCTTTAACCATTATGTAATGTATTCATTTGTGTCTTATGCAGGTTTTAGCTTTAAGGTCTACTTTATCATGATTTAATATTGTTACTCCTGATCTTTCTTATTAACCTGATATATTTTTCCATATTTTGATTTTGAGTCTATTTTTGTCTTTCAGCCAAAATTGTTCTCTTATTCAGTATACTAATAGCCATCATGGGTTTTCTCTTCAGTTTTTTATTCCTTTGTTTTAGTATTGATGGAAACCTTATGATTTTCCTCTGCTTTATAGTGATGAGGTTTATTAATTTTCCTTGAGTTCAGTCTTGTGTGAGGTCCATTATTGGCAATGTCAAGTCAGCATGGATTGACAGTAGTTTTAGTACTGTTCCGTTTCTTTTTTCTCTGACCATATTTAGCTATTAAATACCACCAATTCCCTCTCCCTCTTCCCTCCCAGGTTTGGAAAGAGGGAACCGATTACAAGGATCTATATGTGACCTCCTCTCTGGGGGGCGGACAACAGAAAAGTGGGTGAAGGGAGACATTGGACAGGGCAAGAAATGACAAAATAATAATATATAAATTATCAAGGGCTCATGAGGGAGGGGGGCCAGTGGTGTGAGGGGAAAATGAGGGAGGGAGAAGGGAGGCTTGGGTGGAAAGGGGGAACCAATTACAAGGATCTATATGTGACCTCCTCTCTGGGGGGCGGACAACATTAAAGTGGGTGAAGGGAGACATTGGACAGGGCAAGAAATGACAAAATAATAATATATAAATTATCAAGGGCTCA
>NW_022103915.1:88348920-88350638 GCF_000313985.2 Echinops telfairi | reverse complement strand
ATTGTGATAAGTTGTATGAGCCCCTAATTTTAAAAAATGCCACCAATTGCTGACTGATTACACTATTGTTTTCAACAATGCCCTGAGGTATAAATTGTTCTAAAGAGCAATCTAATCAATTTCTAGGTCATTTGAAGGAATTGTTTCTGAGTTCATTGTTTGATATTTTTACCTGATCCCAAGAGACTTCCTCCCAGATGTCTTATTCCCTTCTTCCTAGCTGGCTATAGTTGAACCTATCTCCTAATTGCCTTTCACCACAGCTACCACTGTTTTTGAGAACGTCTTTAGGTTAGAACTCCTGCATGTTGTTCAGCAAATGAAGTGAGTTCCTTACATATGAGTTTAGGAGCTATCTGCATTATGGCCTCGTCCCTTTCCCAAGCAACATCTATGAGGCAAGACTCTGAAGCTAGGATCATAGACAATGAAAAGCTATCTTCTTTCTGACTATCACACCTGCTCTAGGAGCTGAGAAGTCAGGGAAAGGAAGGGCAGCAAGCTGAAATCCTCTCAATTTGCCTCTCCTGGAGTGGATCCACTGCTCCACGAGCCAGTGAAAGGGTGATTTCCTGCCAGCCACCCCATGGTAGAGATTCCAAATAGGACTCGGGAAGATAGGCTCTACTTCTCAATCATACACTTCTGGTGGTTAGCCTTGGCATCAGACTGCTGGTGCAGATGAGAAACACGGCTGTTCTTCTCCTGGGAAGGTAAGGGGTGAGCGATCCTCATGTTCTTGGGAGAAGATGGACTTTTGGGCACACTGAACTGAGGAGAGTGTGGAGGAAGTTGTCTTATTTCAAGTACTGCAGACCTTTTTTTTTACTGAACTATCACGTTTTCTTCAATAGATTTTTACATTTTTTTGTTGAAACTTAAGACAAATTCCAGGGGTTTTAATGGTTGTCTTAACACAATTTTCAGCAGTGTCAACAGTTTTTGCTGTAATGCCAGAAGGGAATCTCCTAATTTTATATTTTTGTTCTTTTAAAATGATTAATTTTAAAAGGAATTTTTAATTATAACTCGGACTACCCTTAATTAAGGCTATAAAATTGGATCTTTTCTTTGTCAAAATTTCTTTTGGAGTGGTATTCCAGGCATTTAGTATATCTTGCATTCAAGGCTGCTCCCAGACTCAGGTGAGTTCTAGTTCTTCTGCTTCTAAGCTTAATGGATCACCTGCTATTGGTTTTTATATTAAGCCAAAAAGAAAAGCAAATTCCCTGGATTAGTTATAAATATAAACATGACATGATATACTTATCATAATGACTTATGCTATATCATATATTTATATGATATATACGAATGTATATTATGTATAATATCTTGATTTTTCTCATACATATGCTTCACAATGGAATGTTAAGCTGTAATTATGTGATGGGTTTGTTAGCAGCTATTGTCTACTTATTAATATTAGTCCTAAAGTTATATGGCAAAGAAATAGACATTGTGCTGCCTGGGAATACTGACTCTCATGAAGACATTTCTTAGTTAGGCTCATTGTACAGCTGTCCCTTTGTTTTCATCAATGTTAATTTTACTTTGAACAAAACTTTCTATTCCCTTCAGGTCATGCGAATTCTCAGTAGAATTCCCAAGATGATTACACCAAAGACTGACTAAGTCAATGGTATATCAAGTGGTCTCTGAGAGCTAATATTCATTTTGGAGCATTAATATTGATCCAATAGCAACAAACATCAAAA
>NW_022103915.1:88342473-88347928 GCF_000313985.2 Echinops telfairi | reverse complement strand
TTTCTTTGTTTGGCATTTTTTACTTACATTTAAAATAACAGTATGCTTAGCATGGTCCAGAGCAGGCACGTCTTCTTTAAGTTACATTGTGCAATACTCTGCTTTCTGCCTTCAAATCAATGATCTTATCTGTATTTATGGCTATTTATTAATTAGTGCAACCTTTAAAATATCAACCCCATGAAATCAGGGTCTGTGTTTTTCAGTTCTTGAAATAGTATGCAGCAGACAGTAAATATTCATTAGAACGAGTAGTTGACTGGATAATCAAAATAACGATTTTGTTAAATACTTTGTAGCTATTTGTGAAGATTTTCTTTAATGCAACAATTTATCAACAACTTATTGATTGTCAATGTTTAATTTTGCTATTTGTCTCTTGTTAGTTCTTTAATTTTGGTCTGTTTTTGTATTTCTGCTTAGGTAACAACAAGTCAATGAATGAAGTGAATTACTCTGAGGTGTCTGAATTTGTGTTCCTGGGATTCTCTACCTCTAGACCAATGCAGCGTTTCCTCCTTTCTTTCTCTACAGTGTTTTATGTAACAATCGTCCTAGGAAACCTCCTCGTTGTGTTTACAGTGATTTTTGACTCGCATATGCACTCTCCTATGTATGTCTTGTTAGCCAACCTCTCATTTATTGACTTATGTCTTTCTACCTTAACCGTCCCTAAGCTGGCCTCTGACTTGTACTCTGGGCAAAATACCATATCCTTTCTGGGGTGTGTCATCCAGATTTTTGTACTTCACGTACTGGGTGGATGTGAGATGGTGCTGCTCACCGCCATGGCCTTGGACCGATACGTGGCCATATGTAAGCCCCTCCACTACCTGACCATCATGAGTCCACGGATGTGCATTTTGCTTCTGGTTAGTGCCTGGGTCATTGGTCTCATACACTCAGTGACCCAGTTAGCTTTCGTTGTCCATTTGCCTTTTTGTGGCCCTAATGAGATAGACAGTTTTTACTGTGATCTACCTCGGTTTATCAAACTTGGCTGCATGGACACCTACAGACTAGAGTTCATCATTACTGCCAACAGTGGGTTCATTTCCATGGGAACGTTCTTCCTACTGATTGTCTCCTACATCTCCATCCTGATCACTGTATGGAAACGTTCTTCAGGTGGCTTGTCTAAGGCTCTCTCTACTCTCTCAGCTCACATCAGTGTGGTGTTTTTGTTCTTTGGACCATGCATCTTTGCCTATGTGTGGCCATTTCCCACAGTGCCAGTGGATAAATTTCTAGCCATTTTGGACTTCCTGATCACCCCCATCCTGAATCCTGCCATCTACACATTGAGGAACAAGGACATGAAGATGGCCATGAGGAGACTGAGTAGTTGTTTCCTGAGTTTGATGAAATTCTCCTGAACAATTTATTAGTGTACAAGTGTGCTATTCTGTAAGCACTACTGTTCATATAAAGTGTGAATGGTTACACTATATTGTAATAAATTTGTTCCAAATTAATGACAATGATATCATTATGTATTTAAGTATTTACCTAATGAATTTTTATAGTTATAAAGCTTTAGAAGACATTAGTTATAAATTTTTAGAATATTGCATACACATCTTTTTGTGACCTGTATTTTGACTACTTCATGGAACATCTTAACCTAAGAGTTCTATTCGCAGAGTTATTCATGAAGGCTGTTATTTTTCTTTATCACTGAGATAAAAAAATCTCCACCTACAGGAGGAATGACTGAATCACAGTTAAGCTTTGGCTAACAAAGCAGTCTCATGTTCCATGTTGTTCCAGACTTCATGTTCCTGTTTTCATTTCTTTACTTTGTTATTTTAGGACTTGCAATAGTTATGTGAAAATTTCACAATAAAGATTTTCAAATTCTGTTTAGAAAAATACAAGGGAGTCTACTCTGATAATCACAGAATTGTCCTGGGTTGAAATGGAATTCACAGAAATTTCTTTAAAAAAAATAAAAGATTGGAGAGCAAGATGGAAACACTGCCGTCAGAAGTGTATCAACCCAAATGGAGGATCTGTCAAGAAACAAGAGATAAATATTTTTAACATTTGAAATTTTATTCCAATATAGTTGTATAAAAATGCTAATTATAACAAAGAATACAATAATATATGGAATAAAATTTGCAACATTTAATTTTGTCTTCACTTAAGCAATAAGAAATGTTGCTATTACTACTTAAACCCAAATGTTGTTACTGCTTGACTTCAGGCTGGAAATAAGTTTGCATTATTTCTAGCAATACTTTGATACATCCCCTCGTGTTTATAAGTCATTGGATTTGCCTCTCTACAGAGCCCAGGATAAGACAACACCGTTGGTTATGAGGTTCAGAGCTGCTGTCACGTTCCTATATCAATTATTTCCTGTGGTCAAATAACTCAGTTTAATTATACTAAATGGTGGGCGTATTGATTAGCTGTTGAACTATTTCATATCATTCTAGGTAGTTTTCAATGACCATTTTATATGACTGCTGATGAAATTCATTCTGTCATAAAATAGTATTAAATCAGTTTGCTTTGGAAAGCATTTTATAGGACAAGGATTATTTTAATAGCTTGTTTAGAGTCTAAAAGATTCAGCTAGACTTTTAAAAGGAAATGAAGGAATAGTATTTTTCATTATGAATTGACTTTCAGTCATACAATTTAGCTGAACGCATTGTTTGTCAAAATCATACTTGTCCTGACTCCTCTCTGTCTTTGATGTTTAGCTAAAATCATTTTAATATTACATAACATAATCAATATATGAAATTTTCATTCATTTCACACTCTCAAGGCCATGTCACATATGTTGTTGTCAGGTGCCATTGACTCAATTCCACTGGTGGCATCTTGGAGAACAAGGCAATAGCAACCAATGCCTGCTCCTGCACCATCATAGTCGTTGCCGCGTTACACCATTGCCATCGCTCCATCACACTCAGGATAAGAGCTCCCACTTTTTTAGGGACTCTCTCCCAAGCATGCTGTTCTGATCCAGGAGTTAGTTCCTCCTGAGAAGATGTCTGAAATAAGCTAAGTTAAGCCTTCCATCTTTACTTCTAAAGAACATTCTAGTTGTATTTATTCCAAGACATATTTGTTCATCCTTCTGGAAGACAATGATATATTTAACATTTTTCACCAACATCATAATCCATAACTGCCTATTCTTGTTTGCTCTTACTTTGTCATTCTCCAGTATTTGATGTGACTTTGATCAAATGCACACTAGTCATCCAAGTTATATCTTTTGCTTGCAATATTTTAAAAAATGCCTTTTTTTTTCACAGATTTGCAGTGGAATATTGTTCATCTAAGTGTAATTAAATCCTTGACTACCTAACATTTTTTCCTTTATCATGCTTATTAAACCAGTTGTAAAGACATTTTTATGTTAAGCTGTTATCCACACTGAATGCTGTGCATTTTAAAATTGATTCGTCTGCAATTTGGTACCTTGTGTGATGCTGTGATGCTGGAAGCCAGTACATCAGTGAGCTACAGTGGACTGGTCTTTCCATTTTGAACTGGACAGGTATATGGTCTACCTTATCAGAAGAAACAAATGAAGAGAAATAGTGTTGCATTCCTTGTGTCAAAAAGTACATTTCAAAAGCCATCCTGCAGTATCATGATGTCAATGATAGAATAATAGCTATCTTCTGAAAAGAAAGACCAGTTTATATGACAATGATTCAAATTTTTACGCCAACCCTTAATGCCACATTTTACCATCTTCTGAAGTCTAAAATTGGTCAAAAATACAAGATCTTGTATGAAACTTGATATCAATTTAAATATATTTGTTAATAGTGTATGTTGAAAGGGGGTTATTTTAGTAGTATTGTGTTTGTCACTAAGAACATGTAGAGTTAGTTCTTTCTCATGCATGCTTTTCTTACCAGTTCAGTCGTCATGCGGTATGCAACCTCATGAGAAGGTCAATAAGAAGGCCACTGGGAAAATCACATGGACTATGGTTCCCCTTCCACTACTCTCGGTTTATAAGATACAACTTCACTAAGTGTTTATTACAGTAGAATCACTACCATTTCATAGGTTTGTTTAAAAGAACTGAGGTGGTATTTATAAAAAGTTTATAATATTTTAAAGCTAAACAGAGCTATGAATTATTATTTTTAAGTTACAGAATAAAATAAAAGGAAGGTCATACAGTGGTGGTTAATATTATGATTTGAAATATGAGACAAAGTACCTCATAATATTGGTGTTGTCACTTAGCATAGTGATCTTTGATAATATAATATTCTTGGTACTTATTTAATACTAATATCTCTAAAACTGAGTGTTGTAACTACACACATGGGGTAAAGCATGTACAGGTTAATTAACTTATTAATAGACTTTAATAGAATTTTAAATGATGACCCTTTAAAGAGTTTATTAATAATTATATCTTGTTTACTTCTATTATTGCAAATGATTTTCAGTTTATAAGTAGACATTCACATACAGGGAAATGATTTTCTTAGAATGTATTTTGCTGTCATTGTTAATACATACTTTTCCTTGTATGATAAATACAAAAACCAAATGCCTAGGAATGTTTTCACACTGAAAATCATGGGAACAGAAACGGAGGATTCCCTGAAGAATGAGCTGGGAACTCAGGCCCAGAGGCATCGAATGGTCACCAGGAGCTGTGGTTGGAGCTTTCTTGGATTAGAGCAGTTGTGAGCAGCACTACTTGCCCTTGCCAAAGAGGGAAGCATACAGGTAAAGATACCGTAATAGTTGAAACTTTGGTTTCTGGGGTCTTTCTTGTGGACAGGAAAGTAGGGAAGAGGAAATTGAAGCCAGTTAGTTGCCTACTCATTTCTTAGCTATTTTCCTCGTAGTAAGTACTTATGCCTGAACATTAGAATATCCACTACTCTCTTTTTCTTCGTCTCTTCTTTCCCTCAAGTCTCTGCTATCTTTATTTCTAATTTCCAATTCAATATGCATTTATTGAATGCATATTGAAATCCTGGCCAATAGAATAGAACAAAATATCAAACAAACAAACAAAAAAAGAAAGTAAGAAAAGAAACCAATATAAAACAAACAAGCATGATCAAGATGCATTCATACCAAATATTCAAGGATGGCTGAATATTACAAAAAAATTAATGTAATCCATCACATAAATGAAATAAAGAATTACAACATGATTGTATCAATAGACACAGAAAATTCATTGATTATAGCTAACATCCATTCTTGATTAAAACAAAACAACAGCCGTAAAACACAACAAAATAAAACAAAAGAGAAATTTCTTTTTCTTTTAGTAGACAGTGGCTGGGTCTTCGGTGATTTTATTTTAACAGAGAAACCAGGCTGTACTAAGCCTCCACGATTAGAGCAGATGGTGGCTATCTTTCCAGAAGTGGAAGTTTGAGCTCTCCTGGTAGTACCCACCAAGGTAGAAGGCACAGCCCCGAGTGCGCCCTCTCCTGGTCCT
>NW_022103915.1:88340512-88341841 GCF_000313985.2 Echinops telfairi | reverse complement strand
GCTGGTGGGTCTGTAAATATGTGCAATCACTGTGGAAAGTGATATGACAAAACCACCAAAAAAATGGGACAAGAAATTCCATATGACCCACTAAGTTTCTGTTTAATACATACCCTAAAGAAGTAAGAGACCTATCATGAGCCGACGTTGTTGTATCTCTCTTAAAAGCTTCAGTGACTCCCAGAATGAGATCTGGGGGCCCCATCTCCACATGGGCCCACCAGGAGCTGGCTCTGGCAGAAGCCGCGGCGGTGAGGCCTGGGTGGAAGGCAACGGCGCCTCCGGAGAGGACGCGACCAGAGGGCAGCAGGGCCATGGTGGGCGGCAGGAGGGCAGTGGTTCGCAGCTGGCAGCAGGACAGACCAGAGGACAAGTGGGCTCAGACTCTCCAAAAGGGAAATTTCTTAACACAATAAAAACCGTATTTACGAAAAGCCAATGGCCAACTTTTTGATCAACAGGGAATCATGTAAAGCATCCCCCTGTGGACAGTAGTCAGACAATGACGCTCCCTACAACCATTTTTATGCAACATTGTGCTGAATGAGTAGACAAAAAAGATATCAAAAGAATATAATTTGGCAAAGAAGTAAAACAATCCCTAATCACATGATACAATTTTATATGTAGAAAACACCACCAACAATACAAAAGAGATGGTTGGAAGCAGTCAGAAGATTTGGCCATGTGGTTGGATAGGAGATTAACATATAAAAATCAATTGAATTCTTGTATACTAATGATGAGAGCTCTGAAAAAGAAATCAAGAAAATAATCTCAATTACAATAGCTACACACAAGATGAAGTAACTAGAAATCAACCTAACCAGAAAAACAGAAGACTTTCACAAAGTAAACTACAGAGGACCATTCCAAGAAACCAAAAGACCTTTGCAAAGGTAAGCATATCCTATGTTCATGGACAGGAAGGCTCAATATCATGAAAATCTCAGTACCACCCAAAGTAATCTGTAAATACAATGCCATTCTCACCCAAATTCTAACTTCATTCTTTATATATAAAGTAATGATTAACTTCATATGGGGCAGAAAGAGACCCAGGATAAGGAAGGAATGATTAAAGAAAAACAAAGTAGGAGGCCTCAAACTACCAAAGGACCAAAAAACATTAACTAGAAAGGAGATAGTCTCTTCAATAAATGGCAAAATGGGTAGAATTAAATCTCCATCTGAAGAAGAATAAAATAGGACCCATACCTCCCCCCATGTTCAAAAGCAAACTGAAGATGACTCAAAAACCGCAATGTAAACTTCAGAGGTATGAAGATCACCAATGAGAAAATAGGGATAAATGTGAGGGGTCAATTC
>NW_022103915.1:88338839-88340412 GCF_000313985.2 Echinops telfairi | reverse complement strand
CTCCATCTGAAGAAGAATAAAATAGGACCCATACCTCCCCCCATGTTCAAAAGCAAACTGAAGATGACTCAAAAACCGCAATGTAAACTTCAGAGGTATGAAGATCACCAATGAGAAAATAGGGATAAATGTGAGGGGTCAATTCCAGGCATATGCATACATCCAACATCAGGAAGGAAGCACACACAATAGAAGACAAAATAGATGACGAACCTACAAAAACTATTACCCCATGTGCATCCAATGACATCATCAAAGGACTAGAGGAAAGCCCGTGGACCGGGCAAAAATACATTTAGCAATGACCCCGAACACTAGAAATAATCTCTAAAAGCACAATACTGCAATAGCTCTGTAAGAAAAAACCAAATAACCCAAATAAAATTTGGGGAAAAGACATGATAGTTCACCCAAAGAGACGTTCGAATGGCAAACAGACTCATCAAAACACATTCACAATCATTAGTCATACTAGAGATGAAAATCAAAACAATAATGAAATCTCACCTTACACTAGCAAAATAAGCCCATGTCCAAAACAAAACAAAACAAACAAAACCAGAAAAGAACAATTGTTGGAGAGGGTGTGGAGAGATTGGAACTCTAATTTATTGCTGGTGGGTCTGTAAATATGTGCAATCACTGTGGAAAGTGATATGACAAAACCACCAAAAAAATGGGACAAGAAATTCCATATGATCCACTAAGTTTCTGTTTAATACATACCCTAAAGAAGTAAGAGACCTATCATGAGCAGACGTATACACTCTCATGTTCACCAAAGTACTTTTTTACAATTACAAGAATTTGGAAGCAACCAGAAAAAATTCCAGCAGAAGACTCGATAAAGACACTTTAGTACATACACACAATGGAATACTATGCATCTCTAAGACACATTGAAGAACCACAAAGTATCTCATGACATGCATGTACTTAGAAAACATTATTCTGGGTGCAGCTAGTCAATCAGAAAAGGACAATTATATGAGACCACTACTATACTGATAAACACCAACAAAGAGCCTGACACCTGTTCACAGGTCAGGTAATCATTTAAGATGGCCTCTCGAGCACTATTGTGATGTGATTGTCTAATGCTTATGAATATTTATCTCTCACTTATCATACATCTTGTGTTATTCTGGGTAGACTAGAGAAACAAATCCATGGACACATGTGTGTATAAGAAAGAGATTTATATACAAGAGTAATTGAACATTGAGAAAACATCCCAGCCCAGTCCAGATCAACTCGTTAAGTCCGATATTAGCCTATATCACATGCAACGATGCCAAACTTAGATCTATAAAGCCATCTTCATACTCATAGAACACTTGCAGTGAAGCCAAATGAACGATGATCTCAAGCCAGTGGGTAGAAAGTCTATAGGTCCAGTGGCGTTGTAAGCATCTCAGCGCTGGCAGAGGTCTCTCTGTGGCTTTTCTGGCTTCTGAAGTCTGGTTGCATCCATGTGGCTTGTCTTCTGCAATGTCTCCCATGGAGTAGCAGAGAGAGAGAGAGGTGTCTTCCACCTCCAAGGAGGAAATACCAGATTTCCCAGAATTCTCAG
>NW_022103915.1:88335565-88338587 GCF_000313985.2 Echinops telfairi | reverse complement strand
TGAATCCTTAAATTGACACCAGATTAGGTGACTACCACATATCTGAAAAAATGCTTCTTCACAGAAGGCCCCACTTCAGATGGGGTCATTTGGCATTTAGCAGGAAGTGGGAAAGACTAAGTAAATCCTGCCATCTAGCAGTTTCCTATGGTTACCCTGGTTTAATAGACTGTCATACAAGGGTGCTAGTAAAGGGACTGAAATACTCTGTTGGACTTAAACCTGAAACCCCCTGGGATGGAGGAAGTACATGGCTGCTATCCCATTATCATGCACTTTGAAGTTATGGGACTGTAATAAAATTTTGTTTTTGAAGCTCTTCTAGAATTAGCAACCTAAGACCAATGTACATTTCCATATTCTCTTTGCTATTTTTGGCATGTATTAGTTCTGCAGGCATTGATCGACCTTAGTGAATGAATGGTATTGAAATGTTTTGGCTTGTGTACAACCCTTATTGTTTTCAGTCACTTAAGTTTTCAACATGTATAGGCAAACATTCTATGCCCAATAAACTCCAATAGATATGTTCGTATTCCTTTTCACACTAGTATTTTAAATTCTATATCATTAGCTGGACTAAAGATATTCATAATAGAATTACTAAATGTCCCTTGTATGCTATTCAAATTATTTTTTAAGAACCTAATTATTTTTTAAGAACCTGCCTCTAAAGTAGATGAAATATATATAACTTTAGATCCATGAATGGATTTGAGCTCATACTTAATTGTAAGCCCTAGTCCAAGAGCAATTTGTTTTGTTCTTTTGATTGCTAAATTGAATAGTCTGAACTGAAACACTCTATTAAAAACACTTAAAAAAAACACTTCATCAAATGATTCCAGCAAACGTGTCTATTCCTGAAAGAAAACCCCAAATACTCGGTGCACAATGCTTGTATTAGACACTAGCTTTCATTTACATATCTCCTGATAGGCCGTTACAACAAAACTTTATATACCATGCCCTGAGAAACATTAATTTTTACTTATATTGACTAGTCCTTGTCCCTCCCTGGCAAAATGGAGTATGTTTTGAAACTGTTACATTATGGATGCATGAAAGTTGGTTTTATTCCTACCTATCCTTTCTGGAAAAAATATATATTCTCAGTTCATTTGTCCTGAACCAATATTTTATTTTGTTTAGGGGAAAAAGATAAATAAAAACACAGGGGGAAAGCTGGATATTTGATGGTACATTATGGGGATTGAACTCATAGAGATGAAGATGTGTATGAACTGATGAATGTAAAATTGATAATCTGCTCTGTAAGTCTTCACTCAATTCACAAAAGGCATTTGAAAAGAAACAAACCTTGGAATAAAGAGGTCAAGGAATAAATCTCTCTATAAGCTTTGTTCTACCCATAACACAGAGATCAAACATCCCCCCTCACATAAATAATGCTCTACCATAAATACATGGAAGTGGCAAATGTTTCCCCCAAACATTTGTCCAAACACAAAGTATATTCACTGTCTGTTGCATTCTCACTGCATTGCATGCTTTAGATAGATTCTATAATAAACTTTATACTTGAAGAAGAAGTGAATCACAGATGATGATGTTTCTGTCATGAAATGCCATCACTGTCATGCTGTGGTCGGTCGCATGCTGCAGTGAAAGCTTTACAAACACCATCAGGGGCAACCAGAGTATCCATGGAGCTTATAGACCAAAAAGAGATATGGAGAGAAAGGAATAAGCTGTCGACTGCTGAGGAATTCGCCACTGAAAACCTTAGGCATGGCAGAATAATATTGTCAGATATACTACCAGAAGGTACACCCTTTAGACCATCAAAATACAACCACAGTAAAGCTGCCTTTTTAATGTAGTTGTTGTTGTTGGACTAAGTTGGGCTGCTAGCTACACAATCAGCAGTTCGAGTCATCAGCTGCTCAGTAGAAAGAGGAGGCTTTCTACTCTTGTCAACAAGTTACCATCTTGGAAACCCATACTGGCAATTCCAGTTTAAAATCACCAGTTGATCAAGGACAAGTAGAAAGACAGGACTTTCTACTCCTGAAAAGAGCTACAACCTTGGAAACGCAGAGGTGCAGTTCTCCCCTGTCCGATCGGGTCACGATGGTCTGTGTAGACTAGATGATAGTGAGCCCTGTAGCATTACTCTAGGTTTTCTATATGTAAGACTTGACTTCATGGAAGTTAGTTTGGTGGGGCCTTTGTGGTTTGGGTTTTAGTGAAAGTCTACAAGTTGGTTGACCTAGGAACAATTAAGATATCTGATTTACTCACTTGAGAACAGAAATCATTTAAAAACTATTATTATAGAAGGCAGTTCTTTATTAGCGGACTCCTTAGATTTTCTGAGACTGTAAGAATTGACAGAAGCAGCCACCACTTATCTGTCAACATGTCCTACTGTGGTGGCTGGTGTGTTGCTGTGATGCTGAATGCTGTGTATTTGGAACACCACCAGGCTCACCCAATGTGAAAAGTCTTTAGAGGAACTTCCAGTCTAAGAACAGGTGAGGAGAAGGAATTGGTTCTTCACTACTAAGTGATGAGCTATTGAAAGCCTCAGGACTAGCAGCAGAAAATTGTCAGATATACTATTGGAAGATGAACCCCTGAGGTTGGAAGGCACTCCTAAACCAACAAAGAGCTTCATCTTCAAAGTAGAGTAAATCTCAATCATATGGATGGAGTAAAGTTTTGGGGCCCTTCATTTGCTCTTGGGGTACATATCAAAGAGAGATGTAACAGCTAGGAACATCCATTAATGATTACAATGTATACATATGAACTTTGAAACTGGGAATATTAGAAGTCTTCAATAAATGGAATGAGCTGGTGTCTAGAGAAACAAATGCAGTGATACTCGTCTATATACAAGAAAGTACTTTATATCAAGAGGCAATTTTACATCAAGGTGCCACACCTCAGTCCAACCCAAATCTATAGGTTCAATACTATTCAGAACCCAATTCAGACTCAAGTCCCTGACCCTGAAAGGTGACGGGGGAAATAGGGAGACCACAGGCCAGTGAGT
>NW_022103915.1:88333862-88334977 GCF_000313985.2 Echinops telfairi | reverse complement strand
GTGGCATTCAACCTGTCAGTCAGGTCACAGCCTGATGGTGCCCCTTGTGGGTGGGGCCTTCTCATAAGGAGGGCCCTGGGCATCTCCCCTTCTCTCTCAGCCTTCATCTTTCTGCTGGCGGATCCTGGTTGCTGTGAACCCTGTGATAAAGTCACCACCATTGGATCCACATGACTTTGCACCCACGGGTCTGTGATGTTCCTGCAATCTGCATCAATGATTGTGGCCGAGTGTATCTGAAGAGGGATTTATGCACTAGTATTGGAGTTATAGATTTGATCTTGATTGGGCTAGGATGTTTGCTTAATATACAATTACTTCTTGATATAAAGCTCTCTTGTAAACATATATGAGTGTCACTGGATTTGTTCTCTAGTCAACCCTGCCAAACAAAATATCTATACACCTATAGAAGAGTTCAGTTAATACAAATAATGCATTTTTTCCATTTGCTTTAGCTACTGTACATTGTAGAGTAAGTTTCTGATTGTCTCCCTATGTATACTTTGATCTTTTCTTTCTTATCTTTTTAATGACCTATTGCTTTCTCCACATATGATCTCGATGTCATCCCACAATTATCTGATCATCACCCATTCTGATCCACGTTGTTCTGGTCCACTCTACAGTTGGTCTGTCCTACAGTTGACCTTGTTTTGGCTGATGAGACTGAGATTCTTCATTTACTTTTCTCACAAATATAGTCAATTTGATCCCTGTTGATTCCATCTAGTGATGTCCACATCTTTAGTCACCATTTATATTGTTGAAGACAAATATTTTCAATGAAGAAATCATTGGACTTGAAAAATGCTTTCAGGCAACCTCTAGCACCATTTCTATCACCAAGTCCATATTTTTAACCTCTTAATCCTTCCTCATTCTTTCCAGCTTTCACATTCTGATTGCCAATAATGATCTTGATCAATTTCTTACTAAAGGAGTTGGTAGCATTCTTTCAATTTCTTCATCATGGCTGTAGTGACTAAAGTTGAATCAAAGATGTATTACCTGGTCTTCCTTACAGGCACACAGACATTATCCTCTCATAGTCAGCATTGAACTTCAAGGTGACCAGATTTAAAGTGGGACAAGATTGACCGGGGGTGTGGGGG
>NW_022103915.1:88328223-88330528 GCF_000313985.2 Echinops telfairi | reverse complement strand
CAATGTTCATCTGCTACCTTAATACTAAACCTATAAATATATGCACATAGACATATTTCCCCATCATCATATATAAATATATTTACATATGTACATGTCTTTACTTAGACATCTATAAATGCCATACATCTCCCAGTTTCTCCCTCCACCTCCTCTCAAATTCCTCCAGTTCCACAATCACGCTCAGTCTTCATTTGGGTTTCAGTAATTTCTCTCTGTTTCATTGCCCTTGATCAATCCCTACCAGGCCTCTGGTACCCTCCTTGCCACTGATTTTGGATCACTGGTGCTTTAGTATTGATGGAAACCCGATGATTTTCCTCTCCTTTATTTTAATGAGGTTTATTAATTTTCCTTGAGTTCAATCTTGTGGGAGGCCCATTATTGACGATGCCAAGTCATCATGGATTGACAGTGGTTTTAGTCCTGTTCCCGCCCATTTTTCTCTGACCATATGTAGCTATTAAATGCCACCAATTGCTGACTGATTACAGTGATTGTTCTCAACAATGCCCTTAGGTATAAATTGTGCTAAAGAGCAATCTAATCAATTTCTAGGTCATTTGAAAGAATTGTTTCTGACTTCATTGTTTGATATTTTTACCTGATCCCAAGAGACCTCCTCCCAGATGTCTTATCCCCTTCTCTCTAGCTGGCTATAGTTGATCCTATCTCCTAATTGCCTTTCACCACAGCTACCACTGTTTTTGAGAGTATCTTTAGGCTAGAACTCCTGCATGTTGTTCAGAAAATGTAGTGAGTTCCTTAGGGATACGTTTAGGAGCTATCTGTGTTATGGCTTGGTCCCTTTCCCAAGCAGCATCTATGAGGTAAGACTCTGAAGGTAGGACCACAGACAACAAAAAGCTATCTTTTTTCTGACTATCACACCTGCTCTAGAAGCTGAAAACCAGGGAAAGAAAGGGCAGCAAGCTGAAATCCTCTCAATTTGCCTCTCCTGGAGTGGATCCACGGCTCCACGAGCCTGTGAAAGGGTGATTTCGTGCCAGTCCCCCATGGTAGAGATTCCAACCACGACTCAGGAAGATAGGCTCTACTTCTCAACCATACACTTCTGGTAGTTAGCCTTGGCATCAGACTGCTGGTGCAGATGAGAAACACGGCTGTTCTTCTCCTGGGAAGGTAAGGGGTGAGCGATCCTCATGTTGTTGGGAGAAGATGGACTTTTGGGCACACTGAACTGAGGAGAGTGTGGAGGAAGTTGTCTTATTTCAAGTACTGCAGACCTTTTTCTTGTTAACTGAAATGTCACGTTTTCTTCAATAGATTTCTGAATTTTTTGTTGAAGCTGAAGACAAATTCCAGGGGTTTTAAATGGTTGTCTTAACACAATTTTCTGCAATTTCACTTGAGATCAGATCTGCCAGGCTTCTCATGTGGTCATGCCAGAAGTGAATCTCCCAATTTTAGATGTTCATTCATTTAAAATGATCAATTTAAAAAGGAATTTTAAAGTATAACTCAGACTGCTCTTAATTAAGGCTATAAAATTGGATTTTGTCTTTGTCCAAATTTCTTTGGCAGTAGTAGTCCAAGCATTTAGTGTATCTTGCATTCAAGGCTGTTCCCAGACTCAGGTGAGTTCTAGTTCTTCTGCTTCTAAGCTTAATGGATCACCTGCTATTGGTTTTTATATTCAGTCTAAAAGAAAAGCAAAAACCCTGGATTAGTTATAAATATAAAGATGACATGTTATACTTAACATAATATATAATGTATATAATATCATGAATTTTCTCATACATATGTTTCACAATGGAATTTTAAGCTGTAATTACTTCATAGGTTTGTTAGCAGCTATTCTCTACTTATTGATATTAGTCCTAAAGTCATATGGCAAAGAAATAGACATCGTGCTGCCTGGAAATACTGACTCTCATAAAGAGATTTCTTAGTTAGGCTCATTGTATAGTTGTCCCTTTGTTTTCGTCAATGTTAATTTTAGTTTGAACAGAACTTTCTATTCCCTTCAGGTCATGAGAATTCTCAGTAGAATTCCCAAGATGATTACACCGAAGACCCACTCCATCAATGATGTATCAAGTGGTCTCTGAGAGCTCATATTCATTTTGGAGCAATAATTTTGTCCCAATAACAACAAACATCAAAAGAGAAAACAATTGAAAATGAGATATGTATAGCTGAAGAGATTGATTTCTGATATATATTCTTTTTTTATGATCAGGTAAATGGGTACTAAAATAATAACATAGATAGTTTGCTGAAATACAAGATTTGTATCTCTTTTTTCTAGTTCAGAAACTTTATTGAATATATCATGGGA
>NW_022103915.1:88326062-88327593 GCF_000313985.2 Echinops telfairi | reverse complement strand
ATATGTTTCAAACATAATACCAAGTTTAATGTGGTTTGGGAGAAAGAGGAAACTAACCTTAAGGAAGTGATATATGAATTGTGATATAGAATGGAAGCTGTTCGCAGAATGAAAAGTACATTCATCTGTTCGGTCATAGAAACACTAACGGGCAAAGCCAGATTTCCTTCCTGTTAGCTGGAGAGGGAGGTAAAGCGAGGATGAGGAGGGAAAAGGGAGATCACCCAAGAAATAAGTCTGAGTATTTATTGTGAAGGGAATATCGCCAAACCTTTTAGGAAGGAATTGCCATAAATCAGGTGAGTTTCAAAGAGATTGCCTTTTCTCCTTTACATCTTTCCTTTTGCTTATTTCTCGACCCCCCAACCCACCAACCCCAGTATGTTTGTAGTAAATGTGTCTGTCACTGAAGACTCCAAGTCCATTCAGTTTTACTTTCCTCCTTTTTCAGCTGCTCCGATCACCATATCGATTTGAGAGAGAAGGGTGCTGGAGGGTTTTTGTTTAGTTTTGTTTCATGAAGCAATTTTTATTTTTAAAAATTTCATTTATTTTTTTATTTTCTGTTCAACCCTCCATTATTTTCCTCCCATCCCTTTCTTCTCCCTATTCCCACCCTGTAATTTCTGTGTTTCTTTTAATTTCATGTTTTCGCTACTGGTCTTTATCCTCTCTTTTGCTATCAACTCCATCAATAAACATCTCTCTCTATATATGTAAAGCACAGTATTGGAAATACAAGCTGCACTATAGACTGAACCTCTTGTTGGGAATTTTTTTCTTCATCTACTAGTGAAGTTTTGTTTTATATATTTTTCAACACATCTGTAGATTTTCTTCATTTAAATGTTGTGAATTTTGTATATCTGCCTTGTATCTGAAAATTGACATATTTTTCTTAATAGATGTTAGTATTTTAAAGACATCTGAAGTACAGAAAATAAGATTCTTAAGAATTCAAATTCAACTATAGTCATATCTTTCTAAATTAATGATTAAAATTTTGTTTATCTCTTCAGATCTCTCTTGTAGAGATCAATAACTACAGATTATTTCATATTTAAGTGCATTGTAATACAATTCTAATATTTAAATTTTTGTTCTTATAAATATTTATTATTCCTATTAAAAAACTAGTGTAATGAACCTATGAACCTCTGAACATATAAGATATAGATGTATATACGTTAATGCATCTGCATACACACATTTATACAAATAAGCGGTGCTTGTTTCCTTTAGTTTTGATACCTGATTCATTGATTTCACTTGGATTTGAACATTTTAAATTCTTACATGCATTATTAGTTTTCATTACAGCTAATAATTATTATAATGACTTTTATTCACAAAGGGCGTAATCTCTCTTTTTAAAATTGTTTTTCAACAACAACAACAAAATCCCACTGAATTAACATAGCATTTTCTTAATGACTGTGATATACATTTCTTTAAATTAGCTTCTCTTTTTTTTTTAAATCAATTTATTGGGGCGCATAAAATTCATCACAATACATAGATCAATTGTGTA
>NW_022103915.1:88323377-88325154 GCF_000313985.2 Echinops telfairi | reverse complement strand
CTGTGGACTTTGTTGTTTCCGAGCTAGATGGCCGCTTGTTTGCCTACAAGCCTTTAAGACCCCAGACGCTATATCTTTTGATAGCCGGGCACCATCGGCTTTCTTCACCACATTTTCTTATACACACATCTGTCTTCAGCGATCATGTCGGGAAGGTAGATATCATGAAATGACCATTTAGCTGAGCAAGGAGCTCTTGTATTAGGGGAGTGTGCACGAGGAGGCTAAATGTCCACCTGCCACCCTACTACCAAACCTATAATTATTTGCACCTAGGTCCGTTCCCCCCTTGATCTTAAATATATTTACATATGTACATGTCTGTATTTAAGCTTGTATGTATGCCCTTTGCCTCCTACTTCTTTCCTCTATTTCTTTACACTTTCCTCCAGTCCCAATACCATGTTCAGCCTTCATTCTGGTTTTGGTAGTTCCTCGCAGTTGCCTTGCCCTTGGTCACTCCCTACCAGTCCTCCAGTCCCTTCCCTACCATTGGTCTTGAACCAATATTTTTTTTTAAAGGTGATTAGTTTTTCAAAAAAATTATTTTGCAACTGAAAATCTTTATTTGGAATTAGAACACTAATTTCAAGTATAATAATCAGTATTCCTACTTCTTGATATATTGCCTCTTTTTTTTAGCCATCAGACAGTCACATTAATTGTCCGAGTCTCTCTTGTTCAACAAACCCCCACCACCACCACTTTATTGGATTTCATAAAATTCTCCATCCAATGTCCTTATGATGGGGCCACCTAGCATCCCCCTGGTAAAGATTCCTTTTGCCCACAACTGTTGTTTCTTCATGCTTCTGGGCTTCTGCCACGCCGCTTTCTCTGCCTCTCTTTCTCTTCAGACTCTTCCTCCAGGAACTAACTCCGGTGGTCTTCATCAGACAGCTCTTAGCACAGCCGTCATCTTCCAGAACCAGGTGAAGGACCCTTCCTGTGAGTGCTCAATACTCTGTTTCCACTTTGTTCCTTATATCACACACCCTCGTTTATACTGCTCTAGTTGTGTGTATAATTGTGTAATATCCAGCTTCACTAGTGGACAGCAGGAAGATGCGAGAAGACATCTATGTCTTATCACAGAATGTGACACGGAGCTTGGTTCATAGGAAAGAGTTCAGGGAGCTGATTGGTGAAAACTTGCTAAATGAATAAACTGATGCATTTCTTTTTCCAAAAGACTATTGTAGCTATTGATAAAGATGTTTCTTCAGTATCAAAATTTAAAACCAAATGGTGCATGCTTCTTTCAACAGCTCTGGTTCACCCTTTATAATATTTCTCTTTGTTCCTTTCAGATAACAACAACAAGCAAATGAATAAAACAAATTCTTCTGTGGTGTCTGCATTTGTGTTGCTGGGACTTTCTAACTCTAGACCAATGCAGCATTTTCTTCTGACTTGCGCTACCATTTTATATACATCAATATTTCTAGGAAACCTCATTGTTATGTTTACAGTGACTCTTGACCGTCATTTACATTCTCCCATGTACTTCCTGTTAGCCAACCTATCATTCATTGATTTGTGTCTTTCTACTCTAACAATTCCTAAAATGATCTCTGACTTGTACTCTGGGGAAAATATCATATCATTCCAGGGGTGTGTCATCCAGATTTTTTTTATTCATGTACTGGGTGGATCTGAGATGGTGCTGCTCATCTCCATGGCCTTTGACCGATATGTGGCCATATGTAAGCCCCTCCACTACCTGACCATCATGAGTCCACGGATGTGCATTTGGCTGCTAGTTAGTGCTTGGGTC
>NW_022103915.1:88316994-88322384 GCF_000313985.2 Echinops telfairi | reverse complement strand
GAATTAAGGTGTGCCTGACACAAGCTCTAGTATTTTCAATGACTTCAAATGCATGCAAAAGGTAGACAATGAATAGGGAAGTTTGAAGAAGAGTTGATGCCTTTGAATTATGGTGTTGGTGAAGAATCTTGAATGAACTGTGGACAGCCAGAAGTCTAGGACATTTCTTTTGGAAGATGGATAGGCAGAATGAGCTTGTGGGTTTACTAATTTTTGTAGAAGCAGAGAGCTTCCTCTTTCTAGCATGAAGTAGCTGCTGATCGAGTGGTTAACAGTTCAAAGTTGAAGGTCAGCAAAAGAGAGGAAAACCCTTTATAAGACAGATCAACACAGTTGTCTTAAATCTTGTTCATCTTTTAAGATGCATTTGAGGATTGTTCATAATGAGTTTCCCTTTCCATCTGTATTAAGATGAGTGAGTGTGTATGAATGTGACATTAATCTTCAAAGGCGGGTTATTAGATTCTAGCTATCTGATATCTATGTGACTATTTTATACTTCAGGATCATGACCATGGGACTTGATTGTCCCCTAGGAGCGATGTATTTTGGAGAAGGATGGTTAGTACATTAATCAGACATTTGTTTATGCTTTAGTCAGGGTTAGTCATGTTCAATTATGATTTATATTAAGTGTTTCAGAAATCATTTAAAGTGGCTTACAATTGTAGAGCACATGTAAAACAGAACTATTTAAAGTTAGCTTTGGGGGGGAGTTTAGGAGAAAAATTCTAAGAATATTATGGGCATAAGAATTCTAAAATGAAATATTAAATTTAGCTTCAGGTTTCTCTGTGGGCAAAGTCAAAAGATAACACTGGCTTATGTATGCTTTTCTTTCAATAAAACTAATGTCCATGAGTAAGAAAAAAACAAAACAAACAAACAAACAAACAAGACGGATGAACACAGTGGCTACAACAATGGTCTCATTCAATTCTACACTTATAAAAATAGCAAACTACTAGGTAGCATTTCCTTCTCTTTTCTTGGAGCACTCTGAATTGAAACCAATTGATGACACTTAATAACAACAACAAATTATGGATTAGAAAATTCATATCAAAAGTTCAATTGGCTCTGAGTATATGTATTCCTTGAAACAATATAACCTATGTTGCATACTGCTTTACGTTTTATGTCCATTGTCTTACTACTTAGTTTATAAAATTATCTTAATGTATAAAAGTATCTGAATTACTCATTGTAAAAAAACCAACTATTTTAAACTAAACTATTCTTTCACCTACATACATAATTTCATAATATTTACAATAGATTGTTGTTAGGTTACAATGTTACATGAACACTAAATTTGAAATTTGGCTGTAATCCCAATGAGTATTTGTGGGAATGATCGCAAAGCATGGAGGACAACCTTTGAAATGCTGGAAGTCTGGCCTCAAACTGTAGATAGCATAGATTCAAATTAATTCATTATAGACAGTACACTGACACATCGGTAGAACCTCTGACAGACGAAGGAACTTCAAAATGTTTGTGGAAATACAGATTTAGAAATACTGGAATTTCTCCGTGAACTTTTTGAAGCCTCATCCAACATTACTTTCTTTCTATTTAAACCCGGTGTGTGAAAACCTATATTTTGAGTGGCAAAGAGGGAGAGCCTCACAGATTGATGTGTGAGTGGTTTGCCTATGTCTTCTGCTCTCACTCTTGTTATCTCAGTCCAGTTGACGTAAGCTCTCTCTCCGTTTTGTCTATGACATGTCTATATCTTTGGCTGAAACTGTATATATCCATATTTTATTAGATTTATATAGATATATTGCATGTATAATTTTGAAAGTTTGACTTAGTTTTTTATGATTTGGTCAATGAATATTTTTAACTTGAACTTAGATGTTGATTTTATCATTTCATAGCAGCAGCCATTATTACTCAGCCACTACACTAATTTGGATTTTTACTGATTTTAAAAATTGTATAGCTTGGGTAACCTTCCTATTTTTGAAGACTTGAGTTCTAAGACATTATTCTCTGATTATTTGAGATATATGTGGTAATAACTTATTAATGGTTAAACTGCTATAATTTATATGCTGCTCATATAAATAGAACATGGAATCAAATTCTTTGCTAAATTTGAAGGTATACTAAGCTCTGGATATCTGTGATCCAAAATTACTTCTGGATTCACTAATATTTAACATTTTTCTTTTCATGACTTTCTTTGTTTAATAATTGTATTCATAATTGAATTTATATTAGCCGCATTAAATTGGAAAGGATACGAATAAAGTCCATTTTATACTTGAGGAATTTTGTGGGTGTTTGAAGGTGGGGGGACTGAAAGAAGTTTGCAGCTGTAATTCAAAATAATTAAGGACAAAACTGAATCTCTGAAATGTCACAGGCTGTGATAAAGACACCCATCAGAGTCACAATCAAAACCTCGATTGGATATAAATAAAAATCAGGACTAAACCAGAGGAGATTGAGTCTCACAAAATCTACACTCGAAACTCAAGTCAGCTAAGCATCTGACTGGATTTATGCTATCTGCCTTCAGTGTTTATGTCTAATAGAGAAAAGACTAGGATTTCTGAAGATGATATCAAATTGAAGTTCTGTAAAATTACATATGTAATGTGTGTCATATATAAAATTATTAAAAATATGAAATCAGAAATTTGTGACTCATAATGAAAATGAAACAGTTAACAGAAGTATACTAAGAATGATTCAATTGTGAAATTAGTAGACAACAGTTAAAAATAACCATTATACAGTTTGAAACGTTTTTAATAAAGATAGATAATAAATAGATAAAATAAAGAATTTCAACAGAGAAATGGAAAACTAGGTTAGGCTTAAAAGCAGACTTGAACAACAGAGGAAATGATCATAACTTTTTCATATAATCCAGTGCTTGCAATTCATTTGAGCACAACAGTGAATTAGTGGGAAGTTTATAACTTTAGAATTAGATTTATTTGCCTTACCTTCAGAACACTTCATACTTTTAGTTGTTTTAATGAAACTACTTACCCTTATGTAAACTCTCCAAAATTCTTAGTACATTACTTCCTGTTTTAAACATTCACCTTTGAAAGAAAATTATATTCCACAAATAGTGAAAGCATAAATTGTTACCAAGCATAAATTGTGGGCAACATTCCTCACCAATTACATTTTTTCTTTCTTAATGTGGAGGAAAATGCTAAATAATTTATAGTTGTCTTTATGGACAAGTTAACTAGAGTGATAACTAGTTGAAAGAATAATCTAACTATAAAGTAAAACAGTAATTTTCAACTTGCTGACTTATTAAAATGATAAAAAGAATATGTGTAAAATGTTTAGTTCAAAGACATTTTTAGCATAACAAAATATTTCTTTTCAGATGTTTAATTGTTACAGAAGTATTATGAATATTGCTATTTATTCCAAATCATTTTTGAACAAAACAAAAATACAAAAGTAATTCTTTCAAATGCTGACTAAATTTCCTAGGCAGGAGATAATTTGCATTCAATCATCAATAACTGATTATAGGATAGAATAGAATTGACACGAACTATGCATTTGGATATTCGTATCTTCCTTGTGTTAGTTGGGATATGCTTCCTAGTTCAGAATAGCAGTACAGATTTGACTAATTTAGAAACTTACGGTAAATAATCTGATATTATGAGTCCCTGAAACCCCCTCTAAATTCTACATGCTAACACCTTAGCCTCTTCATGGCATATTTTATCTCTTTATTTCTTAGAGTATAAATAGCTGGATTCAGGAGGGCTGTGATAACTGCATAAAATACAGCAAGAAATTTGTCCACCCAAGTGGTACTGAGTGGCCGTAGATAGATGAAAATACAGGGTCCAAAGAACAGCACCACCACTGTAATGTGAGCAGTGCAGGTGGAGAGAGCCTTGGATGCCCCATCTTTAGAGTAAAGGCAGACAGTAAACAGAATATAAGAGTAAGAGGTCACCAACAGGATGAAGTAGATGGTAGCCAGTACTCCAGCGTCAGCATTTATTAACATTTCCAGAACATAGGTGTCCATGCAGGCAAGCTTGATTACCAATGGTATGTCACAGAAAAAGCTATCCAATGCCGTAGGTCCACAGAAAGGCAGCTTGACAATCAAAACTGGTTGGCTTGGTGAATGCACAAAGCCAATGATCCACGATGTAATTACTAACCAAATGCACATTTGTCTACTCATGATGCTGGGTTGCTTTAAACCATGAGCCCTCAAGTTGACTACTGAGTGCTGTTTGCATAACCTAGGAACTTTCATCTGAAAATAAAAACATGAAATTAGATTTTCTGAGCAAACTGTATATAAATTCGGAAAATTTCTTGTACATTGGTGATAGAAGTGTGCCCTGGAATGATCACCTTGAAAAAAACACTCTGGCCTTATTTTGTAAAACTCAATGTTTCCATATCCTGTGACCCAACTGGAATTCACTCTAGGGTAGATTGTAAACTGTACACCCTTTGTACAGTTTACAAGGTGGACTCTTGTAGATGCATCTGAAGGGAAATGCGCCTGCTTGTCTACTAATAGGACAAAGTACAAATAAATTCTGAATATATAAATAAGTGGGTCAAATGTCAAATACCTAACACAGAATAGCTACCACAATAAGTACATAACTAACATTCAAGAATGAGTTCAGAGGAGTTGGCTTAGAGAAGGGTTTGGTTTGTTTGTGAAGAACTATGATTTCAATGAGGCATTGACATAAAAATAAATGATATGATTTGAAAAGAAATGATAAAACTTTAAAAATAAATGTTCTATGAATGGTAATTGACATAGAAGAAGTACGATCATTGATCAATGGCTATATGAAATATGTTTTATCTTTCTTTAAAAATCATTACTATTGCTCTTGGTATTTCAAATTTTCCTATAATTGAGTTTGAACTACTCCCATTACTTTACACAATGAAAGTTATTTTATTGATGTTGTTTGTAAAATTCATCAGTAGTACCAGATGCCAGGACAGAAAAGAAGCAGTAAATTAACAAATTCCAGCCGTAGATTGACTTCCTTCTTATATTCTCGGGTTAAACCAGCAATATTTCCTTGTGTATCCTCCTCACTTCAAGTAGGAAAGGAACAAGAGTCTCAGTCCAGCGGGTTATAACAAAGACATTAATGGCCATGCACGAGTCTTGACTAAAATAGACTTTTTCTTTTAATTATAAAGGAAAATTATTATATTAAAATAATCCACATTCATGTCCTTTTAAACACGGTAAAATTTAATTTTCAAGTCTATGCGAGTTTGGAAACAGGAAGCCCCAGATTCCTAGGCTCAGGAGCAAATGACTCAAAGCAGAACCGAGCAAAACGGATTGAAATGTAGGGAGAAACCAGAGGATCCCCTTCAATTCTCTCTGTTCG
>NW_022103915.1:88310643-88313188 GCF_000313985.2 Echinops telfairi | reverse complement strand
GTGTGTGTGTGTGTGTGTGTGTGTGTGTGTGTGTGTGTGTGTGTGTGTTTAATGAGAAAATGGGTACCGACTCACTTTTTAAACTGTACCTTTTCGATACTTGCATGATTGATAGGGACTCTGGGTGCCGTGAGTGGGTTAAGCAAGCAGCTGCTAACTGAAATGCTGCAGTTACAACCCACTCAAGGCTCTGAAGGAGAAAGATGTCGTTGCTTCTGTTTCTTCTGTAGATGTTTACAGACTCAGAAACTCTATGGAGCCATTCTGGACTGGAGGATCACTATGGGTTGGGATGGACTTGAAGGTGATGGCTTTGGTTTGGTTTAGATGTGATTTCTAGTGACATCACTATATATTGAATTTGCTAAACTATGTGTTTGAATAACTTATTTTATAGTTTTAAAAATCAATTTTTAAGTAAGAAGGATATAAGGTTTTTTAGCCACTCAAATAATACCAGCTCTAAATTTCATGTTCAATGCTGTTCGAGTCATTTGGTGTCCATCTGCAGACTTTAAAGTTCAAACACATAGTGTTTCATAGTTTTGTTTTTATGTACCTATTTTTTTTGCTGTTCACTAAGATTGGAAATCATGTCAGATTTGCATATTTATATACCAATACCTCAATGCATTCCTTGAATACAGAGCTGAATTTTGACTCTAAAGGATTCTCTAGAACAGAAGAAAACTGCTTCATGGTGCTTTTAAGGTTATAAAGTATTTTTTAAATTATTATTAATTAGGAGTTAATACATATATCATATCATTCCATAGTTCTATTTTGTCAAGCAGAATTGTACCATTGCTACCAAAATCAGCTTCCAAACATTCTTTTTTTCCCATGGACTCCTTGATATCATCTCCGTTTGATAGCCTGTGCCCCCCCACCCCACCCCATTGTACCTGCTCCCCCAGAAAACCTTATTTTGCTTACTGTCCCTCTAGGTTCATCAATCCAGTTTCATATGCTAAAAACAGTAAAACAGACAACACAACACAACTGCAAGAGGGTGACCTCCAACGACCTACCTCCTGTGACATAGACCCTAGTATGTATGAAGAAAAACAAAACCATCTTGGAAGATGAACTCCTGAGATTGGAAGGCACTCCTAGACCAACAAAGAGCTTCCTCCTCAAAGTAAAGTAAATCTCAACAATATGGATGGAGTAAAGTTTTGGGGCCCTTCATTTGCTCTTGGGGTACAATTCAAAGTGAGGAGTAACAGCTGGAAACATCCATTAATGATCAAAATGTGTTTATGTGAACTATGAAATCAGGAATATTAGAAGTCTTCAACAAATGAAATGAGCTGGGTTTCTAGAGAATCAAATCCAGTGACACTAATCTATATACAAGAAAGTACTTTATATCAAGAGGAAATTTTACAACAAGATGCTGGACTTCAGTCCAACTCAAATCTATAGGTTCCATACTAGTCAGAACCCTATTCAGACTCAAGTCACTGACCCTGAAAGGTGCCGGGGGAAATTGGGAGATCACAGGCCAGTGAGTGCAAAGTCATGTGGATCTAAGGTTGGGGGAAACATGGCAGAATGCCTAAAGTTCTCAGGGTAGGAAGGCCCACGCGGGGCAGCCCTTGGAGACAGACACAGAGTCTTAGTGAAGTCCCATCGAGAAGGAAGCTGAAGTGGCTGGGAAGCATTTTCCAGAGTTCCTCACTCTCAGACAAAAGGCCACACCCCCAAAGGAGGTGTCAACAAGCTACCACTTGATTGACAGGTTTGACTCCATCCCGAGCCCGAAGTGTCCAGTTGAATCAAACATGTATTACCTGGTCTTCCTTACAGGCACACAGACATTATCCTCTCATAGTCAGCATTGAACTTCAAGGTGACCAGATTTAAAGCGGGACACCTTTGACCGAGGTGGGGGCTTCTTGATTAAAATTTGGTCTATATGGACCAAATAGACCGTTCCCTAGTTTGTCATGCGTTCTTTCCAAAAATCTGGACTTTTTAAAAACGCCCAAAATCGGGACTGTCCTGCCAAAAGCATGACGTCTGGTCACCTTATTTCAAGGTAGATCTTGAAATGTCTTTTGATAATGAATGTGACACCACTCCTCTTGAGTTTGTTATTTGTACCTTGTTTTTCCATAGAAGTCATAAAAGTAGAGTCTACTTTAAAGAGGCAGTTGTATTTTGAGTGCCTTCCAATATAAAGAGCTAGTGTTTTTCATTCAATGTCTCAGCAGTTCATGAAGTTTACGTGTGGGGGAGTGAGTAAGGGGGATAATTAGCCTATACCTTTGGTTTTCAGTCATGTCTTTGCCTGTTTCAGCATCAGTATTATGCATGTTTTGGAAAATGAATGTAAGAATATTGCATAATGTTACTTTGATAAATTTTGTATCCAATTGTTGTCAGTTCTCCTCTGAATATTCAGTAGACTTGGCAGTGAAGCCATTTGGGCTTGGGCTTTTTTTTTTTTTTTTGGTGTTGGGAGTTTTTAATGACCTGATCAATTTCTTCTTTTTATGGGTCTGTTAAAATTTTCTCCTGCATTTCATTTTTAGTGGTG
>NW_022103915.1:88309145-88310543 GCF_000313985.2 Echinops telfairi | reverse complement strand
ATTTCAGTTGGTTCTCTGGTGACATATCCCGTTTAATTTCTCTTTTGTGTTGAGATCAAATCCTTCATTAACTGTTAGACACATCAGTGGTTTCTCTCTTTTAGTGTTCTTTCATAGAAAAATGTTCAGTGTTTGAGTCTTTCTATTGTTTGGGTTTGTTTTCAATTTCTGCTCTAACCTTTATTACTTCTTTTCTTCCGATGAGGGTAGGCTTATTTCACCGCTCTTCTCCAATTGTTGGAGATTTGGGCTAAGGCATTGACTTTGGTTCCTTCTTCTTTGGTGTTTCGAATATTGCCCTCTAGACACTGCTGTTGCTGTGGTGTTCCAAATGTTTTGCCCTGCTGACTTCCACTCTCATTTGATTCAAGGAATTTTCATTTATTTTTATATTCAGTAATTTTAAAATAGGGTGTCATTCAATTTCCATGTATTTAATTTTTCTCCCTAGACCATCCTATTATTAACTTCTAGTTATATAGTTCTGTGAGCTGAGAAGACTCTGTAGTTTTTTGATGATTTTCAATGTATTGAGGCAGTCTTCGTTGGCCCAACATGGTTTCTATTGCAGAATGTTCCATGTGCAACAAGGAAATAAAGCATTTGATGCTGTTTTGTGCAGTGTTCAGTTCATACCTAGGACGTCCAGTTGGTTGACTATGTTATTTAGTTTTTATATAGTTTTGTGCATTTCCTTCTAATTCTGTCTGTTGAAAGTGGTATATTGAAGTATCCTACTGTCATTATAGAGATGTTTATTTCTGTCTTCGATTCTGTTGGAGTTCTAGTGATGTATTTTTTTGGCTTTTTCGCTTGGATGCAGAGATATGCATTATGACTATTTTTCTTGTTCAATTGATCCTTTAATCATTATGTAAGCATTCACTTGTCTCTTATGGAAGTTTTAGCTTTAAGGTCTACTTTATCATGATTAATATTGTTACTCCTGATTTTTCTTATTAACTTGATATTTTTTCCATCTTTTGATTTTGAGTCTATTTTTGACTTTATGCCAGAAAATAGATTCTTAATGAATATATTCATAGCCATTATTAATTTTTACACATTCTACTACTCTCTGTCTTTTGACTGGTCCATTACTGTCATTTAATCTCAATGCATTATTGGTAGGTACTGTGTGTGTGTGTTTATAGTTCTGCTTATTTTTTGTTGTTGTTGTTATTCCACATAATTTTGAGCAAAGCTCATTTTGCTGTGGGTTTTTTTTCCTTCCAACTATTTATTTGGCATTTGTATATATTGTGTGGTGAAATTTCTTTCTTTTTTTTTAATCATTTTTATTGCGGGCTTGTGCAACTCTTATCACAATCCATACATACAACTATACGTGTGAAGCACATCCATACATTTGTTGCCCTCATCATTCACAAAACATTT
>NW_022103915.1:88300120-88308645 GCF_000313985.2 Echinops telfairi | reverse complement strand
TCCAGCTGCCCACAGATGGGTCCTAGGTCTCCAATCTGCCCTCCTCATTCACAATGATATGAATTTTTGTTCTTTGATGCCTGAAACCTGATCCCTTTGACAACTAGTGATCACACAGGCTTATGTGCTTCTTCCATTGGGCTTTGTTGTTACTGAGATAGATGGCCATTTGTCTACCTTCAAGCCTTTAAGACCCCAGATGCTACATCCCTTGATAGTTGGGCACCATCAGCTTTCCTCACTACATTTGCCTATGTACCCATCTGCCCTCAGCAATTGTATCAGGAAGGTGAGCACACAATTCTATGATTTTTTGTTCTTTGATACCTGATCCCTTCGACACCTCATGATCACACAGGCTGATGGGTTTCTTCCATGTGGGATTTGCTGCCTCTGAGCTAGATGGCTGATTGTTTCCCTTCAAGATCCCAGATACTACATCTTTTGATAACCGGGCACCATCAGCTTTCCTCCCCACATTTTCTCATGCACACATATGTCCTCAGTGATTGTGTCAGGAAGGTGAGCATCACGGAATGCCAATTTAATAGAACAGTGTGTTCTTCCATTGAGGGAGTACTTGAGTGGAGGGCCAATGTCCATCTGCTACCTTAATACTAAACCTATACATATATGCACATAGACATATTTCCCCATCATCATATATAAATATATTTACATATGTACATGTCTTTACTTAGACATCTATAAATGCCCGACATCTCCCAGTTTCCCCCTCCACCTCCAATCAAATTCCTTCAGTTCCACCATCACGCTCAGTCTTCATTTGGGTTTCAGTAATTTCTCTCGGTTACATTGTCCCTGATCAACCCCTACCAGGCCTCTTGTACCCTCCTTGCCACTGATTTTGGAACACTTGTGCTTTAGTATTGATGGAAACCCGATGATTTTCCTCTCCTTTATTGTGATGAGGTTTATTACTTTTCCTTGAGTTCAATCTTGTGGGAGGCCCATTATTGACGATGCCAAGTCATCATGGATTGACAGTGGTTTTAGTCCTGTTACCTCCCATTTTTCTCTGACCATATGTTGCTACTAAATGCCACCAATTGCTGACTGATTACAGTGATTGTTCTCAACAATGTCCTTAGGTATAAATTGTGCTAAAGGCAATCTGATCAATTTCTAGGTCATTTGAAGGAATTGTTTCTGAGTTCATTGTTTGATATTTTTACCTGATCCCAAGAGACTTCCTCCCAGGTGTCTTATTCCCTTCTTTCTAGCTGGCTATAGTTGATCCTATCTCCTAATTGCCTTTCATCACAGCTACCACTGTTTTTGAGAGTATCTTTAGGCTAGAACTCCTGCATGTTTTTCAGCAAATGTAGTGAGTTCCTTAGGGATAAGCTTAGGAGCTATTTGCTTTAGGTCTTGGTCCCTTTCCCTAGCAACCTCTATGAGGCAAGACTGAAGCTAGGATCATAGACAATGAAAAGCTATCTTCTTTCTGACTATCACACCTGCTCTAGCAGCTGAGAAGGGAAAGGCAGCAGGCTGAAACCCTCTCAATTTGCCTCTCCTGGAGTGGATCCACTGTTCCATGAGCCTGTGAAAGGGTGATTTCATGCCAGCCACCCCATGGTAGAGATTCCAACCAAGACTCGGGAAGATAGGCTCTACTTCTCAACCATACTTTTCTGGTAGTTAGCCTTGGCATCAGACCGCTGGTGCAGATGAGAAACACGGCTGCTCTTCTCCTGGGAAGGTAAGGGCTGAGCGACCCTCATGTTCTTGGGAGAAGATGGACTTTTGGGCACACTGAACTGAGGAGAGTGTGGAGGAAGTTGTCTTATTTCAAGTCCTGCAGACCTTTTATTAACTGAAATGTCACATGTTTTCTTCAATCGATTTCTAAATTTTCTGTTGAAGCTGAAGACAAATTCCAGGGGTTTTAAATGGTTGTCTTAACACAATTTTCTGCAATTTCACTTGAGATCAGGTCTGCCAGGCTTCTCATGTGGTCATGCCAGAAGCGAATCTCCCAATTTTAGATGTTCATTCATTCAAAATGATTAATTTTAAAAGGAATTTTAAAGTATAACTCGGACTGCTCTTAATTAAGGCTATAAAATTGCATCTTGTCTTTGTCCAAATTTCTTTCGGAGTTGTATTCCAGGCATTTAGTACATCTTGCATTCAAGGCTGCTCCCAGACTCAGGTGAGTTCTAGTTCTTCTGCTTCTAAGCTTAATGGATCACCTGCTATTGGTTTTTGTATTTAGTCAAAAAGAAAAGCAAATTCCCTGTATTAGTTATAAATATAAACATGACATGATCTACTCATCATAATGATTTATGATATATCATATATTTATATGATATATATGAATGTGCATTATACATAATATATTGATTTTTCTCATACATATGTTTCACAAAGGAATTTTAAGCTGTAATTATTTGATAGGTTTGTTAGCAGCTATTCTCTACTTATTGATATTAGTCCTAAAGTTATATGGCAAAGAAATAGACATTGTGCTGCCTGGGAATACTGACTCTCATGAAGACATTTCTTATTTAGGCTCATTGTACAGCTGTCCCTTTGTTTTCATCAATGTTAATTTTACTTTGAACAACGCTTTCTATTCCCTTCAGGTCATGAGAATTCCCAAGATGTTTACACCAAAGACCGACTATGTCGATGATATATCAAGTGGTCTCTGAGAGCTAATATTAATTTTGGAGCACTAATTTTATCCCAATAACAACAAACATCAAAAGATAAAAGATTGAAAATGAGATATATGTAGCTGAAGAGATTAATTTCTGATTTTTTTTTCATCAGGTAAATGGGTAATATAATAATATAGATAGTTTGCTGAAATACAAGATTTGTATCTCTTTTTTCTGGTTCAGAAACTATTGAATATATCTTCAATATATTTGGGACTAATTTTAAGAATAAGAATTTAGAACACTTTTTCATCCTTCGTGGGTTGTTTTAGAGTTCTGCATAATACGTGCTTTATTGCATCAAATCTGACTCAACAGCACCTTACAACGTCAACAACAAATTGATTTATGGAAAAATGCCTTTATTCAAAATGGGTAGCATATGTACCTCAAAAGTAAATTCTGGATTCTGGATTCACAATTTCCTTGGGATGAATGAATCTGCCATATACTTTCTGGATTCTTTTTTTTTTTTTTTTTTAGGCAAAATGATAGCCATGCTTTTATAGATAGATTAATTATTTTAACTTAGTTAATTATTAGATGCTTAAAATAACTGTTTTAACTTATAATTTAGCAAGTCACCCTATGACCACTGTAAAAAATATAGGTAAAGCATTATTAACAAGAAAGTATTATCGTTAGATGACTCATTCACTGGTTTATTCGTTTGTTGAACTCACAGAGGCCAGAATTCATTAATGAGGTGCTCTATCTCTGTCTACAGGGAATTTATAGTCTTTGGAAGAGTAATAGAAAGGACAGGAAAAAATCACTTGAAAAATAATGTCATAAGCATTATATCATATGTTTCAAACATAATAACAGATCTATTGTGGTTTGGGAGAAAGAGGAAACTATCCTATGGAAGTGGTATATGAATTGTGGTATAGAATGAGAAGCTCTTCGCAGAATAAAAAGTACATTCATCTATTCAGTCATAGAAACACTAATGGGCAAAGCCAGATTGGTCCATGTATTTCCTTCATGTTAGCTGGAGAGGGAGGTTAAGCAAGGATGAGCAGGGAAAAGGTAGATCACTCAAGAAATAAGTCTGACTATTTATTGTGAAGGGAATATCGTTAAACTATTTAGGAAGGAATTGCAACGAATCCGGTGAGTTTCATAGAGATTGCCTTTTCTCCTTTCCATCTTTCTTTTTGCTTATTTCTCGCCCCCCACCAGTATATTTGTAATAAATGTGTCACTGAAGACTCCAAGTCCATTCAGTTTTACTTTCCTCCTTTTTCAGCTGCTCCAATCAACATTTCGATTTGGGAGAGAAGGGAGCTGGAGGGTTTTTGTTTAGTTTTGTTTCATGAAGCAATTTTTATTTTTAAAAAATTCATTTACTTTTATATCCTGTTCAACCTTCCATTATTTTCCTCCAATCCCTTTCTTCTCCCTATTCCCACCCTGTAATTTCTGTCTTTCTTTTAATTTCATGTTTTCACTACTGGTCTTTATCCTCTCTTTTGTAATCAACTCCATCAATAAACATCTCTCTCTATATATGTAAAGCACAGTATTGGAAATACAAGGTGCACTATAGACTGAACCTCCTGTTGGGAATTATTTTTTTCATCTATTAGTGAAGTGTTGTTTTATATAATTTTCAACACATCTGTAGATTTTCTTCGTTTAAATATTGTGAATATCGTATATCTCCTTTGTATTTGGAAATTGACATTATTTTCTTAATAGATGTTAGTATTTTAAAGACATCTGAAGTACAGAAAATAAAATTCTTATGAATTCAAATTCAACTATAGTCATATTTTTCTAAATTAATGATTAAAACTTTGTTTTTCTCTTCAGATCTCTCTTGTAGAGATCAATAACTACACAGTATTTCATATTTAAGCGCATTGTAATACAATTCTAATACTTAAATTTTTTTATATAATTCTTTATCATTCCTATTGAAAGAGTAGTGAAATGAACCTATGAACCTGTGAACATATAAGATATAGATGTATATTCAGTTATGTATCTGCATACACACATTTTTAAATATAAGCAGTGCTTGTTTCTGTTAGATTTTGGTACCCGATTCATTAATTTAACTCTGAGGAACTTCTGTCTAGATTTGAATATTTTAAATTCTTATATGCATTATTAATTTTCATTACAACCAATAATTATTATAATGACTTTTATACACAAAGGTCGTAATCTCTCTTTTTAAAATTGTTTTTAAACAAAAAAGCCCACTGTATTAACATAGAATTTTCTTAATGATTGCGATATGCATGTGTTTAAATTAGCTTCTCATATTTTTTTAAAAGGTGAATAGTTTTTCAAAAATATTACTTTGCAACTGAAAATCTTTATTTGGAATTAGAACACTAATTTCAAGTATAATAATCTGTATTCCTACTTCTTGATATATTGCCTCTTTTTTAACCATCAGTCAGTCGCATTAATTGTCTGAGTCTCTCTTGTTCAACAAACACCACCACCACCACCACCATTTTACTGGATTTCATAAAATTCTCCATCCAATGTCCTTATGATGGGGCCACCTAGCATCCCCCTGGTAAAGATTCCTTTTGCCCACAACTGTTGTTTCTTCATGCTTCTGGGCTTCTGCCATGCCGCTTTCTCTGCCTCCCTTTCTCTTCAGACTCTTCCTCCAGGAACTAACTCCGGTGGTCTTCATCAGACAGCTCTTAGCACAGCCGTCATCTTCCAGAACCAGGTGAAGGATCCTTCCTGTGAGTGCTCAATACTCTGTTTCCACTTTGTTCCTTATATCACACTCCCTCATTTATACTGCTCTAGTTGTGTGTGTAATTGTGTAATATCCAGCTTCACTAGTGGACAGCAGGAAGATGCGAGAAGACATCTATGTCTTATCACAGAATGTGACACGGAGCTTGGTTCATAGGAAAGAGTTCAGGGAGCTGATTGGTGAAAACTTGCTAAATGAATAAACTGATGCATTTCTTTTTCCAAAAGACTATTGTAGCTATTGATAAAGATGTTTCTTCAGTATCAAAATTTAAAACCAAATGGTGCATGCTTCTTTCAACAGCTCTGGTTCACCCTTTATAATATTTCTCTTTGTTCCTTTCAGATAACAACAACAAGCAAATGAATAAAACAAATTCTTCTGTGGTGTCTGCATTTGTGTTGCTGGGACTTTCTAACTCTAGACCAATGCAGCATTTTCTTCTGACTTGCGCTACCATTTTATATACATCAATATTTCTAGGAAACCTCATTGTTATGTTTACAGTGACTCTTGACCGTCATTTACATTCTCCCATGTACTTCCTGTTAGCCAACCTATCATTCATTGATTTGTGTCTTTCTACTCTAACAATTCCTAAAATGATCTCTGACTTGTACTCTGGGGAAAATATCATATCATTCCAGGGGTGTGTCATCCAGATTTTTTTTATTCATGTACTGGGTGGATCTGAGATGGTGCTGCTCATCTCCATGGCCTTTGACCGATATGTGGCCATATGTAAGCCCCTCCACTACCTGACCATCATGAGTCCACGGATGTGCATTTGGCTGCTAGTTAGTGCTTGGGTCGTCGGTTTTATTCATGCAGTGGCCCAGCTAGCATTCGTTGTCCACTTGCCTTTTTGTGGCCCTAATGAGATTGACAGCTTTTACTGTGATCTACCCTGGTTTATCAAACTTGCCTGTGCAGATACTTATAGACTAGAGTTCATGGTTACTGCCAACAGTGGGTTCATTTCTCTCGGATCTTTCCTCTTCCTGATTTTCTCCTACATCTTCATCCTCATCACTGTATGGAAGCATTCTTTGGGTACCTTATCTAAGGCTTTCTCTACTTTATCAGCTCACATCACTGTAGTGGTTTTGTTCTTTGGACCATGCATCTTTATCTATATGTGGCCATTCCCCCCAGTGCCAGGGGATAAATTTCTTGCCATTTTGGATTACATGATTACCCCCCTTCTGAATCCTGCCATTTACACACTGAGGAACAAGGACATGAAGATAGCAATAAAGAGACTGGGTAGTCAATTCCTGGATTTGAAAAGATTACCTAGCTAGAGGAGAGTAATATTGCTTTTCGTACTTTGAAAATATTTCAAGTAACACAAATCCTTAAATAATTATACAGAGATAGGACCTTATCTGACAGATAGTTCAAGTGTTTGATAATAAACTGCATTATTGGAGCAAGTATATTACTCATTGTAAACTGTAGAGAAATTATTAAATCAAGACAAAAATGGTGTTTGTTCTTTTCCTCTATTTATGGAAGTTGTCAAGGATTTCATTTTATTTAGAACTACAATCAACCCCATGGAAGCAGCAAAGAAATTAAATGGCATATTTGGAAAATATGCTGCAAAGGACTTCCTTAAAGTGTTTAAAAGTAGAGATGGTACTTTGAGAATTAAGGTGTGCCTGACACAACCTCTAGTATTTTCAATGACTTCAAGTGCATGCAAAAGGTAGACAATGAATAAGGAAATTGAAGAAGAGTTGATGCCTTTGAATTATGGTGTTGGTGAGGAATATTTAATAAACTGTGGACAGACATAAGTCTAGGAAATTTCTTTTGGAAGATGGATAGGCAGAATGCTCTTGTGGGCTTACTAATTTTTGGAGAAGCAGAGAATTTCCTCTTTCCACCATGAAGGAGCTGCTGATCGAGTGGTTAACAGTTCAGACTTGAAGGTCAGCAAAAGAGAGGAAAATCCTTAATCAGACAGATCAACACAGTGGTCTTAAATCTTGTTCATCTTTTGAGATGCATTTGCGGATAGTACCTAATGAGTTTCACATTCCATCCATAATAGGATGAGTGAGTGTGTGTACAAATGTAACATTAATCTTCAAAGATTCTAGCAATCTGAAATCTATGTGACTATTTTATACATCAGAATCATGATCATGGGACTTTATTGTCCCTTAGGAGTGATGTATTTTGGAGAACGATGGTTAGTACATTAATCAGACATTTGTTTATGCTTTCGTCAGGTTTAGTCATGTTCAATTATGATTTATATTAAGTATTTCAGAAGTCATTTAAAGTGGCTTACAATTGTGGAACACATGTAACACAGAACTATTTAAAGTTAGCTTTGGGGGATTTTAGGAGAAAGATTCTAAGAATATTATGGTCATAAGGATTCTAAAATTGAATATTAAATTTAGCTTCAGGTTTCTCTGTGGGTAAAATCAAAAGATAACACTGGTTTATGTACGCTTTTATTTCAATAAAACTAATGTCCATGAGTAAGAAAACAAACAAACAAACAAACAAACAAAAGACAGGTGAACACAGTGGCTGCAACAATGGTCTCATTCATTTCTACACTTATGAAAATAGCAAAATACTAGGTAGCATATCCTTCTGTTTTCATGGAGTACTCTGAATTGGAGCCAATTAATTACACTTAACAACAACAACAAATTATGGATTAGAAAATTCATATCAAAAGTTCAATTGGCTCTGAGTATATTTATTCCTTGAAAGAATATAACCTATGTTGCATACTGCTTTACGTTTTATGTCCATTGTCTTACTACTTAGTTTATAAAATTATCTGAGTTACTCATTCTAAAAAAACAACTATTTTTCTGAAAGGAGGGAAGATGGCCGACTATATTAGGTAGCTCATGCCAGGAGCTCTGAAGAGATCGGTGAGTGGGGAGAGTTTGGGGCGGAGTAGGGGTACCAAATTTGTTTGATTCCTAAGACCACACAGAGCATCTCTTGGACCCAGAGGTGGACTCCCATCCATAGCCAGTGCCCCACGTGGACACCCCGGGTCTCAGGTGCAGTGCTCCCGCACCTGCTCATCTGGACCTGTGCCACAAAGCAGCTAGGTGCAC
>NW_022103915.1:88297376-88298698 GCF_000313985.2 Echinops telfairi | reverse complement strand
AACTTAATGAATGAATACCAGGCAACTATTCAAGAGGCTGAAAGAATGCCAGCTACACTGAATCCCCAGAAGAAGTCACCAAGATATATAATTGTTAAAATATCCAGCTATGAGGTAAAGGAGAGGATTATGAAAGCAGTCAGAGTAAAACAGGCAACCACATATAGAGGCATACAGATAAGAATATGCTCAGACTTGTCAGCAGACACTATGAAGAAGAGGAGACAGTGGAGCAGCATATTCCAAAAATTTCAGGAAATTAATGCAAACCCAAGAATACCGTATCCCACCAGAATATCGAACAAAATAGATGGACAAGTGCGAGCCTTCCTAGACAAGGAAAGCCTCAAAGAATATGCTAAAAGGAACCCAGCACTCCAAAAGATCCTCACTGACCCAGTATGGGCAGAAGAACAACACTCACCAAGCACATACAAGAGACCACCACACAGAGCAACTTCACCCAGCGACCATCAAAGGGAAAACAGCCCCCAAGATAAAACTGGCACAACGATGGAAAGAAGGCAAGAATGAACCACAAACAAACATATACACAATCCACGGTAAAGAAATGGAGGTAGGAAAACACCCAACACAAGAGACATAAAATGACATCACAGGGCCCACAGATAGATGTAATAACCCTGAATATTAATGGTTTGAACTCCGACCTTAATGGACAGAAGCTAATAGACTGGCTTGGGAGACACAAACCCTCGATCTGCTGCCTACAGAAAACACACCTCAACATTACAGATAAAAACAGGCTGAGAATCAAAGGATAGAAACATTATCAGTCAAGCTCTAATTAAAAAAAGCAGCGGTTGCAATCCTAATCTCAGATAAAATTGACCTCCAAGTGCATACCACAAAAAGAGATAAGGATGGGCACTATCTAATGCTCAAGGGAACATTAAAGAAAGAGCCAATAAGCAATCTAAACATTTACTCACCAAATAAGCATGCAGCTGAATATGTCAAGCAAACACTTCAAAGGATGAAAAAAGAAATCACAGCCTCAACAATTATAGTAGGTGATTTCAATACACCACTCTCTGAGAAAGACAGAACACTCGGAAAGAAACTCAACATGGAGACTAGAGATCTAAACACTACAATTAGACAATGTGACCTGATAGACATGTACAGAGCTCTCCACCCAAACAAAAAGGAATTCACATTTTATTCTGCTCCCCATGGCACATTTTCTAAAATAGACCACATGCTAGGGCATAAGTTGAATCTACATAAATTCAAGCACATTGATATCATACAGACCTATCTCTCTGACCACTGTGCCATAAGATTGGAACTAAACCGAA
>NW_022103915.1:88295374-88296677 GCF_000313985.2 Echinops telfairi | reverse complement strand
TTAAAAACCAAGAAGGCCCCAGGATCAGATGGTTTCACGGGTGAGTTTTATCAAGCATTCAGGGACGAACTGACACCAATCCTACACAAAGTCTTCCAGAACATAGAAAAAGATGGCAAACTCCCAAATTCCTTCTATGATGCTAGTATAACTCTGATACCTAAACCGGGCAAGGATCCCACAAGAATTGAGAACTATAGACCAATCTCCCTAATGAATATTGATGCAAAAATCATTAACAAAATACTAGCCAAGAGAATACAAAAGTATATAAAACATATAATTCACCATGACCAAGTGGTATTCATACCAGGGATGCAGGGATGGTTCAACATACGAAAGACCATAAGTACTATACGTCACATTGAAGTGAAGAAATATAAGAACCATATGATAATATCAATAGATGCAGAAAAAGCGTTGGACAACATCCAACACCAATTCATGTTTAAGACACTCAAGAAGACAGGAATGGAAGGAAAATTCCTCAATACAATACAAGCTATGTATGAAAAACCAACAGCCAATGTGGCAGTCAACGGAGAAAAGATGAGATAAATTCGTCTGAAAAAGGGGACTAGACAAGGATGTCCCTTGTCTCCACTCCTTTTTAACATTGTGCTGGAGGTCCTAGCTAACAATATAAGGCAAAGAAAAGACATCAAAAGGATTTTTCTGGGAAAGGAAGAAGTGAAACTATCATTATTCGCAGGTTATATGGTTTTATATATGGAAAATCCTGAAATTTCCACAAGAGGTGTACTGGAAGCAATAGAGGAATATGGCAGAGTAGCAGGTTACAAGATCAAAAAACAGAAGTCTATCACACTACCTTACACATCAGACAAGGATACAAGAGGGGATCAAAAAGGGGGTACCCTTCTCAATAGCCAAACACAAATTTAAATATCTAGGGATATACCTGACTCAAAAAACAAAAGATCTGTATGAGGAAATCTACAAAACGCTATTAAAAGAAACCAAGGATGACCTCAACAAATGGAAGAAGATCCCATGCTCATGGATTGGCAGACTCAATATTGTAAAGATATCAGTTCTACCCAAGGCACTATATAAGTTCAATGCTATCCCGATCCTAATTCCAGCAACTTTCTTCAAATTCCAGCAACTTTCTTCAAACAGATTACCAACTTCATATGGAGGGGGAAGAAACCAAGAATTAGTAGAGAACTCCTCAAGAGGAAGGGCAAAGTCGGAGGGCTTGCTTTACCCGACATTATCACCTATTACATAGCCACAGTGGTCAAAACAGCATGGTACTGGTATAACGATAGATATTCAA
>NW_022103915.1:88286448-88291071 GCF_000313985.2 Echinops telfairi | reverse complement strand
ACATGTCTATATCTTTGGCTGAAACTGTATATATCCATATTTTATTAGATTTACATAAATATATTGCGTGTTTAATAATTTTGAAAGTTTGACTTAATTTTTATGACTTGGCCAATGAATATTTTTAACTTGAACTTAGATGTTGATTTTATCATTTCATAGCAGCTGTCATGATTAATCAACCACTGCACTAACTTGGATTTTTTATTGATTTTAAAAATTGTATAGCTTGTGTAACCTTCCTATTTTTCAAGACTTGAATGCTAAGACATTACTCTCTGATTATTTGAGATATATCTGGTAATAACTTATTAATGGTTAAACTGCTATAATTTATATGCTGCTCATATATATAGAACATGGAATCAAGTTCTTTGTTAAATTTGGTGGTATACTAAGCTCTGGATATATGTGATCCAAAATTACTTCTGGATTCACTAATATTTGACATTTTTATTTTAATGACTTTCTTTGTTTAATAATTGTATTCATAATTGAATTTATATTAGCAGCATTAAATTTGAAAGGATACGAATAAAGTCCATTTTATACTTGAGGAATTTTGTGGGTGTTTGAAGGCGGGGGGACTGAAAGAAGTTCGCAGCTGTAATTCAAAATTACTAAGGACAAAACTGAATCTCTGAAATGTCACAGGCTGTGATAAAGACACCCATCAGAGTCACAATCAAAACCTCGATTGGATATAAATAAAAATCAGGAATAAACCAGAGGAGATTGAGTCTCACAAAATCTACATTCTAAACTCAAGTCAGCTAAGCATCTGATTGGATTTATGCTATCCACTTCAGTGTTTACATCTAATAGAGAAAAGACTAGGATTTCTGAAGACGATATCAAATTGAACCTCTGTAATATTACATATGCAATGTGTCATACATAAAATTATATAAAATATAAAACCAGAAATTTGTGACACATAACGAAAATGAAACAGTTAACAGAAGCATACTATGAATGATTCAATTGTGAAATTAGTAGACAGCAGTTAAAAATAACCATTATACAGTTTGAAACGTTTTTAATAAAGATAGATAATAAAGAGATAAAATAAAGAATTTCAACAGAGAAATGGAAAACTAGGTTAGGCTTAAAAGCAGACTTGAACAACAGAGGAAATGATCATAACTTTTTCATATAATCCAGTGCTTGCAATTCATTTGAGCACAACAGTGAATTAGTGGGAAGTTTATAACTTTAGAATTAGATTTATTTGCCTTACCTTCAGAACACTTCATACTTTTAGTTGTTTTAATGAAACTACTTACCCTTACGTAAACTCTCCAAAATTCTTAGTACATTACTTCCTGTTTTAAATGTTCACCTGTTAAAGAAATTTATATTTCACGAATAGTGAAGGCAAAAATTGTTACTAAGCATAAATTGTGGGCAACATCCCTTTAGTACATTACTTCCTGTTTTAAATGTTCACCTTTTAAAGAAATTTATATTTCACGAATAGTGAAGGCATAAATTGTTACCAAGCATAAATTGTGGGCAACATCCTTCACCAATTACATTTTTTCTTTCTTAATGTGGAGGAGAATGCTAAATAATTTATAGCTGTCTTTATAGACAAGTTAACTAGAGTGATAAGTAGGTGAAAGACTAATATGACTATAAAGTAAAAGAGTAATTTTCAACTTGCTGACTTATTAAAATGATAAAAGGAACATGTGTAAAAAGTTTAGTTCAAAGACATTTTTAGCATAACTAAATATTTCTTTCCAGATGTTTAATTGTTACAGAAGTACTATGAATATTGTTGTTTATTCCAAATCATTTTTGAGCAAAACAAAAGTAATTCTTTCAAATACTGACTAAATTTCCTAGGCAGGAGATAATTTGCATTCAATCATCAATAACTGATTATAGGATAGAATAGAATTGACATGAACTGTGCATTTGGATATTCATATCTTCCTTGTGTTAATTGGGATATGCTTCTCTAATTCAGAATAGCAGTACAGATTTGACTAATTTAGAAACTTACGGTAAATAATCTGATATTATGAGACCCTGAAACACCCTCTAAATTCTACATGCTAACACCTTAGCCTCTTCATCGCATTTTTTATCTCTTTATTTCTTAGAGTATAAATAGCTGGATTCAGGAGGGGTGTGATAACTGCATAGAATACAGCAAGAAATTTGTCCACCCAAGTGATACTGATTGGCCACAGATAGATGAAAATACAGGGTCCAAAGAACAGCACCACCACTGTAATGTGAGCAGTGCAGGTGGAGAGAGCCTTGGATGCTCCATCTTTAGAGTAAAGGCAGACAGTAAACAGAATATAGGAGTAAGAGGTCAACAACAGGATGAAGCAGATGGTTGCCAGTACTCCACTGTCAGCATTTATTAACATTTCCAGAACATAGGTGTCCATGCAGGCAAGCTTGATTACCAATGGTATGTCACAGAAAAAGCTATCCAATGCCGTAGGTCCACAGAAAGGCAGCTTGACAATCAAAACTGGTTGGCTTGGTGAATGCACAAAGCCAATGATCCACGATGTAATTACTAACCAAATGCACATTTGTCTACTCATGATGCTGGGTTGCTTTAAACCATGAGCCCTCAAGTTGACTACTGAGTGCTGTTTGCATAACCTAGGAACTTTCATCTGAAAATAAAAACATGAAATTAGATTTTCTGAGCAAACTGTATATAAATTCGGAAAATTTCTTGTACATTGGTGATAGAAGTGTGCCCTGGAATGATCACCTTGAAAAAAACACTCTGGCCTTATTTTGTAAAACTCAATGTTTCCATATCCTGTGACCCAACTGGAATTCACTCTAGGGTAGATTGTAAACTGTACACCCTTTGTACAGTTTACAAGGTGGACTCTTGTAGATGCATCTGAAGGGAAATGCGCCTGCTTGTCTACTAATAGGACAAAGTACAAATAAATTCTGAATATATAAATAAGTGGGTCAAATGTCAAATACCTAACACAGAATAGCTACCACAATAAGTACATAACTAACATTCAAGAATGAGTTCAGAGGAGTTGGCTTAGAGAAGGGTTTGGTTTGTTTGTGAAGAACTATGATTTCAATGAGGCATTGACATAAAAATAAATGATATGATTTGAAAAGAAATGATAAAACTTTAAAAATAAATGTTCTATGAATGGTAATTGACATAGAAGAAGTACGATCATTGATCAATGGCTATATGAAATATGTTTTATCTTTCTTTAAAAATCATTACTATTGCTCTTGGTATTTCAAATTTTCCTATAATTGAGTTTGAACTACTCCCATTACTTTACACAATGAAAGTTATTTTATTGATGTTGTTTGTAAAATTCATCAGTAGTACCAGATGCCAGGACAGAAAAGAAGCAGTAAATTAACAAATTCCAGCCGTAGATTGACTTCCTTCTTATATTCTCGGGTTAAACCAGCAATATTTCCTTGTGTATCCTCCTCACTTCAAGTAGGAAAGGAACAAGAGTCTCAGTCCAGCGGGTTATAACAAAGACATTAATGGCCATGCACGAGTCTTGACTAAAATAGACTTTTTCTTTTAATTATAAAGGAAAATTATTATATTAAAATAATCCACATTCATGTCCTTTTAAACACGGTAAAATTTAATTTTCAAGTCTATGCGAGTTTGGAAACAGGAAGCCCCAGATTCCTAGGCTCAGGAGCAAATGACTCAAAGCAGAACCGAGCAAAACGGATTGAAATGTAGGGAGAAACCAGAGGATCCCCTTCAATTCTCTCTGTTCGTGTCAGATCGGCAGTGATATCCTCCCTTCATTTCTGATTTCAGCAATCTCAGTCTTTCAGCTCTGCGTGTTTCTCTTTTCTGTTTCATTTTGTCTGTGCAGCTAATCATTTGCTGATGGTTCCTTATTCCAAAGAACCTTGGCTTAACAGATTTTTCTCTATTGGTTTTCTTTTTATTCCTCTCTTTTTTCATTAATTTCATTTTTTTATCTAATTTTGGGTTCCGTTTCTCTTATTAGTCTGTGAAGGTAAGAAGTTAGGCTGCCGATTTGAGACCAATTCTGGTTTTCTTTTCTAAGCTGCAAATTTCAGAATCATGTGAAAACTAATTTCTTTCTCTAAATGACTTTCCCATGCCTGGAATTTCTCAGTCACCTAATTTACATGTGTTTCATTCTTGTGAGATTGAACTTCCGTAGAACCTGTAAAAGTCTCTGAGTTGAATGCTTAGTGAGTAGGATGCACACTCCACCACATTTGCTTTTGCACCCATTTGTCTTCAGCAATCATGACTGGAAGGTGAGCATCGTGGAATGCCAGTTTAATAGAACAAAGTGTTCTTGCATTGAGGGAGTACTTGAGTGGCGTCTCACTGTCCATCTGTTACCTTAATACTAAGACTATAAGTATATGCACATCATGCAAAAATATTATTATAATATATCTAACACAAATTTGTTTTATTCATTTCAAACATAGGATTAGGTCTTACATTTTGCTGTTGCTAGTTGCCTTCAACTCATTTTACACTCACAGAGATCTTACATTTACCAAAACCCTGCCTGGTCCTGCACCTCATAGTCATTGACAGGGTCACCTGCTCAGTCTATCACATTGAGGGCCCCTCTGTGTCGCGGA
>NW_022103915.1:88283919-88286348 GCF_000313985.2 Echinops telfairi | reverse complement strand
GACTGAAGAAAGACAGAAATCAATAAAAGAGAGATTGGCCAAGAGGAAGTACATGGGAGAGTGGAGATGGAGGTCAGTAATGATTAAGAGGACAATGAAGATGTTACCTACAATGGTGATCAAATAAAGTGAAGAAAATATCACAAGGAAGAATAGCTGGAGCTCTTGGGAGTCACAAAGTCCAAGGATAAGAAATTCATACACTGCGGATTGATTCACTTCGTCCATTGAATCCACTTTGTTTCAACTCATCTGAAGATGGTTGTTGAGATGGCTGTACTGTGGGCGGAAGTAGAAGTGCTCCAGGGAGGTTTCTGGCCAATCAGCTTTTGGGAAGCAATTGGGAGAGCATTCTTCCTGTGGACTGCTGGGTTGCTTTAAACCATGAGCCCTTAAGTTGACTGCTGAATGCTGTTTGCTTAACCTAGGGTCTTTCATCTGAAAATAAAAACATGAAATTAGATTTTCTGTGCAAACTGTATATAAATTCAGAGAATTTCTTACACATTGCTGATAGAAGTGTGCTCTGGAATGATCACCTTGATAAAAACACTCTGGCCTTATCTTGTAATACTTATTGTTTACATATCCTGTGACCCAATTGGAATTCACTCTAGGATAGATATGGGGTGTTATGACCCGACAATTACACCCTTTGTACAGTTCACACGGTGTACTCTTGTAGATGTGTCTGAAGGGAAATGCACCTGCTTATCTAATGAAAGGACAAAGTACAAATAAATTATGAATATATAAATAAGTGGGTCAAATGTCAAATGCCTAACACAGAATAGCTACCATGATAAGTACATAACTAACATTCAAGAATGAGTTCAGAGGAGTTGGTTTAGAGAAGGGTTTGGTTTGTTTGTGAAGAACTATGATTTCAATGAGGCATTGACATCCTAAAAGTAAATGATATGGTTAGAAAAGAAATGATAAAACTTTAAAAATAAATGTTCTATGAATGATAATTGACATAGAAGGAATAGGATTATTGATCAATGGCTATATGAAATATGTTTTATCTTTCTGTAAAAATCATCACAATTGCTCTTGGTATTTCAAATTTTCCTATAATTGAGTTTGAACTACTCCCATTACTTTACACAGTGAAAGTTATTTATTGATGTTTTTTGTAAAATTCAGTAGTACCAGATGCCAGGACAGAAAAGAAGCAGTAAATTAACAAATTCCAGCCGTAGATTGACTTCCTTCTTATATTCTCGGGTTAAATCAGCAATATTTCCTTGTGTATCCTCCTCACTTCAAGTAGGAAAGGAACAAGAGTCTCAGTCCAGCGGGTTATAACAAAGATATTAATGGCCATGCACGTGTCTTGACTAAAATAGACTTTTTCTTTTAATTATAAAGGAAAATTATTATATTAAAATAATCCATATTCATGTCCTTTTAAACATGGTAAAATTTAATTTTCAAGTCTATGCGAGTTTGGAAAGAGGAAGCCCCAGATTCCTAGGCTCAGGAGCAAATGACTCAAAGCAGAACCGAGCAAAGCGGATTGAAATGTAGGGAGAAACCAGAGGATCCCCTTCAATTCTCTCTGTTCGTGTCAGATCGGCAGTGATATCCTCCCTTCATTTCTGATTTCAGCAATCTCAGTCTTTCAGCTCTGCGTGTTTCTCTTTTCTGTTTCATTTTGTCTGTGCAGCTAATCATTTGCTGATGGTTCCTTATTCCAAAGAACCTTGGCTTAACAGATTTTTCTCTATTGGTTTTCTTTTTATTCCTCTCTTTTTTCATTAATTTCATTTTTTTATCTAATTTTGGGTTCCGTTTCTCTTATTAGTCTGTGAAGGTAAGAAGTTAGGCTGCCGATTTGAGACCAATTCTGGTTTTCTTTTCTAAGCTGCAAATTTCAGAATCATGTGAAAACTAATTTCTTTCTCTAAATGACTTTCCCATGCCTGGAATTTCTCAGTCACCTAATTTACATGTGTTTCATTCTTGTGAGATTGAACTTCCGTAGAACCTGTAAAAGTCTCTGAGTTGAATGCTTAGTGAGTAGGATGCACACTCCACCACATTTGCTTTTGCACCCATTTGTCTTCAGCAATCATGACTGGAAGGTGAGCATCGTGGAATGCCAGTTTAATAGAACAAAGTGTTCTTGCATTGAGGGAGTACTTGAGTGGCGTCTCACTGTCCATCTGTTACCTTAATACTAAGACTATAAGTATATGCACATCATGCAAAAATATTATTATAATATATCTAACACAAATTTGTTTTATTCATTTCAAACATAGGATTAGGTCTTACATTTTGCTGTTGCTAGTTGCCTTCAACTCATTTTACACTCACAGAGATCTTACATTTACCAAAACCCTGCCTGGTCCTGCACCTCATAGTCATTGACAGGGTCACCTGCTCAGTCTATCACATTGAGGGCCCCTCTGTGTCGCGGA
>NW_022103915.1:88258427-88283819 GCF_000313985.2 Echinops telfairi | reverse complement strand
CAAATTTCAGAATCATGTGAAAACTAATTTCTTTCTCTAAATGCCTTTCCCATGCCTGGAATTTCTCAATCACCTAATTTACATGTGTTTCATTCTTGTGAGATTGAACTTCCATAGAACCTCTGAAAGTCTCTGAGTTGAATGCTTCGTGAGTAGGGTGCACACCCATCTACTCTGACTCTAGTCTTCTTTCTGTGGAACCATTCTCCCACTCTATGTTCAGTTCCAAGAAACTTCTCCTGTTCTGTGACACCATTCAAATGGTATGGTTTTGGGGAGATTTCGCCTCTCCATTTTCTACCAAGTTTCTGCCTGATCTATTTATTAATAACTGTTTTTGCCCCTTTTTGGAAATTGCCATCACATCACTATGTCTGGGCCTGTTTCTTCATTGCAGAAAGTACTGTATTTCACTATTGGGTCTGTGAGAGTAGGTCTTCCTTATCGCAGACATCTAAGGAACTCTGAGACCATACAAAAAACATTCCCTTGGTGGTGTAGGATGTCTGGAATTCATAGAACAGAGCTGGAAGGGAAATTTTGAGTTCTGGAAGCTATATATGCAGAACTTCCAAACAGTGATCACATAAGGAAAATCAGTGCCCAAACATTGTGAAATCATTTAAAATGTGATAGAGTGAGAGGGAAAAAATTAATTTAAGACATTCGTAGAGTATAAAATATATCTTACCAGAGAGATGCCATATCTGATCACATTGTTTTCTATGGATAAAGCTTAGTTTCTATTGCAATTCAGCCTGGGATAAATGTGTATTTCAGCAAAACAGATGATCCATGCGCTGTGACCAAGTGTTCAAAGGACAGAGTCCTTGTCAGTGAGTCATATATTCACGGAGAATAGTGCCCTCTGGGGTGGGGGACTTTCAAGCTACCCACAGCACATTCCTCAGAGACTTCTTAGTCTTGAGTTTCCCTGAATTGTGAGCACCAGGATGCCTTTTACCAAAGTCAGAGATAGTGAGACCTGGCCAATCCAATTACAAAGGTTCTGATGCCAGAAGTTAACCATCGTTTAAACATATTTGTGTGTTTCCCTGTTTTCATGGCAACTGTTCCTATAGTATTGGTATTTCCTATGCTTGCTGAAATTAGAGAGATGGCTCGTGAACTCTGGAAATAAACAGACAGCAGTGGGAGATGAGCTAGTCTTTGATGAGTACCCCCCTTGCTAATCTTTGAACTATTAGACTTTTTAGGGGCGGGGTGAATCTAATGGAGTATAGAAAAGGCTTTATAAGGCCTCAAAAGTCTCTGTACTTGCTTTTGCAATGTTCTAGTTTTAACATATGAAAAAGTACTAAGAGTATTCTGAGAAACAAAGCAATCTGAGATCTACTTTTCATTTACATCTCTTTTCATTTACCAGGTACCATATAAGTTCCTTTTAGTGCCCAACATTGAAACTCTTTATAGATTTATGAAAGAAATATGAAAATCTCTGTCCATATGTTTTCTCTTATTCTTGCTTTTTCAAACCAGAAGCAATATTTGTTCATATCTTGGTATGTGTTGCTCCAGTTTTCTTTATATATGCTTCTGTAGACACAGATGATGGAATAATATTTTATTATCCAGTTTATTCAAAACAAAAATTGCATTTGAACATTTTAATCAATTTTATATCTGCTGTGAACTAGCTACATAAAGAGAAATTAAGACAGCATTTAATTTAAACATACTTCCCTTTAGTTATTAAGAAAAAAATTCCAAAAAAACAAAATAAAAAACTATTTGAACTCTTCCTTGCACTCTTCAGGAGTGGATATCTTAAACATTGGTGGCGGAGTGATTAGCTGTGATCTGTTCATTTTAGCTAATGGCTGCCCCACATGTGAAGAATAGAACAGTGTCTTACATTTTTCGTGGCTGCTATCTTTCAGAAGTAGATCACCAGGCCTGTCTTCCAAGAAGGTTTGAACTGCCAACCTTTTGATGAGTTGTCTAGTATTTGACCATCTATACCAGTGAGGAATTCTACACGAGACTTATGAAAACCCATTGGAACGGTCCCACTGTGTAATATACAGATTGTTTTAAGTCAGAATGATATGAGGGTCAAAGCCTTTTGTGTATATATGTGTGAGTATGTTAAACAGGGCAGGGAAATATGCTTAAACACGCTTAACCAGGTCTCTGTGATTAGTCATTGGTTGAAGACGAGTTCTCTCAGTCACATACACTGGTTTTAGTCTTCTTATGGTGATTTCAGAAAATTCAATAAACAAAATGATCCAAATCAAACCACTGGCTGGGAGGGAATCCGCTCACCAGTTCAATTCAAAAAAGAGAAGGTGACTGAGAAGGTGATGGTCATTGTCTTCGGAGATTCCAAAGGTTATCGATAGATTTCCTGGCAGAAATAGGACAATCAAGAGAACGTATTATGAAGGAGTTTAAGACAGTTGAAAATTGCCTGAATGAGAAACGTTCCGAAGACAGGCCTGCCAATCAATGCAGAAGACTCCATTGAAAACCCTACGGAACCCAGTGCTACTCTGATATGTTTAGGACTGCCATGAATTGAAATGGGATCAACAGTCATTACTCTTTAAACAACAAGAATGTTAGGTTTGGAAGAAATTTACTTATTCAATTAAATCTTGTCTAATGTTCATATACACAGAAAGTTATAACATGGACAAGAAATAAGTAAACCGTTATAAGTATTTTGAATTCTACTTTATGATGTGAGATTGGGATGAAGTTAATTGATATGACTCTTCTATGCATAATCTTTGTGACTCAGCAAATAAAGATGGGGTAAGGCAAACAGAGTATATGCATGGTCCCTGGAGACACAGTGAGTCATTTCAGAAGTGGGAACAGAGAATCCCATGACCATCAAGCAAGACACATGTCCCAGATCCCTACATGGAGCAGCAGGAGAGGAGCAGCACTGAGATGATAACAATGGTGTAGGAGCAGGGGGCTTCTGGACAAACAGAAGAGGAGAGAGTGGGGGGCCCCTTGAGTACTTTGGTGATTGTTGGGTTTAATACCCTGAACATTGTGGAGTAATACAAACATATTGAAATACAGTTCTGACACTAAGTTCACCTTGAATGTGGAGGACAGAGTCACATACCCTGACCTCAACTCCACAGAGCTCATCAAGAAAGGTTGACTGTGGATGCAGTGTCTCTGTGTGATGATTTCTTATTGCTAGTCTGTTTTTCTTCCAATTAACAGAAGAAGAAAGAAACTTTGCTGAACACACAGTATGTTAAGTGAGAGAGTAAAAATATACTCGGTTTAAAATGGAATTCAGTTTGTATTAAAAGGAGAGTACAAGGTGAAGTCAAAAATTATTGCTGCAAAAGTATCAGTTCCTAAATGCTTGGGTTGATTTAGACAAAACATGTCTAATCACATTTCTATGATCTGTGAATCGCTGAAGACAAGTTCTCTCAGTAAAATACTTGGCTCTGTCTTGTTAGAATATCTTCAAAAAATAAAATAAAATAAAAGGTCCAGTTAAAATAGTGGCTTCTGTGGAGATTTGCAGGCGAGTTTAATTTGAGACAGGGGTCAGTTCAGAAAGTTGGTGATTGTTTTCTGGAATTCCCAAGGAGCAATATTGATAGAATATCTTGAAAGGCATAGGACAATAACTGGGACTAACTATGAATCAATCATGAATCATATACTGTATATATATATACAGTATATACAGTATATGATTCATGATTGATTCATAGTTATATACTATGAATATATAGATTCATATATATATACAGTATATGATTCATTAAATTATATTATATAAATCACATACTCGATAGAATATCTTGAAGGACATAGGACCATCACAGGGACTAATTATGAATCAATCATGAATCAAATACTGTGTATATAAATATGAGTATATACATCACATACTCATGATAGAATATCTTGAAGGACATGGGGCCATCACGGGGACTTGTTATGGAGAAGTTTGAATAAAATTGAAAACTTCATCAATGAGAAAAAATTCACAAAAGTTTTGCTAAGGACTTTACTTTCTTTGTTCAAGGGTAAAAAAAAAGGAATGAGCATTTCATTGGGAGCCTTAGCCCATGCACTGTATAATGCTCAGTTTACCCCTTCTGCTTTGTTTAATGCTCCAAACAGAAAACTATTAAAATAATTATGCTTTGGGTCCCTTGAGGTGGCAAAAACTGAAGTTTTTGACTTGATAGAAATCAAGGTGCACTGTGTTACTTTTATCCTTCTGTATATCATTGTAATAAGTAGATTATATGGTTGCTAATGAAGTTGCTTTTCTTAAAAAACATATATTAAAATCTATTTGTTTTGGAAGGTATTTTGTAGAAAAAGTGCTACTTAGCACTTTATAGCCTACTCTATACCCTGTATGTATGTTTGCAATGTAGGCTTTGCTTTACTGTAAATAAAGAGATAATGCAAAGCTATGGCACTTCAAATAAATAATTATTTGAATTAGTTTGACTGCTTTCCCAGTAAAAGAAGCTCATTGATGATTGCAAAATGATAATCCTTCATCCAGAGTGAAATGCTTATATTTCACTTCCATTCAACACTATTTTATTAACTTGATCAAAGTCTGATAGGTTCGGATATTTTTTCAAAAAGAAATAAAGAATATCATTATCCATTAGGAATTAAGCCTTCAATTATGCATTTAAGTAGTGCACATTATTATTCAAATTATACTTGTCTTAGATTCTTGTCTTTGATGTTCAGATAAAACGATTATTTTATTTTATCTTTTTAAATCATTTTATTGTACGTTCATACAATGCTTGTCACAATCCATACATCCATCTATGGTGTCAAGCACATTTGTACATTTGTTGCCATCATCATTCTCAAGACATTTGCTTTCTACTTGAGCCCTTGGTATCAGCTCCTTATTTTTCCCCCTCCTTCCAAATCCCTTCCTTCACGAACCCTTGATAATTTATAGATTATTATTATTTTGTCATATCTTACACTGCTAACGTCTCCCTTCACTCACTTTCCTGTTGTTTGTCCCCCAGAGAGGAGGTTATATGTAGATCCTTGTAATCGGTTCCCCCTTTCTACCCCACCTTCCCTCCACCCTCCTGGTATCGACACTCTCACCAATAGTCCTGAAGGGATCGTCTGTCCTGGATTACCTTTGTTTCCAGTTCCTATCTGTACCAGTCTACATCCTCTGGTCTAGTCTGATTTATAAGGTAGAATTGGGATTATGATAGTCGGGGTGGGGGGGGGAGCGTTTAAGAACTAGAGGAAAGTTGTATGTTTCATCATAGCTAATCTGCTCCCTGACTGGCTCATCTCCTCCCGGTGACCCTTCTTTAAGGGATGTCCAGTTACCCACAGTGGATTTGGGTCCCCAATCTGCACTTCCCCTCATTCACAAATATATGAGTTTGTGTTCCTTGATGCCTGATACCTGATCCCTTCAACACCGCGAAATCACACAGGCTGGTGTGCTCCTTCCATGTGGACCTTATTGTTTCTGAGCTAGATGGCCACTTGTTTAACCTTCAAGCCTTTAAGACCCCAGGTGCTATATCATTTGATAGCTGGGCACTATCAGCTTTCTCTACCACATTTGCTTATGCACCCATTTGTCTTCAGCAATTGTGACTAGAAGGTGAGCATCATGGAATGCCAGTTTAATAGAACAAAGTGTTCTTGCATTGAGGGAGTACTTGAGTGGGGTCCCACAGTCCATCTGCTACTTTAATACAAAAACTATAAGTATATATACATCATGCAAAAATGTCATTTTAATTTATCTAACACAAACTTTTTTTATTCATTTCAAACATAGGATTAGGTCTTACATTTTGCTGTTGCTAGTTGCCTTCAACTCAGTTTACACTCATAGAGATCTTAACATTTACCAAAACCCTGCCTGGTCCTGCACCTCATAGTCATTGACAGGGTCACCTGCTCAGTCTATCACATTGAGGGCCCCTCTGTGTCGCGGACTCTCCAGCAAGCATGACGTTCTCCAGGAACTGCTTCTCCCTGACAACACATCTCACGTAGGCTGAAGTCTCCCATCCTTGCTTCTAAAGAACATGCTGACTTCTTCCAATACAATTTTGTACTTTCTACTGACAGTTAAAGATATATTCAGTATTCTTCATCAATGCCATAATTGAAAAGTGTCAATTCATCTTAAGTCTTTTTCATTGCCCTGATGCTGCAGGCAATTGATGTGAGTTTGATCAATTGCACACTGGTCATCCAGGTGCCATCTTTTTCTTTTTAAGATTTTAAAGAGGTCTTTTATTGCATATTTGCCCCCTTGTGATGTGTCATTTTAGCCATACATGTTGATCACTGGTCCAAGTAAAATACTTGACAGCTTCGAACTTTTCTCTGTTCATCATGCTTATTAAGCCAAAAACAGGAATTTTTATGGTAAGGTATTAGCCATCATTAAGGCTGTACATTTTAAAATCTACCTATTTGTCAATGTGCTAGCTTGTGTGTTGCTGTATTGCTGGAAACCATGACATTGTTGAGCTGCAATGGACTGGTATTGGCCATGGTGAATTAGATATCCATGTGGTTTGATCTGTAAAGATGAACAAATTAAGAAAAAGAGTTTGGCATTCATTGTCCATAAAAGAACACTTCACAATCTATCCTGACATCTCTGATGCCAGTGATAGGATAATATCCATACTCACACAAGGAATATGAATTAATACAACTATTATTAAAGTTTATGCAGCAACCAATAATGCCAAATTGTTTTGCCAGTTTCCGCAGCCTGAAATTAGTTACATAATGCAAGGTCTTCAATAAAAGTTGACAGGAAATTAATCAAATCAAAGTTTGTTAATACGCTATGGAGGAAGGAGTATTGTATGCTTGTGACTGAGTCTATGTGGGGTTTGTCTGATCTGTTTGTGTACTGCCATTCCCAGCAGCACGGTTATCAGTTGCACATACTTTTCTTAAAAGCACAACCTTTTCTTAACAATCAGGAAGCCTGTGAGAAAGCCATTGAACGAAATCCCAGGAAATGGGCTTCCTAAATCCTGTGCTGTCAGCATCTGAAAATAGGGTCCAACTTTACTATGTGTCTGTTAAGGCAGAAAAACATATCATTACCATGTGCTAGGTTGGTTCAAAAAGACATTAGATGGGATTTATAAAATTTTTATAGCATTTAAGAGCTAAATAGACCCAGGATACATTCCTATGTATTATACAGAATGATAAAAAAAAGGAGGCTGTGCTTTGTGGTGGCTAAATTCATGGGATTTAAAATACTAAAAAAAAATACATTATAATATTGGGTCTAAAATTCAGTATCGTGATCTTTTACAATATAATTTCAATGATATTTAAGACTAATGTATCTAAAAATGCATATCTGAATTACATAAATGAAATAAAGTAGACACAGATTAATTTACCTATTTAATTAATGTGCTTCCCTCAGATTTAATGAGTTTATTAAAATTTAAAGCTCTGTAATGTTTGTCTATTAGGTACTCATAAGTAAATATTCAAATGTTGGGAGACAGTGATTTTCTTTGAAGCTATTTTGCCGTCATATTGTTAATACATATTTTCCCCAATAGGAAACCATCAACTACAAAAAGCAAATGCTTAGCCATTTTTTCCTACTGAAAGTCATGGGAATCCAAAGGAGGATTCCCTGATGAATGGCCTGGGAACTCAGGCCAGGAGGCATCAAGCGGCCATCGAGAGCTGTTGGTAGGCTTCTTACAGTACAGCCGTTGTGAGAAGTACCGACTTTCCTGGCAAAAAGGGAGACACATTTGTAAAAACTCAGAGATAGTTGAACACTGTGGTTTCTATAGCCATTTGGCCCAGGAAAGGGGAAAAGGAAAAACGAAAACAAGTAAGTGCCCGCCTAAAAAAACAACCAATTTCCCCAAAAAAAGAAAGCGGAAAAACGAAGCCAAAAACATAAAAAAACAAACGCCAACCGCCCGTCCTCTGCCTCTTCCTCACTCCCCCCTCCTATGTCTGTTATCTCTATTACTAATTTCCAAGTCAATATGTATTTATTGAAAATCTACAGGTGCCACCTTTTCTAAGGTGGGAGTTGAACTTCAATTTCAGGTTGCATATATTGGTTTATATGCTTAGATTGTGCCTCAATCTAAAACATTCTGAGCCTCGATTTCTTTGGGAGTCGTGAAATAGACTGGGAAATTGATTTTAAAGTGAACTGACTGTCTCAGACTCACGAGATGTTCTAGAGAGATTTAAAAAATAAAATTCTGTCACCGTTAATTTTCTATAGGCTCAAGATACAGAATAAAACTTTCTTTACCACGAGACCAACATAATCAATTATCCATTAATTTACATTTGTTTATATGCCTGCATTAATTTAACCACCCCTCTACCACTTCCAAACTCATGCTATGGGCCAGGATTTATGAATATGTGACCATCTCTGATCACCAAACCTTCATAGAAACTAGTTATTCAGAGACAGAATAACTCATTTCTGTTCATAAGTAATTAGTTTTTGTTAATTCTGCAACAAATTAATGTTCTGCAAGGTTGCAAGTGTAACATAGGAGGATAAGGAGAAATGTTCATTCAAATTGGAAGACAGAGGGAGGGAGGCTTCTTTAATGAACTGATATATAAGGTGGATTTTAGAATGAGACGTGATCCGACAAATGAAGAAGTGCGGGGAGCAAAGCAAAGAGGAGCATCATGTGAAAACACGGAGTGACAGTAGTTGATGCGGTGATGAGGAGAGTTGATGGGTCCGAGGAAAGATAGCAGGGAAGGAAGACGGGCAGTAGGCAGATCCCATAGAGATTTGTGTGCCATTCTGCGGTTTTCTGGTGGCAGGAGAAGTCTCTGCAGGTTGCTTTGCTTCTTCTTAACCTTTACCCATCCTTCATCCTTCTTTCTTCTTTCCTCTCTTCTATTTCTTTCCCGTTCTCATGTTTGTTCCCCTCTTTCTCCCTTCTAATTATTTTCTCCTCAGCTCCTACTTTAATTGTATCAATACGCTGACAGCAGAGATACATTGTAAAAATGAGCACATCATTGCTCATGAATATGAGGTTGGACCGTAGGAAGGAATTTCTACTGTTAACATTTTCTATAAGTGATTGTCATGTAATTGTGTGTCTGTGTGAGTATTTAATGAGAAAATGGTTATTGACTCACCTTTTAAACTTTACCTTTTTGATGCTTGCATGATTGATAGGGACTCTGGGTGCTGTGAGTGGGGTAAGCAAGCAGCTGCAACTGAAGGAGAAAGATGTCGTTGCTTCTGTTTCTTCTGTAGATGTTTACAGACTCAGAAACTCTATGGAGCCATTCTGGACTGGAGGATCACTATGGGTTAGGATGGACTTGAAGATAATGGCTTTGGTTTGGTTTAGATGTGATTTCTAGTGACATCACTATATATTGAATTTGCTAAACTATGTGTTTGAATAACTTATTTTATAGTTTTAAAAATCAATTTTTTAGTAAAAAGTGATACAAGGTGTTTTTAGCCATTCAAATAATACCAGTTCTAAATTTAATGTTCAATGCTGTTCAAGAGTCATCTTTAGTAAAATTTGGTGTCCATTTTCAGACTTTAAAGTTCAAACACATAGTGTTTCATAGTTTTCTTTTTATGTACTTATTTATTTTTGCTTTTCACTAAGATTGGAAATCATGTCAGGTTTGCATATTCATATATGAATACTTCAATGCCTTCCTTGAATACAGAGTTGAATTTTGACTCTAAAGTATTCTCTAGAATATAATAAAACTGCCTCATGGGGCTTTTAAGGTTATAAAGTATTTTTTTTTATTATTATTAATTAGGAGTTAATACATATATCATACCATTCCACAGTTCTATTAAGTCAAGCAGAATTGTACCATTGCTACCAAAATCAGCTTCCAAACATTCTTTTTTTCCCCTGGACTCCTTCATTGTCTCTCTTTTACAGCAGCCACCACCCCCCCATTGTACCTGCTCCCCCAGAAACCCTTATTTTGCTTACTGTCCCTCTAGGTTCATCAATCCAGAGTTTCAGATGCTGAAAACAGTAAAACAGACAACACAACTGCAAGAGGGTGACCTCCAACGACCTACCTCCTGTGACATAGACCCTAGTATGTATGAAGAAAAACAAAACCAAACAAAAATACAGAAAATGTTGAAAATCAGATCAGGCCCAGCATGCATCAGAGGGGGAATCAACCAACAACGTTTTAACTGATCAAGTCAGAGTTATGCCTTTGATCTTCTACACTCATCTCTCCGATGCGCTCTGTTCTGTAACCCCTTTCCTCCCATCCCTCGATTGTGCAGAGGGAGTTCACCAGAGGCTTCTTTCCTATGTGGATCCCACAAATGAATCTTGGGCTCCTGTCACCCATAGTCTTCTGCAAACCAGATGTTCACAATTTAGGCTCTGATACTAATCCCTTATTCAATTTCGGATTATAGGATTTACAATTCTTTGGTGACTGATGATGGTGTGCTTCTTTTTCATGGACTTGTTGACATCTCACTTAAGACCTCAGACGCTATTTTATCTATTAGCCAGGCACCATCTAATTTCTTCACCACATTTTCTATAGCACTGATATCTTCTGTGTCCCCTTTCTGAGGATGAGTATCGAGCCAGGCAATAATGAAAGAACTAAGTGTTCTTAAGTTGGAACCCAAGTGTGAGCCCAAGTAAGTTTATAAACTTTTGAGGAAAGAGACGATCATATCTTTCTCCCAAAGAGTATCTGGTGGGTTCAAAAGGCAAAGTGTTTGGTTAGCAGCACTATGCTTAGATAGTCTTTAATGTCCTTAATGCTTCCCTATTTATTTACATGACAATACCTTAAGAATACTGTATGCATTTTTTGCATGTTTCTATGTATGTGTGAAGTCCTGGTTGCATAAGGGATTCAACACTGAGTTGCTAATGGCAAAGTGAGTTGTTCAAACCCACCTGCCTTGCCAGATGAGAAAGTGGAAGCTGTCTGTTTCTGTAATGATCCAGAGCCTTGGGATGGAGTATATCTTGCCTACAGGATACCTTGATTTGGAATTGACTTTGTTTCCTTATTATGACCATAAAGATTATTTTAAATTTTACTTTTTATAGAAAATGATGTAATAATTGCCCTTATTCCTAAATAAGTTATAATTTGTTACAATTTTCTTTTCTTAAAATGTAATTCTGTCATAAATAAGGAAAATTTTCAACTTTTGATAAATATTTAAGATGTGATTTCTGGAGCTGTAGTATCATTTGGTCTTATCCATGAGGAATCATCAATTTTTAAAACAAGTGTTAATAATATACTCAGTTTAAAATAGCAGTCATGTCTTATTTATCTGTATTTGATAACTAATGAGAGTTTAGCCCTCCATGTGATTATTGCTGTTTAGGATCCCTTTTGTCAATAGTCTTTGTTTTACTTATTTTTTTAAATTGGTAAGCCACGTTTTATTCCCTGTCTATTTGGAAGAACTAATTTTATATTGAAGATGTGCATCATTTGCATGACACTCTTAAATAATTTTAAAAGTTTGTCTTTACTTTTACTTTTATAGTGCTTATATCTACATAAGTACGTGAGTGTGCGGTTTGTATATTTTGAAATTTTGGATATGGTCAATATTGTTCCCCAGGTTTTATGTTCATGAGGATTTACTTAAAAATTTCTTTTCACATAATATTTGTTTTCAAATAGTTCTTTGCATTCTGTTCCTATCTTTTAAACATGTACTAATTTGAAATTTAAAGTACTTTTCCAAGTTTTATCTGCTGTGCCACACCCTCTGTTGACTGATGTTCCTTTTCCACCCTGCTGTGATATGGTTCTCCAGGAATTGTCAGTTAGGGCACTGTAAGCCTTCCTGTAGCTCATTCGTTCCATTCTCCCAAAGGGAGGTTTTGATGGTAGTTTGAAAGCAGAAATGCAATCAGTGGCAAAGTCTTGTTTCTAATCCAGACTCGCCTTCTTTTATTGCACTCTGCAGACACTGCATCGTTTACAGATAGTGGCAACTGTGAAAACTCTCAAAAGAAGATGCCATCCAAGAATTGTATAAAATATTTCAGTGTTCTTCTCTTGCTCCTAGGAGAAAAACCAAAGTTATCATCGATACAGGACATCATTGTGGTGGCACTCTATCATTACAGCCTGATGTCGCTATTCCTCTACTTGCCCCACTGGTCTCCTGTTTCAGGGGAGAGTCTGTACATGACATTTCATCAGCTTGGTGGATTAGTGGTTACACCTTGGGTTGCCTACAGTGAGATCAGCAGTTCAAAACCACCAGCCAGACTGTGGGGAGAAAGATGAGGCTTCCCATACAGAGTTACAGTCTCAGAAACTCCCAAGGGAAGTTCTACTCAGCCCTGTAGGATTGCCATGAGTCAGAAACAACTTTACAGAAATGAGTGTTTGTCTCTTAGTTTGGGATGATGTCAATTACATTTAAAATAACAATTTGCTGAGCATGGTCCAGCGCAGGCACTTCTTCTTTAAGTTACATTGGACAGTACTTGATTTTTTTCCCTTCAAATCAGTGCTCTAATCTGTATTATGACTATTTAAAAATTAGTGCCACCTTTAAAATATTAAGGCCATGAAATCAGGGTCTGTGTTTTTCAGTTCTTGAAATAGTGTGTGGCAGACAGTAAATATTCATTAGAACGAGTAGTTGACTGGATAATCAAAATAACCATTTGGTTAAATACTTTGTAGCTATTCATGAAAATTTCTTTTAATGCCACAATTAATAAACAACTTATTGTTTGTCGAGGTTTAATTTTGCTATTTGTCTCTTGTTCTTTAATTTTGGTCTGTTTTTTTATTTCTGCTTAGGTAACAACAAGTCAATGAGTGAAGTGAATTACTCTGAGGTGTCTGAATTTGTGTTCCTGGGACTCTCTACCTCTAGACCAATGCAGCGTTTCCTCCTTTCCTTCTCTACAGTGTTTTATGTAACAATCATCCTAGGAAACCTCCTCGTTGTGTTTACAGTGATTTTTGACTCTCATTTGCACTCTCCTATGTACTTCCTGCTAGCCAACCTCTCATTTATGGACTTGTGTCTTTCTACCTTAACCGTCCCTAAGATGGTCTCTGACTTGTATTCTGGGCAAAATACCATATCCTTTCTGGGGTGTGTCATCCAGATTTTTGTACTTCACGTACTAGGTGGATGTGAGATGGTGCTGCTCACCGCCATGGCCTTGGACCGATACGTGGCCATATGTAAGCCCCTCCACTACCTGACCATCATGAGTCCACGGATGTGCATTTTGCTTCTGGTTAGTGCCTGGGTCATTGGTCTCATACACTCAGTGACCCAGTTAGCTTTCGTTGTCCATTTGCCTTTTTGTGGCCCTAATGAGATAGACAGTTTTTACTGTGATCTACCTCGGTTTATCAAACTTGGCTGCATGGACACCTACAGACTAGAGTTCATCATTACTGCCAACAGTGGGTTCATTTCCATGGGAACGTTCTTCCTACTGATTGTCTCCTACATCTCCATCCTGATCACTGTATGGAAACGTTCTTCGGGTGGCTTGTCTAAGGCTCTCTCTACCCTCTCAGCTCACATCAGTGTGGTGTTTTTGTTCTTTGGACCATGCATCTTTGTCTATGTGTGGCCATTTCCCACAGTGCCAGTGGATAAATTTCTTGCCATTTTGGACTTCCTGATTACCCCCATCCTGAATCCTGCCATCTACACATTGAGGAACAAGGATATGAAGATGGCCATGAGGCGACTGAGTAGTTGGCTCTTGAGTTTGATGAAGTTCTCCTGAACAATTTCTTAGTGTACAGGTGTACTATTCTGTAAGCACTACTGTTCATATAAAGTGTGAATGGTTACACTATGTTTGGGTAATTTATTGTACTAAATTTGTTCCAAATTAATGACAATGTTTTATATATTTATATATATATAAATTATATATTTAAGTATTTACCTAATAAACTTTTATAGTTATAAAATTTTAGAATATTGCATACAGATCTTTTTGGCCTATATTTTGACTATTTCATAGAACATCTTAACATACAGAGTTCTATTCACAGAGTTATTTATTAAGGCTGTTATTTTTCTTTATCATTGAGATAAAAAATATCCACCTACAGGAGGAATGACTAATCACAGTTAAGCTTTGGCTAACAAAGCAGTCTCATGTTCCATGTTGGACCCGACTGCATGTTTCTGTTTTCATTTCTTTACTTTGTTATGTTAGGACTTGCAATAGTTATGTGAAAATGTCAGAACAAAGATTTTCAAATTCCATTTAGAAAAATCAGAGGGGCACTTAGTCTACTCCCACAAACATAGACCGGTCAAGGGTTGAAATAGAATCCACAGAAATTTCTTTAAAAAAAAGAAGAAAATATTTATGTAATAAATAAAATGTCTATTATTTATATACACAGAATGCTGTAAACTGGACAGAGAAATACTGAAACCATATGTAGTTTAATTTTATTTTATTCTTGCTATTCTTGCCTCTAAGGAACCCTCTGGCCATACTTCTTGCAAGACAGATTGGTTTGTCTTTTTAGCACTCCATAGTACTTCCAATATTCTTCTCCAGCACCACAATTCAAATGCATCCATGTTTTGTTGGTTTTCTTATTCAGTGTCCAACATTCACATTCATATGAGGCAATTGAAAATACCAGAGCTTGGATCAGGCAACCCTTAATCCTCAAAGTAAGTTCCTTGCTTTTCTATACTTTAAAGATGTCTTCTATAGCAGATTGACCCAGTTAAATCTTTTGATCTCTTGATTGTTGCGTCCAAGAGCAGTGGATGTACAATGAAGAAGACAAAATCCTTGACAACCTCGACCTATTTTTAACTTTGTATTATCATTTTATCCTTAACCACTTCATTTAAATTTTGTTTTTTACTGTTTCTTTTGGGTTTCCTAATTTGTGAGGCATAGAATAAGTGGATGCATAGAGATATTAACTGATGCAAGGGTTTATAGGGGATGTAGGGGTGGGAGTTGGAGATAAGGAGTCTGAGGGGATTTGGGGAGTAAACAATGAAGGCAGGAGTGGGCAATGAGCAGTAGAACTGATTATGATTATATAACTCAATTTAAAGGAGATTTAACAATGGAAAGGGGGAAGGATGTACTAAAATTGATTGTGATAATGATTTTACAATTCTTGATATGATTGAACTATAGAATTTTATAATATGTAGATTAGGTGCCAATAAAATGTAATGTAATTAAAAATCAGTTTAAGAAAAAGATTACAGTCTCAGAAACTCACAGGGACAGCACTACCCTGGCCTAAAAGATCAGAACTGATTCAATAACAGTGAGTTTTGATTTGGTTTAATAAAACATTATTTTTATTCAATTGATCATAAAACCCATCTTTTTCAACTGTACCAATATTTTTGAATTGTTGAGAAGCAGAAAAATGTGGTCCTACTTCAACAATGCCCTATTTGCTGTAGTAAGATTTGGATTTTTCTGGTAAATTTGTGACTGACATATTCAGTGAATATTATTAAAATTTCCCTGGCACATAAACCCCATTGTTAGTATAAATAGTGTCAGGCCATGAAAGGATCTATTTTATACATGTGAATAATTTAGTACTGTGATATGGAGTTAGCCTATATTGGTCCAATAGCTCTCTCTCAACAGGTCAATGAAAAATTAGTATCAGGGGCTATTCAAAGACAATATTAATGGAATATTGTATTCCCAGTGGATAATTGATTAGATTCTCTATCATAAATCATCAAGGAGGTTTTGAAAGTAAGCCGAAGGGTAAAAGGACAAAAAAAAGTCAAAAACATAGATCTAGGAATGGGTTTGGAGCTTGCCCTAGTTCCAACTATAGAATAATTAGTTCTTACATACTGGCCCTCAGAAAATGCACACGGAAGATGTGGGTGCCATAGCAAAATGTGGTGAAGAAATTAGATGGTGCTGGCTATCAGATAAAAGAGTGGTATTAAAGGGTATTAAAGACATGTTACCTTTAAGAAGCAGCCATCTAAGTGAGATGTCAACTAAGTTCACATGGAAGAAGCACACCAAAAACAGTCACTGAAGGATTGTAAATCATATAATCTGAAATTGAAGGAGGGACTAGTATCAGAGCCTAAATTTTGAGATTCTGGTTTGCAGAAGCTATGAATTTACAGTGGGAACCCAAGATACATTTGTGGGATCTGCATAAGAAATAAATGATATCCCTCTATCTGTAATAGAGGGATGGGAGAAAAGTGGTTATTAAATATAGTGCATTGGAGAGAGGATTATAGAAAATCAAAAGGATAAACCTGTTTTGAGTGGTTAAAATAGTCTCAGTTGATCTTCCCTCCGATGCACGTTAGGCCTGATCTGCTTTTCAAAATTTTCTGTATCTTTTGTTTGTTTGTTTTCATTGGGAATCCCCCTCATGAATTTTTGTTTATATGTTTTTCAGTATATGAAACCCAGGATTGATGATTCTATAGGGACAGCAAGTGGAATAAGGGTTTCTTGGGGGGGAGTATAATCCTCCTAAGATGCTGGGGTGGGGGGATTTAATGTCAAGGAGTTCAGGAAGGAAATTAATGTTTTGAAACTGGCTGTGATACCAATTGTGCAATACTGTTTGATGTGATTGAACTATTGAATGATATGATATCTGTATTAACTCCCAATAAATGGTTAAAAAAAAAACCTGTCCTCATTGGGAATCTACTTAAGTACTTCCTCTATGCAAGAACACTTTATAAATTATTATTTTGTTATATCTTGCCCTGTCCGACATCAGACAGGGCAAGACATGTTGTCCATAGTCTTGTAATCAGTTCCCCCTTTCCAACCCACTGTCCCTCTACCTCCCAGTATCTCCACTCACACCACTTGTCCTGAACGGATCATCCACCCTGGATTCCCTGTATTTCCAATTCCTATCTGTACCAGTGTACATCCTCTGGTCTAGCCAGACTTGCAGGTAGAATTGATATCATGATAGTGGGTGGGGGAGGAAGCATTTAGGAACTAGAGGAAATTTGTATTTTTCATCGTTGCTACATCACACGCTGTCTGGCTTGTCTTGTCCCTGAGACCTCTCTGCAAGGGGATGTCCAGTGGCCTACAAATGGACTTTGGGTCTCCACTCCGCACTCCCCCCCCTCATTCACTATGGTAAGATTTTTTGTTCTGATATCAGGCATCATCAGAACATTTGAAATTTTATTCCAATATCATTGGATAAAAATGCTAATTATAACAAACCATACAATAATACATGGAATAAGTTTTGCAACATTTAATGTGTCTTCACTTAAGCAATAAGAAATGTGGTGAAGAAAGCTGATGGTGCCCGGCTATAGCGTCTGCGGTCTTAAAATCTTGAAGGTAAACAAGCGGCCATCTAGCTCAGAAGCAACAAAGCCCACATGGAACAACATATCAACCTGTGTGCTCACGAGGTGTCAAACGGATCACTGAAGACAAATGGGTGCATAAGCAAATGTGGCGAAGAAAGCTGATGGTGCCCAGCTATCAAAAAGTATAGCGTCTGGGGTCTTAAAGGCTTGAAGGTAATCAAGCGGCTCAGAAGCAACAAAGCTCACATGGAAGAAGCACACTAGCCTATGCAACCACGAGGTGTCGAAGGGATCAGGTGTAAGGCATCATCAGAACAAAAAATCTTACCATAGTGAATGATGGGGGGAGTGCGGAATGGAGATCCATAGCCCATTAGTAGGCCACTGGAGATCCCCTTGCAGAGGGGTCTCGGGGAGGAGATAAGCCAGTCAGGGTGCGATGTAACAACGATGAGAAATACAACTTTCCTCTAGTTCCTAAATGTTTCCTCCCCGCTCCCACTACCATGGCTCGAATTCGACCTTGCAAGTCTGGCTAGACCAGAGGATGTACACTGGTACAGATAGGAACTGAAAATACTGTACAGGGAATCCAGGGCAGATGAGCCCTACAGGACCAGTGGTGTGAGTGGCGAAACAGGGAGGGTAAAGGGAGAATGGGTAGGAAAGAGGGAACCGATTACAAGGAACTGTGTGTGACCTCCTCCCCGGGGGACAGACAACCAACCGAAAAGTGGGTGAAGGGAGAAGTCAGACAGGGCAAGATATGACAAAATACCAATTTATAAACTATCAAGGGCTCATGAGGGAGGGGAAAAATGAGGACCTAATGCCAGGGGCTTAAGTGGAGAGAAAATATTTTGAGAATGATGTACAAATGCGCTTTACACAATTGATGTGTGTATGGATTGCATTAACAGTTGTATGAGCCCCTAATAAAATGTTTTAAAAAAAGAAAGAAAGAAATGTCGCTATTACTACTTAAACCCAAATGTTGTTACTGCTTGACTTCAGGCTGGAAATAAGTTTGCATTATTTCTAGCAATACTTTGATACATCCCCTCGTGTTTATAAGTCATTGGATTTGCCTCTCTACAGAGCCCAGGATAAGACAACACCATTGGTTATGAGATTCAGAGCTGCTGTCCCGTTCCTATATCAATTAATTTCTGTGGTCAAATAACTCAGTTTAATTATACTAAAAGGTGGGAATATTGATTAGCTGTTGAACTACTTCATATCGTTCTAGTTAGTTTTCAATGACCATTTTATATGACTGCTGATGAAATTCATTCTGTTATAAAATAGTATTAAAATCAGTTTGTTTCGGAAATAATTTTACAGGACAAGGGTTATTTTAATAGCTTGATTAGAGTCTAAAAGGTTCAGCTAGACTTTTAAAAGGAAATGAAGGAATAGTATTTTTCATTATGAATTGACTTTCAGTCATACAATTTAGCTGAACGCATTGTTTGTCAAAATCATACTTGTCCTGACTCCTCTCTGTCTTTGATGTTTACCTAAAATCATTTTAATATTACATAACATAATCAACATATGAAATTTTCATTCATTTCACACTCTCAAAGCCATGTCACATATGTTGTTTCAGGTGTCATTGACTCAGTTTCCACTGGTGGCATCTTGGAGAACAAGGCAATAGCAACCAGTGCCTGCTCCTGCACCATCATAGTCGTTGCCGCGTTACACCATTGCCATCGCTCCATCACCCTCAGGATGAGAGCTCCCACTTTTTCAGGGACCCTCTCCCAAGCATGCTGTTCTGATCCAGGAGTTAGTTCCTCCTGATAAGATGTCTGAAATAAGCTAAGTTAAGCCTTCCATCTTTGCTTATAAAGAGCATCCTAGTTGTACTTATTGCAAGACAATTTGTTCAGCTTTCTGGAAGTCAATGATATATTTAATATTTTTCAGCAACATCATAATCCATAACTGCCTGTTCTTCTTTGGTCTTACTTTTTCATTCTCCAGTATTTGATGTGACTTTGATCAAATGCATGCTAGTCATCCGCATGATATTTTTTGCTTTGCAATATTTTAAAAACTGCCTTTTTTTACACAGATTTGCAGTGGAATATTGTTCTTCTAAGTATAATTAAATCCTTGACAACCTCAACATTTTTTCCTTTATAATGCTTATTAAACAAGTTGTAATGTCATTTTTATGTTTAGGTGTTATCCACACTGAATGCTATGTATTTTAAGATTTATTCATCTGCAATTTGGTACCTTGTATGTTATTGTAATGCTGGAAGCCATTACATTAGTGAGCTACAGTGGACTGGTCTTTCCATTTTGAACTGGACAGGTATATGGTCTACCTTATCAGAAGAAACAAATGAAGAGAAATAGTGTTGCATTCATTGTGCCATAAAGTATATTTTAAAGTCCATCCTGAAGTATCATGATCTCAATGATAGAATAATAGCCATCTTGTGAAAAGAAAGACCAGTTTATGTGAAAATGATTCAGATTTTTACGCCAACCCTTGATGCCACATTTTACCATCTTCTGAAGTCTAAAATTGGTCAAATATGCAAGATCTTGTATGAAACTTGATAGCAATTTAAATACATTTGTTAGTTGTATATGTTGAAAGGGGGTTATTTTAGTAGTATTGTGTGCTTGTCACTAAGAACCTGTAGAGTTAGTTCTTCCTCATGCATGTACTGCTTTTCTTACCAGTTCAGCAGTCATGCAGTATGTAACCTCATGAGAGGGCCCATGAGCAGGCCACTGGGCAAATCACATGGAATGTGGTTTCCCTTCCACTACTATCGGTTTATAAGATACAACTTTACTAGGTGTTTATTAAGGTAGACTCACTACCACTTCATAAGTTTGTTTAAAAGAACTGAGGCAGTGTTTATAAAAAGTTTATAATATTTTAAGTGTGAACAGATGTATGAATTATTATTTGTGTTACAGAATAAAATAAAGAGGAGGTCATGCAGTGTGGTGGTTAATATTATGATTTGAAATATGAGGCAAAGTACCTTATATATAATGATCTTTGATAATATAATTTTTTGGTACTTATTTAATACTAATATCTCTAAAACTGAGCGTTGCAACTACACAAATGAGGTAAAGCATGTACAGGTTAATTCACTTATTAAAAGACTTCTAAAGAATTTTAAATGATGGCTTTTTAAATAGTTTATTAATAATTATGTCTTGTTTACTGCTATTACTGCAAATAATTTTCAGTTTATAAGTAGATATTCACATATAGGAAATGATTTTCTTAGAAGGTGTTTTGCTGTCATATTGTTAATACATGATTTTCCTTGTATGATAAATACAAAAACCAAATGCCTAGTAATGTTTTCCCATTGAAAGTCATGGGGACAGAAACGGAGGATTCCCTGAAGAATGACCTGGGAACTCAGGCCCAGAGGCATCGAATGGTCACCAGGAGCTGTGGTTGGAGCTTTCTTTGATTAGAGCAGTTGTGAGCAGCACTACTTCACCTTGCCAAAGAGGGAAGCATATTTGTAAAGAAACTGTAATAGTTGAAACTTTGGTTTCTGTGGTCTTTCTTGTGGCCAGGAAAGTGGGGAAGAGGAAATTGAAGCCAGTTAGTTGGCAACTTAATTTTCAGCTCTTTTCCTCATAGTAAGTACCTATGCCTGAGCATTACAATATCAACTACCCTCTCTTTTTCTTCATCTCTTTTTCTTCATCTCTTCTTCCCCTCAAGCCTCTGCTATCTTCATTTCTAATTTTGAATTTAATATGCATTTATTGAATGCAAATTGAAATCCTGGCCAATAGAATACAACAATATATCAAACAACAAACAAAAAAAGAAAGTAAGAAAAGCAACCAACATAAAACATACAGACATGATCAAGTGGAATTCATCCCAAATATTCAAGGATGGCTGAATAACAGAAAAAAAATTAATGTAATTCACCACATTAATGAAATAAAGAATGACAAGATGACTGTATCAATAGATACTGAAAATTCGTTGACTATAGCTAACATCCATTCTTGATTAAAACAGAACAACAACCATAAAGCCCAACAAAATGTAACAAAATGGAAATGTCTTAACAGAATAAAGACCCTATACAAAAAGCCAATGGCCAACTTTTTGCTCAACAGGAAATAATGTAAAGCATCCCCCCTGTGGATAGTAGTCAGACAAGGAAGCTCCATGCCACCATTTTTATGCAACATTGTGCTGAATAATTAGACAAAAAAGATATCAAAGGAATATAATTCGGCAAATTAGTAAAACTATCACTAGACACATGATACAATTTTATATTTAGAGAACACCACCAACAACACAAAAAGAGGGTTGGAAGCAGTTAGAAGATTTGGCCATGTGGTTGGATAGGAGATTGACATATAAAAATCAATTGAATTCTTGTATGCTAATGATGAGAGCTCTAAAAAAGAAATCAAGAAAATAACCCAATTACAATAGCCACACACAATATGAAGTAACTAGAAATCAACCTAACCAGAGAAACAGAAGACTTTCACAAAGTAAACTACAGAGGACCATTCCAAGAAACCAAAAGAGACCTTTGCAACTGTAAGCATATCCTATGTTCATGGACAGGAAGGCTCAATATCATGAAAATGTCAACACTATCCCAAGTAATCTATAAATACAATGCCATTCTCACCCAATTTCTAACTTCATTCTCTAACTATAAAGTAATGATTAACTTCATATGGGGCAGAGAGAGACCCAGGATAAGTAAGGAACTATTAAAGAAGAACAAAGTAGGAGGCCTCACACCACCAAAGGGCCATAAAACATTAACTAGAAAGAAGAGAGTCTCTTCGATAAATGGCAAAATGGGTAGAATTGAATCTCCATCTAAAGTTCAAAAGCGAACTCAAGATGACTCAAAAACCACAATGTAAACTTCAGAGGTATGAAGATCACCAATGAGAAAATAGGGATAAATGTGAGGGGTCAATTCAGGGCATACGTATACATCAAACATCAGGAAGGAAGCACACACAATAGAAGACACAATAGATGAGGAACTACAAAAACTATGACACCAATGACATCATCAAAGGACTAGAGGAAAGCCCGTGGACTGGGCAAAAATACATTTAGCAATGACCCAGAACACTAGAAATAATCTCTAAAATCACAATACTGCAATAGCTCTGTAAGAAAAAAATCAAATAACCCAAATAAACAGTGGGGGAAAGACATGATAGTTCAACAAAAGAGACATTCAAATGGCAAACAGACTCATCAAAACACATTCACAATCATTAGTCATACTAGAGATGAAAATCAAAACAATAATGAAATCTCACCTTACACCAACAATATTAGCCCATGCCTAAAACAGAAACTAAAAACAGAAAAGAACAATTGTTGGAGAGGGTGTGGAGAGATTGGAACTCTAATTTATTGCTGGTGCATCTGTAAATATGTACAACCTCTGTGGAAATTGATATGACAATACCACCAAAAAATGGGACAAGAAATTCCATATGATCCACTAAGTCTCTGTTTAGTACATATCCTAAAGAAGTAAGAGACCTATCATGAGCAGACATATACACTCTCATGTTCACCAAAGCACTTTTTTACAATTACAAGAATTTGGAAGCAACCAGAAAAATTACCAGTAGAAGACTGGATAAAGACACTTTAGTACATACACACATTGAAATAATCTGCATCTCTAAAAAACATTGAAGAACCACAAAGTATCTCATGACATGCATGTACTTAGAAAACATTATCCTGGGTGAAGCTATTGTACAAAAATTGTACAAAAGTACAATTATATGAGACCACTACTATACTGATAAACACCAACAAAGAGCCTGGCACCTGTTCACAGGTCAGGTAATCATTTAATATGGCCACTCGAGCATTATTGTGATGTGATTTCCTAATGCTTATGAATATTTATCACTCACTTATCATACATCTTGTGTTAGTCTGGGTAGAGTAGAGAAACAAATCTATGGACACTCGTGTGTGTATAAGAAAGAGATTTATATACAAGAGTATATTGAGCACATTGAGAAAGCATCTCAGCTCAGTCCAGATCAACTGCTTAAGTCCAATATTAGCCCATATGTCTGATACCAATCTATGAAGTCCTCTTCAGACTCACAAAACACATACAACGATGCCAAAAGTAGATCTATAAAGTCCTCTTCAGACTCACAGAACACTTGCAGTGAAGCCAAATGAACTATGATCTCAAGCCACTAGGTAGAAAGTCTTTGGGTCCAGTGGCATTGTAAGCATCTCAGCGCTGGCAGAGGTCTCTCTGTGGCTTCTCTGGCTTCCGAAGTCTGGTTGCATCCATGTGGCTTGTCTTCTGCAATGTCTTCCACGGAGTAGCAGAGAGAGAGAGGTGTCTTCCGCCTCCAAGGAGGAAGTACCAGATATCCCAGAATTCTCAGGAGAAGGCCATTCCCACACAGAAGTCTCATTGGCTATCTCCAGATTGACTCTAGACTTCACCCCTACACTCTTAATCCTGAAATTGACACCAGATTAGGTGATTTCCACACATGTGAAAAAATACTTCACAGAAGGCCCCACTTCAGATGATGTCACCTGGCATTTAGCAGGAAGTGGGAAAGGCTAAGTAAATCCTGCCATCTAACAGTTTCCTGTGGTTACCCTTGTTTAATAGACTGTCCTACAAGGGTGCTAGTAAAGGGACTGAAATACTCTGTTGGACTTAAAGCTGAAACCCCCTAGGATGGAGGAAGTAGATGATGCTAGCCCGTTATCATGTACTTTGAAGTTATGGGACTGTATTAGCATTTTCTTTTTGAAGTTCTTCTAGAATTGGCAAACTAAGACCAATATATATTTCCATATTCTCTTTGCTATTTGTGGCATGTATTAGTTCTGTAAGCATTGATTGACCTTAGTGAATGAATGGCATTGACATTTTTTGGCTTGTGTACAACCCTTATTGTTTTCAGTCACTTAAGTTTTCATCCTATATAGGCAAACATTCTATGCCCAATAGACTCCAATAGATATGTACATATTCCTTTTCACACTAGTATTTTAAATTCCATATCATTAGCTGGATTAAAGATATTCATAATAGAATTACTAAATGTCCCTTATATGCTAATCAAATTATTTTTTAAGAAACTGATTTTTTAAAGAACCTGCCTCTAAAGTAGATGAAATATTTATAACTTTAGATACATGAATGGATTTGAGCTCACACTTAATTGTAAGCCCTAATCCAAGAACAATTTGTTTTGTTCTTTTGATTGCTAAATTGAATAGTCTGAACTGAAACAGTCTACTAAAAACCCTTAAAAAAACACTTCATCAAATGATTCCAGCAAACGTGTCTATTCCTGAAAGAAAACCCCAAATACTCGGTGCACAATGCTTGTATTAGACACTAGCTTTCATTTACTTATCTCCTGATAGGCCGTTTCAACAAAACTTTATATACCATGCCCTGAGAAACGTTAATTCTTACTTATATTGACTAGTCCTTGTCCCTCCCTGGCAAAATGGAGTATGTTTTGAAACTGTGTTACATTATGGATGCATGAAAGTTGGTTTTATTCCTACCTATCCTTCCTGGAGAAAATATATACTCTCAGTTCATTTGTCCTGAACCAATGTTTTGTTTTGTTTAGGGGAAAAGGATAAATAAAAACACAGAGGTAAGGCTGGATATTTGATGGTACATTATGGGGATTGAACTCATAGAGATGAAGATGTGCATGAACTGGTGAATGCAAAACTGATAAACTGCTCTGTAAGTCTTCACACAATCCACAAAAGTCATTTGAAAAGAAACAAACCTTGGAATAAAGAGGTCAAGGAATAAATCTCTCTATAAGCTTTGTTCTACCCATAACACAGAGATCAAACATTCCCCCTCACATAAATAATGCTCTACCATAAATACATGGAAGTGGCAAATGTTTCCCCCAAACATTTGTCCAAACACAAAGTATATTCACTGTCTGTTGCATTCTCACTGCATTGCATGCTTTAGATAGATTCTATAATAAACTTTATACTTGAAGAA
>NW_022103915.1:88254941-88258211 GCF_000313985.2 Echinops telfairi | reverse complement strand
ATGCTGCAGTGAAAGCTTTACAAACACCATCAGGGGAAACCAGAGTTTCCATGGAGCTTATAGACCAAAAATAGATATGGAGAGAAAGGAATAAGCTGTCCACTGCTGAGGAATTCACCACTGAAAACCTTAGGCATGGCAGAATAATATTGTCAGCTATACTACCAGAAGGTACACCCTTTAGGTTGGAGGACCATCAAAATACAACCATAGTAAAGCTGCCTTCTTAATGTAGTTGTTGTTTCTGGAAGGTCCCATGGTGCCAATTGCATAGTTAATGAAACACAAGTAGATATGTTTCTGGTATTCTCTGCTTTGAGCCCAGATCCATCTGACATGAGCTATGTTATCCCTTGTTCTACGTCCTCTTCTGAATCTGACAGAAAACTGCCAGAGGTTCAGGCCGGATTCAGAAGAGGATGTGGAACTTACCTGTCTGTACTAGGAAATTTGGGAAAAAATAACTTGGCCAACTAACTGGAAGAGATTCATATTTGTACCCATTCTAAAGAAAGGTGACCCTATAGCATTCTCTACAGAATAATATAGTTATTATCACATTCAAATAAAATTTTTGCTGAAGATCATCTAAAAACAGTAGCAGAGTACATTGGCAGGGAACTGCCAAAATTCAGGGCAGATTCAGAGAGGATGTGGAACAAGCAAGATTATTGCTGATGTCAGATGGATCTAGGTTTAGAATTTTTTTCCATTGTTCATTTTATACCAGAAAAATGGCTTATTTGGATTTGAAGAGCAAATTTCAGATCAGATCAAGGGTAAAATTGTGGGGCCTGACGGTTCTTGTCCATGAGTATGTGTTCCACAGATGGAATGAATAGAGGGTATATGAAGAGGAGAATGTCTTACTTGGAATTTATACCAGCAAGGCTTCCACATATAAACCTTGAATATCAGTAGAATGTAAATTATGAATAAACAAGTAAATAAATTCTGGTTTCAATTTGTGTATACGTCAGCAAATATGAGGTGTTGAAAACATAAAATATAGTTATTCCATTGAACTAATCTGGAACTTAAAGTAGGGAAAGGGACAGACAACACTTTATCTTCAACTGCACACAAGACGTTCAAGAAAAACGTCTGCTCAATATAGTTCCTCTATTATTTCTCAACGGTTAGCTTTTACATGAAATATCATCTTGCTAGATGTCTTCATAGACAAAATTACAAGAATTTGCATGTTTTTTTATTTGTGGGCAGTTAAGGGACCCTGATGGCACCATGGGATAACATTGAGCAACTCACCACACAGTGGGCAGTTCAAATGCATCAGGAGAAGCAGGACGAGGCTGTCTGCATCTGAAGATTTGTCGTTTGGGAAATTTTAAGCAGCAGCTCTGCTCTGCCCTGTGAGGTCACTGTGAGTCAGAATGGGCTCAGTGGCATTCCATTCGACTGCAGCTAATACATTGATGGGAGGCGATATGCTTTATGCTTTTCTGTATATTTAATAACATATCTGTTCTAACTATAGTGATCCCATAAGACAGAGTAGGCATGTCCCATAGAGTTCATATGGACACGATCTTAATGGAAGCAGAGAGCCACATCTTTTTCCATTCAAGCAGCTAATGTGTTTGAACTGTCCATTTTGTGTTAGCAGCCCAGGGTTTAGCCCACTAGCCACAAATGTGTTTTCAATTCAATGCAAATACATATGATTTTTGAATCATGTATTTTAAAAATATTTGCTGCCAAATTAAAATACTAAATTTATAAGGATGATTCACCTGTGTAATGGTAAGCACACAACCAATTTTACAGATAGAACAAAACTTGTATAAGCACTTGAATGTTCATCCTTTTGATTCTATCATAATCTAAGTTGGAATTTGTGGTAAAGCAGTTTTAATTTACAGTTTTATGTTATGTATAACTAATACATTAATATTGTCTCAATGTGTATTTTAATGATATGAATACAACTTTTGTCATATTTTTCTCCTATATCTTATTATGTGAAGTTTTATATTTATTGAAAATACAGTTTTCTTCATATTAGGTGTTGCTTGCAAAAAGAATAAGAAAGTCAGAGTTTGAATACATAACTTCTGGATTATTTACAATAAATGTGATACTATCTCCATTGCAAAGACCAAAATGCACAGTCAATGCATGATAATTATTTGGTGAGTGAACAAATATACTGAATTATCCATATGGCTTAAAATATCAGAAATTGTGATAGCCAAAATGAAAAGGTGGATGTGAAACTACAAACACTAATTTTTTTTCTAAATACCTGTAGTACAATTGCATAGATCCTGGGTAGTAAGCATTATCAATCGGATCAAGTAAAGAAGTTGAACATGTAGTGAGTTTCCGTGGAGCTTACAGACGAAAAGCAGATGGAGAGGAAGGAATAGGCTGTCCACTGCTGAGGAATTAGCCCCTGAAGACTTTGAGAAGAGCAGAATAATAGTGTCAGATACAGTACCAGAGGGCACGCCCTTTAGGTTGGAAGACCATCAAAATACAAGCACAGTAAAGCTGCCTTCTTCATGTAGTAGTAGTAGTAGTTGTTGTTGCTGTTGGACTAAGTTCGGCTGCTAACCACACAGTCAGCAGTTCAAATCATCAGCTGCTCAGTAGAAAGAGGAGGCTTTCTACTCTTGTGAACATGATACCGTCTTGGAAACCCATACTGGCAATTCCAGTTTAAAATCACCAGTTGATCAAGGACAAGTAGAAAGACAGGACCTTCTACTCCTGAAAAGAGCTACAACCTTGGAAACGCAGAGGTGCAGTTCTCCCCTGTCCGATCGGGTCACGATGTTCTGTGTAGACTAGATGATAGTGAGCCTTGTAGCATTACTCTAGGTTTTCTATATGTAAGACTTGACTTCATGGAAGTTAGTTTGGTGGGGCCTTTTATGTTTGGGTTTTAGTGAAAGTCTACAAGTTGGTTGACTTAGGAACAATTAAGATATCTGACTTACTCACTTGAGAACAGAAATAATTTTAAAACTATTATTTTAGAAGACAATTATTTATTAGCGGACTCCTTAGATTTTCTGAGACTGTAAGAATTGACAGAAGCAGCCACCACTTATTTGTCAATGTGTCATACTGTGGTGGCTTGTGTGTTGCTGTAATGCTGAATGTAGTGTATTTGGAATACTACCAGGGTCACCCAGTGTGAAAAGTTTTTACAGGAACTTCCAGTCTAAGAACAGGTGAGGAGAAGGAATTGATTCTTCACTCCTTTTTTTTTTTTTATTGGGGCTCATACAATTCATCACAATA
>NW_022103915.1:88251444-88252503 GCF_000313985.2 Echinops telfairi | reverse complement strand
GGGCCATGTGATGGAGACCCAATGCCCATCTCTAGACAACTGGACATACCTTGCAGAGGGGTAGTGGGGAGACGAGTCACTTAGGGTCCAGTATAGCAATAACGATTCTTCACTCCTAAGGGATGAGCTATTGAAAGCCTTAGGAATAGCAGCAGATAATTGTCAGATATAGTCTTGGAAGATGAATTCCTGAGGTTGGAAGGCACTTCTATAACAGCAAAGAGCTTCCTCCTCAAAGTAGAGTAAATCTCAATGATTTGGATGGAGTAAAAGTTTTGGGGCCCTTCACTTGCTCTTGGGGTACAAATCAAAGTGAGAAGTAACAGCGGGAAACATGATTAATGATCAAAATATGTTTATGTGAACTATGAAATCAGGAATGTTAGAAGTCTTCAACAAATGAAATGAGCTGGTGTCTAGAGAATCAAATCCAGTGACACTCGTCTATATACAAGAAAGTACTTTATATCAAGAGGCAATTTTACATCAAGGTGCCACACCTCAGTCCAACCCAAATCTATAGGTTCAATATTAGTCAGAACCGTATTCAGACTCAAGTCACTGACCCTGAAAGGTGACGAGGGAAATTGGGAGATCACAGGCCAGTGAGTGCAAAGTCATGCGGATCTAAGGTTGGGGAAAACATGGCAGAATGCCTGAAGCTCTCGGGGTAGGAAGGCTCACGCGGGGCAGCCCTTGGAGGCAGACACAGAGTCTTAGTGAAGTCCCATCGAGAAGGAAGCTGAAGTGGCCGGGAAGCATTTTCCAGAGTTCCTCACTCTCAGACAAAAGGCCACACCACCAAAGGAGGTGTCACCAAGCTACCACTTGATTGACAGGTTTGACTCCATCTGGAGCCCGAAATGTCCAGTTGACACAAAAACATCCAACTACCACAATTAGCTGAACTGAACTGATTGGTCATTTTTTTTATTATGTTATTGAGGGCTCGTACATTTCTTATCACAGTCCGTACATACACCCATTGAGTCAAGCACCTATGTACACCTGTTGCCCTCATCAATCTCAAAACATTTGCTCTCTACTTTGGCCCTCAAT
>NW_022103915.1:88248394-88249958 GCF_000313985.2 Echinops telfairi | reverse complement strand
TTTCCTCTATTTCCCTTTACTTTCCTCTTGTCCCACTATCATGGTCAGCCTTCATTTGGCTTTCAGAGATTCTGTTTGGTCATTTTGAGTATTTCCATCACATAGTTTACTAGGCCTTGGAAATCAAATTCAAGAGGAATGGTGTGCCATTCATTGTCTAAAAGAGCATTTGAAACTCTAACTTGAAGTATAATGCTATCTGGGACAGGATACTATAGGGGGTAGTTATGTAATGTCATCAGCTTGAAGAGATAGAAAAGTATAGCATTGGCATTCAATCTGTCAGTCAGGTCACAGCCTGTTGGTGCCCCTTGTGGGTGTGGCCTTCTCATAAGGAGTGCCCTGGGCATCTCCCCTTCTCTCTCAGCCTTCATCTTTCTGCTGGTGGATCCTGGTTGTTGTGAACCCTGTGATGTAGTCACCACCATTGAATCCACATGACTTTGCACCCATGGGTCTGTGATGTTCCTGCAATCTGCATCAATGATTGTGGCCGAGTGAACCTGAAGAGGGATTTATGGACGAGTATTGAAGTTATAGACTTGATCTTGATTGGACTAGGATGTTTGCTTAATATACAATTATTTCCTGATATAAAGCTCTCTTGTAAACATATATGAGTGTCACTGGATTTGTTCTCTAGTCAACCCTGCCAAACACAACATCTACACACCTATAGTAGAGTTCAGTTAATACAAATAATGCATTTTTTCCATTTGCTTTAGCTACTGTACATTCTAGAGCAAGTTTCTGATTATCTGCTGATATATACTTTGATCTTTTCTTTCTTTCCTATCTTTTTAATGACCTATGGCCTTCTCCACATATAGTCTTGATGTCATCCCACAATTATCTGATCATCGGCCATTCTGTTCCACATTGTTCTGGTCCACTCTACAGTTGGTCTGTCCTACTGTTGACCTTATTTTAGCTGATGAGGCTGAGTTTCTTCATTAATTTTTCTCACAAATGTTGTCAGTTTGATCCCTGTTGACTCCATCTAGTGATGTCCACATCTTTAGTCACCATTTATATTGTCGAAGACAAATATTTTCAATGAAGAAATCATTGGACTTGAAAAATGCTTTCATGCAACCTCTAGCACCATTTCTATCACCAAGTCCATATTTTTAACCTCTTAATCCTTCCTCATTCTTTCCAGCTTTCACATTCTGATTGCCAGTAATGATCTTGATCAATTTCTTACTAAAGGAGTTGGTAGCATTCTTTCAATTTCTTCATCATGGCTGTAGTGACTAAAGTTGAATCAAAGATGTATTACCTGGTCTTCCTTACAGGCACACAGACATTATCCTCTCATAGTCAGCATTGAACTTCAAGGTGACCAGATTTAAAGTGGGACAAGATTGACCGGGGGTGTGGGGGTCTTCTTGAGTAAAAATGTGGTCTATATGGGCCAAATAGACTGTTCCCTAGTTTGTCGTGCATTCTTTCCAAAAATCTGGACTTTTTAAAACACCCAAAATCTGGACTGTCCTGCCCAAAGCGGGACATCTGGTCACCTTATTTCGAGGTAGATCTTGAAAAGTTTCTGATGGTGAAT
>NW_022103915.1:88246004-88248294 GCF_000313985.2 Echinops telfairi | reverse complement strand
GGGAAGCATTTTCCAGAGTTCCTCACTCTCAGACAAAAGGCCACACCCCCAAAGGAGGTGTCAACAAGCTACCACTTGATTGACAGGTTTGACTCCATCCCGAGCCCGAAGTGTCCAGTTGAATCAAACATGTATTACCTGGTCTTCCTTACAGGCACACAGACATTATCCTCTCATAGTCAGCATTGAACTTCAAGGTGACCAGATTTAAAGCGGGACACCTTTGACCGAGGTGGGGGCTTCTTGATTAAAATTTGGTCTATATGGACCAAATAGACCGTTCCCTAGTTTGTCATGCGTTCTTTCCAAAAATCTGGACTTTTTAAAAACGCCCAAAATCGGGACTGTCCTGCCAAAAGCATGACGTCTGGTCACCTTATTTCAAGGTAGATCTTGAAATGTCTTTTGATAATGAATGTGACACCACTCCTCTTGAGTTTGTTATTTGTACCTTGTTTTTCCATAGAAGTCATAAAAGTAGAGTCTACTTTAAAGAGGCAGTTGTATTTTGAGTGCCTTCCAATATAAAGAGCTAGTGTTTTTCATTCAATGTCTCAGCAGTTCATGAAGTTTACGTGTGGGGGAGTGAGTAAGGGGGATAATTAGCCTATACCTTTGGTTTTCAGTCATGTCTTTGCCTGTTTCAGCATCAGTATTATGCATGTTTTGGAAAATGAATGTAAGAATATTGCATAATGTTACTTTGATAAATTTTGTATCCAATTGTTGTCAGTTCTCCTCTGAATATTCAGTAGACTTGGCAGTGAAGCCATTTGGGCTTGGGCTTTTTTTTTTTTTTTTTGGTGTTGGGAGTTTTTAATGACCTGATCAATTTCTTCTTTTTATGGGTCTGTTAAAATTTTCTCCTGCATTTCATTTTTAGTGGTGTGTAGTATGCTTTTTGACTATGTCCATTTCGTCTAAGTTTTCAAATTCGTAAGAGTAAAGTCCTCCCAGCATTCAGTTGTTTCCTTTAAATTTCAGTTGGTTCTCTGGTGACATATCCCGTTTAATTTCTCTTTTGTGTTGAGATCAAATCCTTCATTAACTGTTAGACACATCAGTGGTTTCTCTATTTTGTTCCTCTTTCATAGAAAATTGTTCAGTGTTTGAGTCTTTCTATTGTTTGGGTTGGTTTTCAATTTCTGCTCTAACCTTTATTACTTCTTTTCTTCTGATGAGTGTAGGCTTATTTCACCGCTCTTCTCCAATTGTTGGAGATTTGGGCTAAGGCATTGGCTTTGGTTCCTTCTTCTTTGGTGTTTCGAATATTGCCCTCTAGACACTGCTGTTGCTGTGGTGTTCCAAATGTTTTGCCCTGCTTACTTCCATTCTCATTTGATTCAAGGAATTTTCATTTGTTTTTTTTAAGCAGCAATTTTAGAATAGGGTGTCATTCAATTTCCATGTATTTTGTTTTTCTCCCTAGACCGTCCTATTCTTGATTTCTAGTTATATAGTTCTGTGAGCTGAGAAGACTCTTTGTAGTATTTTGATGATATTCAATGTATTCAATGTTTTCTTGTTCAATTGAACCTTTAATCATTATGTAAGCATTCACTTGTCTCTTATGGAAGTTTTAGCTTTAAGGTCTACTTTATCATGATTAATATTGTTACTCCTGATCATTCTTATTAACTTGATATTTTTTCCATCTTATGATATTGGGTCTGATTTTGGCTTTATGCCAAAAAATAGACCCTTAATGAATATATTCATAGCCATTATTAATTTTACCCATTCCAACTACTCTCTGTTTTTTGACTGGTCCATTACTCTCATTGAATTTCAATGTATTATTGGTAGGTACTGTGTGTGTATGTTTATAATACTGCTTATTTGTTGTTGTTGTTGTTATTCCACATAATTGCGAGCAAAGCTCATTTTGCTGTGGCTTTTTTTACCTTCCAAGTACTTATTTGGCATTTGTATGTGTTGTGGGGTGAAACTTCTTTTTTTTTTTAATCAATTTTATTGTGGGCTTGTTCCACTCTTATCACAATCCATACATACAATTATAGTATCAAGCACATCCGTGCATTTGTTGCCCTCAACATTCACAAAATATTTGATTTCTGCTTGATCCCGTAATCAGCTCCTTATTTTTTCCCTTCCCTCTCCGCTCCCCACTCCTTCATTAACCCTTGATGATTCATAAATCACTATTAGCGCGTCATATCTTACACTGTCCGACATCTCCCTTCACCCACCTTTCTGCTGTCCATCCCCCAGGGAGGAGGTCATACGTATATCCCTGTAATTGGATCTCCCTTTCTACCCCACCTACCCT
>NW_022103915.1:88242821-88245060 GCF_000313985.2 Echinops telfairi | reverse complement strand
CATATGTACATGTCTTTACTTAGACATCTATAAATGCCCTATAGCTCCTAGCTTCCCCCTCCACCTCCTCTCAAATTCCTCCAGTTCCACCATCATGCTCAGTCTTCATTTGGGTTTCAGTAATTCCTCTCTGTTACATTGCCCCTGATCAACCCCTACCAGTCCTCTTGTATCCTCCTTGCCACTGATTTTGGAACACTTGTGCTTTAGTATTGATGGAAACCCGATGATTTTCCTCTCCTTTATTGTGATGAGGTTTACTGTATTACTTTTCCTTGAGTTCAATCTTGTAGGAGGCCCATTATTGGCAATGCTAAGTCATCATGGGTTGACAATGGTCTTAGTCCTGTTCCCTCCCATTTTTCTCTGACCACATGTAGCTATTAAATGCCACCAATTGCTGACTGATTACAGTGATTGTTTTCAACAATGCTCTGAGGTATAAATTGTGCTAAAGGCAATCTGATCAATTTCTAGGTCATTTGAAGGAATTGTTTCTGAGCTCACTGTTTGAAATTTTTACCTGATCCCAAGAGACTTCCTCCCAGGTGTCCTATCTCCTAATTGCCTTTCACCACAGCTACCACTGTTTTTGAGAGTATCTTTAGGCTAGAACTACTGCATGTTGTTCAGCAAATGTAGTGAGTTCCTTAGGGATACACTTAGGAGCTATTTGCTTTAGGTCTTGGTCCCTTTCCCAAGCAACATCTATGAGGCAAGACTGAAGTTAGGACCATAGACAATGAAAAGCTATCTTCTTTCTGACTATCACACCTGCTCTAGGAGCTGAGAAAGGAATGGCAGCAAACCGAAATCCTATCAATTTGCCTCTCCTGGAGTGGGTCGACTGCTTCATGAGCCTGTGAAAGTGTGAGTTTGTGCCAGCCACCCCATGGTAGAGATTCCAACCACGACTCGGGAAGATAGGCTCTACTTCTCAACCATACACTTCTGGTGGTTAGCCTTGCCATCAGACTGCTGGTGCAGATGAGAAACACGGCTGCTCTTCTCCTGGGAAGGTAAAGGGTGAGCGATCCTCATGTTCTTGGGAGAAGATGGACTTTTGGGCACACTGAACTGAGGACAGTGTGGAGGAAGTTGTCTTATTTCAAGTACTGCAGACCTTTTTCTTGTTAACTGAAATGTCACATGTTTTCTTCAATCGATTTTTACATTTTCTGTTGAAACTGAAGACAAATTCCAGGGGTTTTAAATGGTTGTCTTAACACAATTTTCAGCAATTTCACTTGAGATCAGATCTGCTAGGCTTCGCAGGCTGTCACGCCAGAAGTGAATCTCCCAATTTTAGATTTTCATTCATTTAAAATGATTAATTTTAAAAGGAATTTTAAAGTATAACTCGGGCTGCTCTTAATTAAGGCTATAAAATTGGATTTTGTCTTTGTCTCAATTTCTTTTGGAGTGGTATTCCAGGCATTTACTATATCTTGCATTCAAGGCTGCTCCCAGACTCAGGTGAGTTCTAGTTCTTCTGCTTCTAAGCTTAATGGATCACCTGCTATTAGTTTTTATATTTAGTCAAAAAGAAAAGCAAATTCCCTGGATTAGTTATAAATATAAACATGACATGATATACTTATCATAATGACTTATGGTACATATTTATATGATATATATGAATGTGCATTATATGTAATATATTGATTTTTCTCATACATATGTTCCACAATGGAATTTTAACGTGTAATTATTTGATAGGTTCGTTAGCAGCTATTATCTACTTATTGATATTAGTCCCAAAGTTATATGGCAAAGAAATAGACATTGTGCTGCCTGGGAATACTGACTCTCATAAAGACATTTCCTAGTTAGGCTCATTGTACAGCTGTCCCTTTGTTTTCATCAATGTTAATTTTACTTTGAACAACACTTTCTATTCCCTTCAGGTCATGAGAATTCTCAGTAGAATTCCCTAGATGATTACACCAAAGAGTGAATAAGTCAATGATATATCAAGTGGTCTTTGAGAGGTCATATTCATTTTGGAGCATTAATTTTATCCCAATTAAAAAAACATCAAAAGAAAAAAGATTAAAATTGAGATATGTGTAGCTGAAGAGATTACTTCCTGATATATATTCTTTTCTTTTATCAGGTAAATGGGTAATATAATAATAACATAGACAGTTTGCTGAAATAGAAGGTTTGTATCTCTTTTTTCTAGTTCAGAAACTTTATTGAATATATCATGGGACTAATTTTAAGCATAAGAAGTTAG
>NW_022103915.1:88240533-88241788 GCF_000313985.2 Echinops telfairi | reverse complement strand
TAGTTTTGTTTCATGAAGCAATTTTTATTTTTAAATATTTCATTTATTTTTATTTCCTGCTCAACCCTCCATTATTTTCCTCCCATCCCTTTCTTCTCCCTATTCCCACCCTGTAATTTCTGTTTCTTTAAATTTCATGTTTTCACTACTGGTCTTTATCCTCTCTTTTGCTATCAACTCCATCAATAAACATCTCTCTCTATATATGTAAAGCACAGTATTGGAAATACAAGGTGCACTATAGACTGAACCTGTTGGGAATTTTTTTTCATCTATTAGTGAAGTTTTGTTTTATATATTTTTCAACACATCTGTAGATTTTCTTCGTTTAAATGTTGTGCATCTTGTATATCTACTTTGTATTTGAAAATTGCATTTTTTCTTAATAGATGTTAGTATTTTAAAGACATCTGAAGTACAGAAAATAAGATTCCTAAGAATTCAAATTCAACTATAGACATATTTTTCTAAATTAATGATTAAAACTTTGTTTTCCCTTCAGATTTCTCTTGTAGAGATCAATAACTACAGAGTATTTCATATTTAAGTGCATTGTAATACAATTCTAATATTTAAATTTTTCTTCTCATAATTCTTTTTAATTCCTATTAAGAGTAGTGAAATGAACCTGTGAACATGTGAGATATAGATGTGTATACATTCATTTATCTGCATACACACATTTTTACAAATAAGTGGTGCTTGTTTCCTTTAGAGTTTGTTACATGATTCATTGATTTAACTCTGAGGAACCACTGTCTAGATTTGAACATTTAAATTCTTATATGAATTATTAATAATCATTATGGCCAATAATTATTATAATGACTATATTCACAAGGGGCGTAATCTCTTTTTTTTTAATTGTTTTGAAACAAAAAACCAAAAATCCCACTGAATTAACATAGCATTTCTTAATGATTGTGATATATGTTTCTTTAAATTAGCTTCTCATATTTTTTTTACAAGGTGAGTAGTTTTTTAAAAAAAATTACTTTGCAACTGAAAATCTTTATTTGGAATTAGAACACTAACTTCAAGTATTATAATCTGTATTCCTACTTCTTGATATATTGCCTCTTTTTTTAGCCATCAGACAGTCACATTAATTGTCCGAGTCTCTCTTGTTCAACAAACCCCCACCACCACCACTTTATTGGATTTCATAAAATTCTCCATCCAATGTCCTTATGATGGGGCCACCTAGCATCCCCCTGGTAAAGATTCCTTTTGCCCACAACTGTTGTTTCTTCAT
>NW_022103915.1:88235828-88237596 GCF_000313985.2 Echinops telfairi | reverse complement strand
GCCTATGTCTTCTGCTCTCACTCTTGTTATCTCAGTCCAGTTGACGTAAGCTCTCTCTCCGTTTTGTCTATGACATGTCTATATCTTTGGCTGAAACTGTATATATCCATATTTTATTAGATTTATATAGATATATTGTATGCTTAACAATTTTGAAAGGTTCACTTAATTTTTTATGATTTGGTCAATGAATATTTTTTCACTGAGCTTAGATGTTGAGTTTAGCATTTCATAGCTGCTGTTATTATTACTCAACCACTACACTAACTTGGATTATTTACTGATTTTTAAAATTGTATAGCTTGTGTAACCTTCCTATTTTTCAAGACTTGAGTTCTAAAACATTATTCTCTGATTATTTGAGATATATGTGGTAACAACTTATTAATGGTTAAACTGCTATAATTTATATGCTGCTTATATAAATAGAACATGAAATCAAGTTCTTTGCTAAATTTGAAGGTATGCTAAGCTCTGGAGATCTGTGATCCAAAATTACTTCTGGATTCACCAATATTTTGCGTTTTTCTTTTCATGACTTTCTTTGTTTAATGATTGTTTTCAAAATTGAATTTATATTAGCAGCATTAAATTTGAAAGGATACGAATAAAGTCCATTTTATACTTGAGAAATTTTCTGGGTGTTTGAAGGTGGGGGGACTGAAAGCAGCTGTAATTCAAAATTACTAAGGACAAAACTGAATCTCTGAAATGTCGCAGGTTGTGATAAAGACACTCATCAGAGTCACAATCAAAACCTGGATTGGATATAAATAAAAATCAGGAATAAACCAGAGGAGATTGAGTCTCACAAAATCTACATTCTAAACTCAAGTCAGCTAAGCATCTGATTGGATTTATGCTATCCACTTCAGTGTTTATGTCTAATAGAGAAAAGACGAGGATTTCTGAAGATGATATCAAATTGAAGCTCTGTAATATTACATATGCAATGTGTATCGTACATAAAATTATTATAAAATATAAAATCAGAAATTTGTGACTCATAATGAAAATTAAACAGTTAACAGAAACATACTAAGAATGATTCAATTGTGAAATTAGTAGACAACAGTTAAAAATAACCATTGTACACTTTGAAATGTTGTTAAAGGAAGTTCAATAAATAGATAAAATAAAGAATTTCAACAGAAAAATGGAAAACTAAGTTAGGCTTAAAAGAAGACTTGAACAACAGAGGAAATGATCATAATTTTTTCATATAATCCAGTGCTTGCAATTCATTTGAGCACAACAGTGAATTAGTGGAAAGTTTATAACTTTAGAATTAGATTTATTTGCCTTACCTTCATAACACTTCTTCACACTTTTAGTTGTTTTAATAAAACTACTTACCCTTGTGTAAACTTTCCAAAATTCTTAGTACATTACTTCCTGTTTTAAATGTTCACCTTTTAAAGAAAATAATATTTCACAAATAGTGAAAACATAAATTGTTACCAAGCATAAATTGTGGGCAACATCCCTCACTAATTACATTTTTCTTTCTTTCTCTTTTTTTCTTAATGTGAAGGACAATGCTAAATAATTTATAGCTGTCTCTATGGGCAAGTTAACTAGAGTAATAACTAGCTGAAAGACTAATATGACTATAAAGTAAAACAATAATTTTCAACTTGCTAACTTATTAAAATGATAAAAAGAATATGTGTAAAATGTTTAGTTCAAAGACATTTTTAGCATAACTAAATATTTCTTTCCAGATGTTTAATTGTTAAAGAAGTACTATGAATATTGTTGTTTATTC
>NW_022103915.1:88229527-88232795 GCF_000313985.2 Echinops telfairi | reverse complement strand
CTATGTTCAGTTCCAACAAGATTCTCCTGTTCTGTGACACCATTCATATGGTATGGTTTGGGAGAGATTTTGCCTCACCATTTTCTACCAAGTTTCTGCCTGATCTATTTATTAATAACTGTTTTTGCCCCTATTTGGAAATTACCATCACATCACTATGTCTGGGCCTGTTTCTTCATTGCAGAAAGTATTGTATTTCACTATTGGGTCTGTGAGAGCAGGTCGTCCTTATCCCAGACATCTAAGGAGCTCTGAGACCATACAAAAAACATTCCTTTGGTGGTGTAGGATGTCTGGAATTCATAGAACAGAGCTGGAAGGGAAAGCTTTGAGTTCTGGAAGCACTGTATGCAGATCTTCCAAACAGTGATCATATAAGGAAAATCAGTGCCCAAACATTGTGAAATAATTTAAAATGTGATAGAGTGAAGGGAATAAAAATAATTTAAGACATCCATAGAGTATAAAATATATCTTACCAGAGAGATGCCATATCTGATCACATTGTTTTCTATGGATAAAGCTTAGTTTCTATTGCAATTCAGCCTGGGATAAATGTGTATTTCAGCAAAACAGATGATCCATGCGCTGTGACCAAGTGTTCAAAGGACAGAGTCCTTGTCAGTGAGTCATATATTCAGGGAGAATAGTGCCCTCTGGGGTGGGGGACTTTCAAGCTACCCACAGCACATTCCTCAGAGACTTCTTAGTCCTGAGTTTCCTGAATTGTGAGCACCAGGGTGCCTTTTACCAAATCAGAGATAGTGAGACCTGGCCAATCCAATTACAAAAGTTCTGATGAGAGAAGTTAACCATCGTTTAAACATATTTGTGTGTTTCCCTGTTTTCATGGCAACTGTTCCTATATTATTGGTATTTCCAATCCTTGCTGAAGTTAGAGAGATGACTCATGAACTCTGGAAATAAACAGACAGCAGTGGGAGATGAGCTAGTCTTTGATGAGTAACCACCATGCCAATCATTGAATAGCTACCTTTGAACTATTAGACTTTTTAGGGACAGTCTGAATTTAATGGAGAAGGGAAAAGGCCTTATAAAGTCTCAAAAGTCTCTGTGCTTGCTTTTGCAATGTTCTAGTTTTAACATATGAAAAAGTACTAAGAGTATTCTGAGAAACAAAACAATATGAGATCTATTTTTCATTTACATCTATTTTCATTTACCAGATACCACATAAGTTCCTTTCAGTGTCCAACATTGAAACTCTTTATAGATTTATGAAGGAAATATGAAAATCTCTGTCCATATGTTTTCTCTTATTCTTACTTTTTCAAACCAGAAGCAATATTTGTTCATATCTTGGTATGTGTTGCTCCAGTTTTCTTTATATATGCTTCTGTAGGCACAGATGATGGAATAATATTTTAATATCCAGTTTATTTAAAACAAAAATTGCATTTGAATATTTTAATCAATTTGATATCTGCCGTGATCTAGCTACATAAAGAGAAATTAAGAGACCATTTAGTTTGAACATACTTCCTTTTAGTTATTAAGTAAAAAATGCCAAAAAAAAACAAACCCAAATCAAAAACGATTTGAACTATTTCTTGCACTCTTCAGGAGTGGATCTCATAAACAGTGGTGGTGGAGTGATTCTATCAAGTTTTTGGCTTGATAGAAATCAAGGTGCACTGTGTTACTTTTATCCTCCTGTATTTCATTGCAATGAGTAGATTATATGGTTGCTAATGAAGTTGCTTTTCTTAAAAAAGTATATTAAAATCTATTTGTTTTGGAAGGCATTTTGTAGAAAAAGTGCTATTTAGCACTTTATAGTCTACTCTTATACCCTGTATGTGTGTTTGCAATGTAGGGTTTGTTTTACTGTAAATAAAGAGATAATGCAAAGCTATAGCACTTCAAATAAATAATTATTTGAATTAGTTTGACTGCTTTCCCAGTAAAAGAAGCTCATTGATTATTGCAAAATGACAATCTTTCATCCAGAGTGAAATGCTTATCTTTCACTTCCATTCAACACTATTTTATTAACTTGATCAAAGTCTGATAGGTTCAGTTATATTTTCAAAAATAATATTACTATCCATTAGAAATTAAGCCTTCAATTATGCATTTAAGTAGTGCACATTATTATTCAAATTATACTTGTATTAGATGCTTATCTTTGATGTTCAGATAAAAAGATTATTTTATTTTATTTTTTTATTTTAAATCATTTTATTGTAGGCTCATACAACGCTTATCACAATCCATACATCCATCCATGGTGTCAAGCACATTTGTACATTATATATTTAAGTATTTACCTAATGAATTTTTATAGTTATAAAATTTTAGAATATTGAATATAGATCTTTTTGGCCTATATTTTGACTATTTCATAGAACATCTTAACATACAGAGTTCTATTCACAGAGTTATTTATTAAGGCTGTTATTTTTCTTTATCACTGAGATAAAAAATATCCACCTACAGGAGGAATGACTAATCACAGTTAAGCTTTGGCTAACAAAGCAGTCTCATGTTCCATGTTGGACCAGGCTTCATGTTCCTGTTTTCATTTCTTTACTTTGCTATGTTAGGACTTGCAATAGTTATGTGAGAATGTCAGAACAAAGATCTTTGAATTCCATTTAGAAAAATTTGAGGGCACTTAGTCTACTCCTACAAACATATACCGGACAAGGGTTGAAATAGAATCCACAGAAATTTCTTTAAAAAAAAGAAGAAAATATTTATGTAAGAAATAAAATGTCTATTATTTATATACACAGAATGCTGTAAACTGGACAGAGAAATACTGAAACCATGATAAGTAGTTTAATTCTATTTTATGACTTAGGAGTGGAGTTTAGTTAGTTGACATGGCTCTTCTAGCCCTGGTCTTTGTAACAGCCACTAGTGATTGGGTCGAACCATGCAAATAAGGTATGTGCAATGGTACTGGAGGTATTGGTCCCTGGACATTCTAGAAGCAGCGACAGAGAATACGGTGACCGGCAAGACAGAAGAACCATAGGGAAGCACATCAGAGCTCCCTATATAGAGAGTTGCAGGGGAGCATTGCTGAGACCGTGAGGTTGTGACACATAACAGCAGGCTTCCAGGGCCCCACAAGGGTGATGCTGCTTGCCCTGACACACGGGGACGGCTTGAAGCGTGGAGTGGTCCTTGAGCATTTACGAATGCTACAAGGGCTTGCTAACACACGGCAGACAGGCTGAGGACAAGACATTTATGCCTGTCAGCACGCTTGAGAAGAGGCTCTTTCTAGACAAAAGGA
>NW_022103915.1:88226369-88228831 GCF_000313985.2 Echinops telfairi | reverse complement strand
GACAACATGTCCAAAGTATGTCAGCCAGAGTCTTGCCAGCCTTGACTCTGAGGGGTATTCTATTTGGGGAGCAGATAGCTTCCTCTTTTTTCCAGCGAGTGCTCGATGAGTTTGAACTGCTAGTCTTGTGCTTAGTAGCCCAACACATACCCAACAGCACCACCAGGACTCTGTACATTATCTCTATCTCTATCTATCTATCTATCTATCTATCTATCTATCTATCTATCTATCTATCTATCATCTATCTATCTATCATCTATCCATCTCTTTGTTAGGTGTCAGAGAGGCAGTTGCAGCCCATAGTGACCCTATACACAGGAGAATGAGGCATTGCCCTATCCTGCGCCATCCTCCCAACTGTTCCTGTCTCAGCCCAATGTTGCAGCCCCTGTGTCAACCCATCTCACTGAGGGCCGTTCTCTCTTTTGCTGTCACTCCACTTTACCAAACAGCATGTCCTTCTCCAGGGACTGGTTGCTCCTGAAAATATGTCCGAATCATGTGGGATGACGTCTTGCCATTCTTGCCTCTAAGGAACCCCTTGGTCATACTTCTTGCAAGACAAATTGGGTTGTCTTTTTAGCACTCCATAGTACTTTCAATATTCTTCTCCAGCACCACAATTCAAATGCATCCATGTTTTGTTGGTTTTCTTATTCAGTGTCCAACATTCACATGCATATGAGGCAATTGAAAATACCAGAGCTTGGATCAGGCAACCCTTAATCCTCAAAGTAAGATCCTTGCTTTTCTATACTTTAAAGATGTCTTCTATAGCAGATTGACCCAGTTAAATCTTTTGATCTCTTGATTGTTGCATCCATGAGCAGTGGGTGTAGAATGAAGGAAGACAAAATCCTTGACAACCTCCACCTATTTTTATCTTTGTATTATCATTTTAACCTTACCACTTCATTTAAATTTTGTTTCTTACTGTTTCTATTGGGTTTCCCAGTTTGTGAGGCATAGAATAAGTGGATGCAGAGAGATATTAACTGATGCAAGGGTTTATAGGGGATGTAGGTGTCGGGGTTGGAGATAAGGAGTCTGAGGGGATTTGGGGAGTAAACAATGAAGACAGGAGGGGGCAGGGAGCAGTAGAACTGATTATGATTACATAACTCATTTTAAAGGAGATTTAACAATGGGAAGGGGGAAGGAGGTACTAAAATTGATTGTGGTAATGATTACTCAATTGATCATAAAACCCATCCTTTTCAACTGCACCAATATTTTTGAATTGTTGAGAAGCAGAAAAATGTGGTCCTACTACATCAATGCCCTATTTGCTGTATTAAGATTTGGATTTTTCTGTTAAGCTTGTGACTGACATATTCAGTGAATATTATTAAAATTTCCCTGGCACATAAACCCCATTGTTAGTATAAATAGTGTCAGGCCACGAAAGGATCTATTTTATACGTGTGAATAATTCAGTACTGTGATATGGAGTTAGCCTATATTGGCCCAATAGCTCTCTCTCTCAACAGGTCAATAAAATATTAGTATCAGGGGCTATTCAAACACAATATTAATGGAAGATTGTATTCCCAGTGGACAACTGATAAGACTCTCTATCATAAATCATCAAGGAGGTTTTGAAAGTAAGCCAAGGGGTAAAAGGATAAAACTGAGCAACAAACATAGATCTAGGAATGGGTTTTGGGCTTGCACTAAATCCTAGTTTCAACTATAGAACAATTAGTTCTTATATACTGGCCCTCAGAAAAGGCACACAGAAGATATCGGTGCCATAGCAAAATGTGGTGAAGAAATTAGATGGTGCTAGCTATAAGAGTGGTATTAAAGGGTATTAAAGGCTTGTTACCAAAGAAGCAGATGTTTTCAAAGCAGTGAGATATCAATTAAGTTCACATGGAAGAAGCACACCAAAAACAGTCACTGAAGGATTGTAAGTCATATAATCTGAAATTGAAGGAGGGACTAGTATCAGAGCCTAAATTGTGAGATTCTGGTTTGCAGAAAGCTATGGAATTACAGTGGGAACCCAAGATACATTTGTGGGATCTACATAAGAAACAAGCCTTTAGTGATTACCCTCTCTCTGTAATAGAGGGATGGGAAGAAAATGGTTATTAAATATAGTGCATTAGAGAGAGGATTATAGAAGATCAAAAGGATAAACCTGTTTTGAGTGGTTAAAATCTTCTCAGTTGATCTTCCCTCTGATGCACGTTAGGCCTGATCTGCTTTGCACACATTTTCTGTATTTTTGTGTGTGTTTGTTGTCATTAGGGATCCCTTTCATGAATTTTTGTTATATGTTTTTCAGTATATGAATCCAAGGATTGATGATCCTATAGGGACAGCAAGTGGAATAAGGGTTTCTTGGGGGGAGTATAATCCTCCTAAGATGCTGGGGTGGGGGGAACTAATGTCAAGGAGTTCAGGAAGGAAATTAATATTTTGAAACTGACTGTGATAGCAATTGTACAATA
>NW_022103915.1:88185776-88224812 GCF_000313985.2 Echinops telfairi | reverse complement strand
AAAAAAAAAGAGTGAGTTTTTAAGGTTTTATTTGCATATACTTTACATAACTTAGACTGTAGTCATTCAATCATATTAAGAAGAGGTGTGCAATAATCACCACAATCTGAATAATTTCTTCTCATACTCATAGTGGCCAATAAATACCAAAATGGCCCTCCACTCTGCTGTCAGATTCAACCCCAAGACACACCTCTAGCTCTCTAGGTGAGCAAAACAGTTCTTCCAGTTAAATTTGCAGAGACGCACCTCTCCACAAGCCAGTCTCCTGCCCCAAAGTACTCAACTGGTTTTGCTCTGGGAAGTACACTGCTCTGCCTCAAGCTCTGGCTCCTGCCTCTGCTGCCAACATCAATTGTTCTATTTCACACAGCCCTTCCTAGTTTTCTTTCTCTCTCACAAAACTCCTTTTCAGCTACAGGCCACACAGAACAGGCAATACTCAAGAATGTGAGTTAAGACGTTAACATGCAGGTGTACAAGTGAGTTGAGAAATGGTCAAGAACAATTATTTAGTCAGGACCTATTACAGGACTCTTTTAAGGCTGTGGTCCCAAGGGTGTGCTACTCCACTGTAAGCCTCAACTCAAAGGCATACAGCGTTTGGCTACCTGGGCCAACAAACTAAGTTCCCAGAACGTTCCCAGAGGCATTGCACGCTGTAGAAGGCTCAACTCAAAAGCACTCAACTCCAGTTCACAGGTCAGCAACCCAGCTCCTCGAATGAAGTACCCAGAGCGCCTCACTGCGCAAGCCCGTCAGCTGCCCCAGGTACTCAGGGAGTATAATTACTCAGGGAGTATATTTACTTTGTGGGCTGAGAAGTCCACTGCTTCCCCTCACGCTGTGGCTCCTGGTTTTTCTGCTGCTCCTGTCCCCTGTCACTCTTTTGGTGCCACGCTGTCTCCTGGATCAAGGAAGTTCACCTTGCAGTTTAGGGAACTCAAGGTCCAGAGGACATGACCACGCCTGACTCTTGCTGGCAGTGAAACCTTCTTCCTGCTTCTGAGCTGGCTCATTTTCATACACAGCAGGGTAACATTCACAATGCATCCTGTGAGAACGCACTCACAGCTGACTCCCATCACCACCTGCGGTTCACCTTCTTACCCAGACCCATTAGGGAACAGCTTCTTGGTGGGAATTAGAGACCAGGACTGGAAGGTCTGCATTAACTAATTCACTGCCCTGCAAGGCCCATGTGCTGAGAATGTTTGCAATTAATGCCAGGACACCTGGAGATTTTCTTCATGTCAGTGCGCAAAGTTGAATTTTTATTTTATTTTTTAAACAAGGTTATCGGAACATAATTCACAAATCACACAATTCAATAGTCCAACCATATTAAGATGAGTTGTACAATCATCACTACAATAATTTTAGGGTGTTTCCTTGGTTCTTATACTCATTGTCTTTAGCTCCCTGTTTCCTACCAACTTCCTCTGACATACCCCTGTGAACTATTAATCCAGTTACTATCTCTATAGGTTTACCAGGCTTCATATAGGGGCCTTACCCATTGGCTATGATCTGAAAGGTCGGCAGTTCAAAATCTCCGGGAGAAAGATGGGCATTTTACTCGTCAACAATTACAGCCTTGGAAGTTCGTGGAACCATTCTACCCTCTCCTTCAGGCTTGCTATTAGTCGGCAGTGACTCAATGGCAGTGAAGTTCGGATTTCATATACAGAAAAACCTTTAAAAGAACTAACGACAATAACAAAGTGAAACAGAGAAAACCTCAATTGAAAAGGAAGCAGGAAATCTTGAAAAGCTGAACAAACTTTAAATGGGTCAAAAGGGAGATCATTATAAAAGTTGTTGCAGTTTTTTTAAAAAGGGAAAGGGAAATAAATACAGATGGGTTCAACCTCTGGTGAATCCCCTTTGACCTTAGAACAGGGATGTGAATGGCCCTGCTAACATGTAGACTGCACTGAAAAGTGGATTATTGTAGATACAGTTGGGTTAAAAATTGTATATATATCTTTAATTTAGTAGAATGCCTACCTGCTTTTACATAGATAGATGAAGACTAGTTATAAGAACATTCATTTTCAACATACTTTCTTTTGTGATAGAGTAAAGGAAAAATAATTTAAACTCTCTCTTTCACTCTTCAAGAGTAGATGCCATACAATTAGTGGTAGAGTGAGTAGCTGTCATCTGTCCGTTTTAACTCATGGCAACTCCATACAGAGCAGAAATCCCCCATATACTTTTCAAGGCTACGAGTCACAATTATATGAGGATAATAGCTTTTGGTGTTTGTATGTCTCCACATGCTGAACAAAGTAGAAAAATGCACACACATGTAAATATCGCGATTACTATAAATTAACCTTGAATATGAAGAAGGACAGAGTCACATACACTCACCATAGCTCATCAGAATAGGTTGGCTGGGGATATAGGAGCTCCGTACCATAGGGTGGTTTCTTGTTGTTGTTGTTATTTCCTTTTCTTCTAGTTAGTAGTAAAAGCCTCACTAAACACACATAGTGTATTAATTGTAAGAGTAAAGTTATATTTCATAGATTATGATATGCTATTCAATTTGCATTAAAAGGATAGTATGAGGTGTGCTGCAAAGTATTGCTAAGGTTTCAGTTAATGCAATCATGGGTGGGTCTATTCTAAACAAAACATAATCAAACATGTCTGCAATTAGTGGATGGCACCAGTTTTAGTCTTGTTATTATGATGCCTTCAAATAATAAATTAAAAATTACAATTAAAACAGTGGCCTTTGAGGGAATCCTATGGTCAGTTCAACACATTGAGGTCAAGTCAGAAGGTTATGAGGATTGCTTTCTGGGATTCCCGATGAGTAATCACGATATATTTCCTTGATGGACATTAGAGGCTCGTGAGAACTTATATGCGAAGTAGTTTAAAGAAAACAAAGCACTACATTGATGCGGGAAAGCCCAGGAAGTTAAGTCAAGATTTTCTTTTGTATTTTTTTCCAAGGGAAAATGTTAATAAAATATGTATTTATATTTCAAAAAACATAAGAAAAGAAAACTTAGCCCATCCAGCTACAGCCTTGTTCTTGCCCCCCAAACTAAAGGGCACTTAAAATAATCGTGATTTCAGCCACTTGAGGAAGCCAGATCTGCAGTTTGACAAGGTCTAGATCAAAGGGCACCCGATTTTTAGGGGAAAGCTTAACCCCAAACCAAAGAAAGTCACTGCCATTGGCTTGAATGTGCCTGATCGTGGTCCTTTAGGACAGGCTAGAACTGCACCTGTGCAGTGATTGCACCTCTTTATGGGAGTAGAAAACCGCATCTTCCTCCTGTGGAGCAGCAGGTGGTCTCTAACTGCTGACCTTGTGGTTAGCAGGCCAACGCATAGCAACTCTACCAGCAGGGTTCCTAGGGGCAAGATTGGAGAGCAAGATGCAAAGACTGCCATCAGAAGTGTATTGACCCAAATGGAGGATCTGTCAAGAAACAATAGATAAATTTTAACATTTGAAATTTTATTCCAATATAGTTGGATAAAAATGCTAATTATAACAAACAATACAATAATACATAGAATACATTTTGCAACATTTAATTTTGTCTTCACTTAAGCAAGAAGAAATGTTGCTGTTACTACAGAAACCCAAATGTTGTTACTGCTTGACTCCTGGCTGGAATATAGGTTTTCATTATTTCTAGCAATACTTTGTGATTATAAGTCACAATATTTTGTGTTTATAAGCAATACTTTGCGTTTATAAGTCATTGGATTTGCTTCTCTACAGCACCTAGTCTAAGACAACACCGTTGGTTATGAGATTCAGAGCTGCTGTCACGCTCCTGTATCAATTAATTTCTGTGGTCAAATAACTCAGTTTGATTATACTAAAGAGGCAGGCATGCTGATTAGCTGTTGAACTTTTTCATATAGTTTAGTTAGTTTTTAATGACCATATGATATGATTGCTGATGAAATTCATTATGCTATAAAATACGATTAAAATCGGTGTGTTTTGGAAAGAATTTTACAGGACAAGGGTTATTTTAATAGCTTGATTAGAGTCTAAAAGATTCAGCTAGACTTTTAAAAGGAAATAAAAGAATACTATTTTTCATTATGAATTGACTTTCAGTCATACAATTTAGCTGAACACATTGTCAAAATTATATTTGTCTTGACTCCTCTGTCTTTGATGTTTAGCTAAAAATCATTTTAATATTAAATAGCATAATTAACATATGAAATTTTCATTCATTTCACACTCTCAAGGCCATGTCACATATGTTGTTGTCAGGTGTCATTGACTCAGTTCTACTGGTGGCATCTTGGAGAACAAGGCAATAGCAACCAATGCCTGCTCCTGCATCATCATAGTCATTGTCGTGTTACACCATTGCCACCGCTCCATCACACGCAGGATGAGAGCTCCCACTTTTTAAGAGACCCTCTCCCAAGCATGCTGTTCTCATCCAGGAGTTAGTTCCTACCGGTAACATGTCTGTATTTAATATTTTTCACCAACAACATAATCCATAACTACCTATTCGTATTTGGTCTTACTTTTTCATTCTTCAGTATTTGATGTGACTTTGATCAGGTGCACACTAGTCATCCAAGTGATATCTTTTGCTTTGCAATATTTTAAAAAATGTCTTTTTTCACAGATTTTCACAGTGCAATATTGTTCATCAAAGTATAATTAAGTCCTTCACAACCTCAACATTTTTCCTTTACCAGGCTTAATAAACCAGATGTAATGATTTTTTTTATGTTTAGGTGTTATCCATACTGAATGCTGCATATTTTAAGGTCTATGTATCTGCAAGAGAAAGAGTGTTGCATTCCTTGTGTCAAAAAGCACATTTCAAAATCCATCCTGAAGTATCATGATGTCAATGACAGAATAATAGCCATCTTCCTAAGAGGAAGACCAGTTCATATGACAATGATCCAAATTTATACACCAACCATTAATGCCACATTTTATTGTCTTTTGAAGTCGAAAATTGTTCAAATATGCAAGATATTGCATGAAACCTGATAACAATTTAAATAAACTTGTTAATAGTATATGTTGAAAAGGGGTTATTTTAGTAGTATTGTGTGCTTGTCACTACATACGTGTAGAGTTAGTTCTTCCTCGTGCGTGTACTGCTTTTCTCACCAGTTCAGCAGTCATGCAGTATGTAACCTCATGAGAGGGCCCATGAGCAGGCCATGGGGCCAAATCACATGGAATGTGGTTTCCCTTCCACTACTATCAGTTTATAAGATACCACTTTTCTCGGTGTTTATTAAGGTAGACTCACTACCATTTCATAGGTTTGTTTAAAAGAACTGAGGCAGTATTTATAAAAAGTTTATAATATTTTAAAGCTAAACAGATTTATGAATTATTATTTGTATGTTACAGAATAAAATAAAAGGGGGGTCATATAGTGTGGTGGTTAATACTACGATTTGAAATATGAGACAAAGTATCTTATAATATTAGTGCTGTCACTTAGCATAGTATCTTTGATAATATAATTTTCTCGGTACTTATTTAATACTAATATCGCTAAAACTGAGCCTGGTAAATACACAAATGGGGTCAAGCATGTACAGGTTAATTCACTTATCAATAGACTTTAATAGAATTTCAAATGATGGCTCTTTAAAGAGTTTATTAATAATTATGTCTTGTTTACTGCTATTATTGCAAATGATTTTCAGTTTATAAGTAGACATTCACATACAGGGAAATGATTTTCTTAGAAGGTATTTTGCTGTCATATTGTTAATACATACTTTCCTTGTATGATAAATACAAAAACCAAATGCCTAGGAATGTCTTCCCACTGAAAGTCATGGGGACAGAAACAGAGAATTCCCTGAAGAATGACATGGGAACTCAGGCCCAGAGGCATCGAATGGTCACCAGGAGCTGTGGTTGGAGCTTTCTTGGATTAGAGCAGTTGTGAGCAGCACTACTTGCCCTTGCCAAAGAGGGAAGCATACAGGTAAAGGTACCGTAATAGTTGAAACTTTGGTTTCTGGGGTCTCTCTTGTGGCCTGGAAAGTGGGGAAGAGGAAACTGAAGCCAGTTAGTTGCCAACTTAATTCTCAGCTATTTTCCTCATGGTAAGTACCTATGCGTGAGCATTACAATATCAACTACCCTCTCTTTTTCTTCGTCTCTTCTTCCCGTAAGTCTCTGCTAGCTTCATTTCCAATTTCCAATTCAATACGCATTGATTGAGCCCTGCAGGTGGATGCCAGGCTTTCCAAGGGCGGAATCAGAACTTTAACTTCAGGTTTCTTGAGTTGGAATATATGCTGACTTTGATTTTAATGTGAACCCCTGGCCTCAGACTCACCAGAGCTCTAGAGTGATCTTAAAATTAAAAAGAAAAAAAATTGTTACTAGTTTTCAATGGGCTCAAGATGTAGCACAAAATGTCCCACCAGATCATCATAATCAATTAGCCATTTATTTATATCTGTTGCATGCCTGCATTCATCTAACTGTACCTCCAGCCCTCCCTAACGTATAGCACTTACTGTGAGCCAGGGTTGCAAATAAACGACCTTCCTCTAACTTCGGATGTTCTTAGAACCAGCGACAGAGCCGAGGGACTAGTTTTTGTTCATTATAATGCAATGGGCAAAGCGTTCTGCAAAGTCTAGTAGGGGAGAATTAGGAGGAACGAGAGGTGTTGAGTAAGTTTATGGGGCAGGGAAAAGATGACAGGGTAGGAAGAGGAAAATTTGAGAGATCCTATATTAATTTATGTGCAGTTCTCAGGTATTCTGGAGTTAGAAGTTTCTGCACGCTGTTTTGTTTCTTCTTAACCTTTCTATTTTCCTTCATCCTCCTTTTTGTTTCTCTTCCTTTTCTATTCATTTTCTTCTTCTCCCCCCACCCCCCCCACCATGTACCAGTGACCGGGCTATGGAGGCTGCTGCAAAGGAACAGCCCCCATGCATACATCAGAGTATTGCTCTGGCCCAGTGCAATCCTATTCATTTTCTGTCCTCCCCTCTGTTCCTCCCTTCTAATTGTTTTCCTGCAACTCCTTCCTCAATTGTATCCATAAGCTAAACAAGAGAGGTATTTTTTAAGGAACGAGCAAACAACCTACTCACAAATAGAGGTTGGACCTTAAGAAGGAATTCCTCCTGTGAAATTTTTCTAAGTGACTCGCGTGCGTGCCCGCAGTGTGTGTGTTTAATGAGAACACAGTCGTTCATTCACTTCTAAAACTTTATTTTAATTTTTCACTGTTTATGAGAGCGGTAAGAACCCTGGTGGTGCAGTGGGTTAAGTACTCAGCTACTAAGAGGTTGATCACTGGAAGGCACCAGCTGCTTTGCTTTGTGATTTTGTGAAGACTTCCAGCCTCAGGAACCTTACGGAACAGTTCTACTCTGTCCTGTAGGGTTGCGATGAGTTGGGATGGACTTGAAGACAATGGATTTAGTTTGGTTTGGATGTGATTGATATTGATTACTCTACGCTGAATCTGCCAAACTGTGTGTTTGGATATCTTGTTTGTTTTGCATTTTTTAAAATAAGTTTTTAAGTAAAAAATAATATAGGATTGTTTTAGACCATTGTTTAGACCACTCAAACAATACAGAAGTTTAGAACTTAAAGATGAATACTACATATAATAATACTGTCTAGGAATCACCATTAAAAAAAGTTGGTGTCCAATTGGAAATTTTAAAATACAAGCACACAGTGTTTCATACCATTGAATTTTTAAAAATGTTTTTCTGCTTTCCCTACTTGGAAACCATTCCAGATACATGTATGATACCAGATACATGTGTGTATATCTAGTTTATTTGAATATTGTGTTGTATTTCATAATATTCAGAACAGAACCAAATTATTTCCCTTGAGTTTAATCCCAACTCAAAGGGACCTTCTCAAACAGAGCAAAACTGCCTCGTGATGTTTTCCAAGTTACAAATTCTTGTGGAAGCCAACTGCTCCCAAAGAGATCTTGTGAGTTCAAACTGCTCCAATTTCAATTAGCAGTTCAGCGCTTCGATATTATACAAGGTCATTAATACTTCTCTATTGATTGACATAAATAAAATATATGCATGTGTGCTTGTGAGTTTATGTGTGTGCATGTGTATGTAGGCGTGTGTATACATACTCACAGGAGCCCTGGTGGCATAGTGGTTATGATTTGGGCTGTGATTCACAAAGTCAGCAGTTCAAAACCATCAGCTGCTCCATGGAAGAAAAACAGGGCTTTCTACTCCCACGAATGGCTACAATCTCAGAAACACACAGGAATGGGGTCTTTATGAGTCGGCATCGCCTTGATGGCAGTGAGTTTGGTTTGTGGATGCACACTCACAAGTGCAGACACATATAAAGCCCAGGTGACATCCTGGATTCATTATTTCACTATTAACCTTGAGATTCAAACCCACCTGAAATTTCTTGGGAAAAAGATGAAATATTCTGCCTCAGTAAAAATGTCAGGTTATATGGTTACTAGGAACCAGAATAGACTTGAGAGCAGTACATGTAGTTTTCCCCACATTATAGATTATCAAAAATATTGTCAATTTGTAATACTGCCAACAATGTATAATTGTTAGACTGAAGTCATGAAAACCCTGAGATTCTAATCTCTTCTGTTTCTCTTTCTTTCCTTTTGCTTGTCATTTGTGAAAGCCAAAAAAAAAACCAAGCCCCAAACAAAAACAAAACAACACCATGCTGCTCAGAACGACCAGGGAATTGAACAAATTAAATATTTTTATCAGCCATTTTTATAATAAGCTCTTCTTGCCACCATGAGTTATGTGTTCATGTCTTATAATTTTTCTAACATATTATCTCCACTTTGAGGAAATTATACATTGGAGTTATGTGTTCATGTCTTATAATTTTTCTAACATATTATCTCCACTTTGAGGAAATTATACATTGGCCTTTATATAAATTTTAAAACTATGTTTAATAACTTGTTGATAATGTATTTTCCTCTCTGGTGAACTATATTAAAAAAAGACAGGTGTTCTCTAATAAATTAATTTTCAAGCAGTGGAAAATAAATGAAAACACAAAATGATCTATTTTTATAACAGTGATTTTATTAAAGGAAATTTTCCTTTTGTCTTTAAAATACTTTTTGCTCATTTTAATAGATGAAAATCTACTAAATATATGCATTTGTGTTTCAAAATGTGTATATTTTAAAATCCATATATTACATGATAACCTGGAGTCTGAACATGGTGCAGAGTGGCACCGTGTGGGGTGAAAACATCAGAAGAATATTTACCAGTGGTTGGAGGCCTGGATAAAAGGTTAGGGAGAGAGAACAAATGAAGAACCAGGGCTATTCAATAGAGTTATGAAAAAAGAAGCATTAATATTTGGTTTATACAGGGAAGATAGCCTTGGAAATTATGTAAAAGAATACAATTTAGTATGCTAGATTGAACTTTGTGAAACTGATATCTGACCACAGTTTTCGTCTTTATTTTTTTTTCCTTTAAAAAATCATTTTATTGGGAGCTCATACAACTCATCACAATCCACCCATTCATTGTGACCTGACCACTTTTAATAATGAAATAATGACCGGCTTATTAAATTAAAGGGCAGTTTCACATGGTTCAAATGAATACACACCAGAGGTCTGTCCGTTTGCTGAATGGTGGTGGTTTGCATGTGGAGGTGATGCTGAATGCTGTGCCACCGGTATTTCAAATACTAGGATGGTGAGCAGGGTTTCAGTGGTGCCTTCAGCCAGAAAGAGACGAGAAAGAGAGACCTGATCATCTACTTCTAAGAAAACCATCCAAGGACAATCCTAGGACAAACGGGATCTTCTTTGATGTTATGCTGGAAGATGAGCCCCTGAGTTTTTAAGCATTGAAAATAAGAGATAAATTGACACAATGGCTCTAGCAGTCATTAATAGCTTATTGATAAGCATTAAGATAAGAATCTTTCTTCCTGTACAATTTTTTCCCTACATATACAATATTTTAAAATAAATTTACTATGCATTTCACTCTTAATCTACTTTTTTCATCAGACTTACATCATGAAAATGTTTGTATAATAGATTACTGTTTACATATATATTGAATATCTTCGTAAAGTAGAATTCATTTGAAAACTTTAATTCCTAATTATGAGGATTAAGGTCGCTTTTAAATATTTCTATAAAAAGTAGTGTAATAGGAACCAGTAGCTAAATAACTTTAAAAATCTATTATTACTAATTAATGGAAATAATCTTGCAATAGAATTTGGTTAGAACTAAGGACATTTTAAAACATTGTCTTATATATATATTTCAAAACCATTTTATTGAGAGTTAATACAGATATCATATAATTTCATAATTCAATCATATCAAGCAGCATTGTGTAATTGCTACCACAATCAGTTTCAAAATTTCTTTTCCTTCTTGAACTCCTTGACATCACACCCTTTTACCCCCACCCCCTCACCCCCACCACCACCACTGTATTACTACCTTATGGAAATGTTGTTGAAATGGAATCCTGATAGTATTTAGGACATTTTAAAATATTACATATATATATATATATATATGATTTAAATATGCTTTCTGGAGAAGTTATGTCAATTTGCACTCTCATTATTCATGAGAATATCGATTTCCTCATAGTCTCATTCATGAGCAATTATCATTTTTTTATAAAAAGTTGATAATATACTTGGTACAAAGTTGAACACTTGTATTATTTAAATTTAATTAATTACAAATGAGAATTTTACCCTTGATATGGTTATTACTGTTTAGGATTCCTTTTGTCAATAATGTTTATATGTTTTACTTATTTTTAAGATGATAAACCACAACTTTTTCCTCTGATCTACTCAGAAGAACTAATTTATATGGGAAATATTAATCATTTGTCTGATATTTAAGCTAATTTGGAAAGCAATTTGTCTTCACTTTTACTTTCTTAGTGCTTGCATTTATAGAACTACATGTTTATATATGTATATGTAGTATGTATACTTTAATAGTTTAGGTGCTGTCAATATTTTCACCATGTATTGTGGATATATATTAAAAATATTTTTCAATTAATGGTTGTCTAATAGTACTAAGATTTCTTTTGATATGTTCCTTATTTTTAACACCACAGTATCAATTTGAAAATTATATTATATTTCCAAGTCTCGTCTTTGATGCCCAAACCAGCAGTTGAATAATTCCCTTTTTCCTATGGAATAATTTTCTCTTGTCAACAGAGGGTTGGTAGGGCTTTTTAGGAGTCTTCTGATAGTTGATTGTAAGCATAACTGTAGTTCTTTCCCTTCTTTACATGGGAGCTACTGGGGTTTAAAGTAGACATATGGTGTGACAATTTCTTGATATCTTTCTATGGCTCCTTATATAAAAACTACAGTTGTCTTGCATATAGAACTTTGTTATGTCTGCACTCTGTGATTCCTGCCCAGTCTCAACTATTCATTTTCTTGTCCCACTGACTGGTCTCAGTGTCAGTTCTTTGCATAGGCCATTTTCTCAGCCTATAGGATGTTACTTACATTTAAAACAACAACGTAGTTAGCAGTGTCTAGAACAGGAAGCTCTTTGCTTAGCTACGCTGTACTTCGAGTGTTCCAAGTACTCCATCCGTACCTGGGGGGTTGTTTTTCACTAATGAGTGTAGCTTGGAATCTCTTCAGTACCATTGGTACTGATGATTGAAACGGCTCCATGTCTACCAACTCTTCATGATAGACTGTCTGCGTATTCTTTCCAGGTACTTTTAATGCTTCCTGAAGCTTTCAATATTTTACTCATAGAATCCTTAGAAAATACTACTCAAAGATAGAATTTTTTCTTCAGCTCCTTCAGCTCAAGAGCATGTTCTTCTTTTTGGTTTTTTAACTTCAAATATTTCAGTATTTTATTAAAGTTCTGTACTTGGTTTTCTTGAGCTGCTCTTTGGAAAAGTATTCATAATGGACTCTTTTGTTCCTTTATATCAACTACTATAATATTATCTGTTATTATAACTATTAAGGATTAGTGCCATAATTACACTGTAAATACCATGAATTTTGGGACTCTGTTTTATTTTAGCATTTGCTATAACACTTTTGATATAGTAAATGTTAGAAATATTAGTGGGCTGGAAAATCAAATTAATAAAAATTTCAAAATAATTTGTAGCTATTAATAAACATTCCCTTTCATGCCAAAATAAAAAAAAAATTAAGTTGGTTCTGACCACGTTCATTTCTGAAATATATCATTTGTCATTTGTTTGATTTTGGTATCTCTCTTTTTTGCTTTCCCCTGTAGGTTTCCTTGGGGAACACAAAGTCAATGAGTGAAGTGAATTACTCTGAGGTGTCTGAATTTGTGTTCCTGGGACTCTCTACCTCTAGACCAATGCAGCGTTTCCTCCTTTCCTTCTCTACAGTGTTTTATGTAACAATCGTCCTAGGAAACCTCCTCGTTGTGTTTACAGTGGTTCTTGACTCTCATTTGCATTCTCCTATGTACTTCCTGCTAGCCAACCTCTCATTTATGGACTTGTGTTTTTCTACATTAACCATACCTAAGATGATCTCTGACTTGTACTCTGGGGAAAATAAGATATCCTTTCTGGGGTGTGTCATCCAGATTTTTGTACTTCATGTACTGGGTGGATCTGAGATGGTCCTCCTCACCACCATGGCCTTGGACCGATACGTGGCCATATGTAAGCCCCTCCACTACCTGACCATCATGAGTCCACGGATGTGCATTTTGCTTCCGGTTACTGCTTGGGTCATTGGTTTCATTCATGCAGTAGCCCAGGTAGCATCCATTGTCCATTTGCCTTTTTGTGGCCCTAACGAGATTGACAGCTTTTACTGTGATCTTCCTTGGTTTATCAAACTTGCCTGTGCAGATACTTATAGACTAGAGTTCATGGTTATGGCCAATAGTGGATTCATTTCCACAGGGACTTTCTTCTTATTGATTTTCTCCTATATCTTCATCCTGATCACTGTATGGAAATGCTCTTCAGGTGGATTGTCTAAGGCTCTCTCTACTCTCTCAGCTCACATCACTGTGGTGGTTTTGTTCTTTGGACCATGCATCTTTGTCTATGTGTGGCCATTTCCCACAGTGCCAGTGGATAAATTTCTTGCCATTTTGGACTTCCTGATTACCCCCATCCTGAATCCTGCCATCTACACATTGAGGAACAAGGACATGAAGATGGCCATGAGGCGACTGAGTAGTCATTTTCTGAATTTGAGGAAGATCTCCTAAGTAATTGATTGGAGTGCAAAGAGAACAATTAGTAATCACTACAGTTTATTAAAAGTTTAAAAGATCACATTTGGTGGGATAGTTTATCATCCCAAATTTGTTCCAAATTAAAGACCAATGAGATCATTATATATTTAAGTATTCACCTAATAAGTTCATATAGTTACAAGACTTTAGAGTATGGGTTTTTGTGACCTATATTTTGTCTATTTCATAGTACATCTTAAATATTTTTATGAATTCCAAGCTTTAAGCTGTTTTTTTTGCAGAGTTCATGATAGATGGTATTATTTTTCTCTATAACTGAGATGAAAAAATTCTATAAAATGAAATGTTTATTTATCACTTTAATCCTTGGCAGACAAAGAAGTCTCATGTTATATATTTGATCAGACTTTTGTTCCTTCTCTTACTCTATTTCACATTTTAATTATTTCACTAAGTTAAAAGAGAATTTCAGAAGAAAATCCTTTCAATCTAATTCAGAAAAATCAGTTGAAACCCTAGAGAACACAGTTCTACTCTGATGTGTATAGGGTTGCACTGAGTTGAAATAGATCCAACATTATTGCTTTACAAAAAAAACAACAAAAAACCCCCAAACAAGAATGTTATATAGAGAGATATAGAAAATGGACAGAATAAAATTAAACAGTGATAAATATTTTAAATTCCATTTTATTATGCAAAATTTAGGTGAATTGAAATTACTGGATTTGTCCCTCTATCCACAATCTTTGTAATTCCCACCAAATGATTGGATAGGACCATGCCAACAAGGTTGGTGAAATGCCAATAGTAGCGATTAGATAAAAATATACTATTTCAGAAGCAGGAACAGAGAATCCTATGTCTAGCAATAAAGAACCAGGAATGATGCATGTCTGAGATCTCTATGTGCAGAGGCAGCAGAGGACCATGAGACTGTAAGGCAAAGCAGAGGGCTTCTGGGCCCATGGAAGCGTAATGGTGAGTGCCTTGGGGCAGGAGGCGGGCTTGCAAAGTAGGGATAAAGAACTTGTCTGAAGAGAAAAACTGCAGAGTACTTAAATCATGCTAATGCAATTCAGTAGGAAAAGAGAAACTTTTCAAAAATTTATGACACTTCAATAGAATATATATATATTGGATACAAATTGTAAATACCTAGACTTATTTTTTTTTAATCATTTGAGATCATTTTAGACTAGAATATTAGAGATAAGACAATAAGATTTGTGAAGAAAACTTGGGAGAATAGCTTCCAAATATTCTAGATTTTAAAGGGAATTAAAAGACAAAACAACAACCAAATTCACTGCTTTCAAGTCAATTCAGAGTCATAGAAGCCTTAAGAAAAGACTAGAACTGTTCTTCGAGGTTTCTAAGCTAGTAACTCTTCAGAGAAGCAGAAAAGCCTCATCTTTCTCCCAGTGAGCAGTTAGTGGTTGAAAACCACAGACTTTGCAATTAGCAGCCCCTCTCATAACCCAATATGCCATTAGAATTCCTTAAGTATAGGAAAAGCTTCCTTAAACAAGACATAAAATCACAAACCTCAAAGAAAAGCCACCTCAGCCCCTGCTCACCACCCCACTACACACACCACCCCACTACACACACCTCCACTGCATTTCACTGATCAGAGGCCCAGGTCCCTCCAGAGCCTCTCATGCCTTGTTTCCAATTCTCCATTCTCAATTCCCTTCTCCCAACCTGGCTCAGTTTCCTTGTGTGTTTCGTTGGGTTAAGCTCCGCTATTCCACCTGCCTGTCCAGTTCAGCACCACCTCCCTAGTTTTTCTTACCCCAGGCGCCAGATCACACAGCTCTGCTTGGATCCCACTAGACCAGCTTCTGATCTCTTAGTTTCAACCCAACACCTGCCCACAGGAATCTCACCTGGAATCTCTTCCCCCACTCCTCCCCAATACACGGACTCTCACTTGGCATGTACCTGGCACCTATCCACAGGGTACCCACCCTGCTTCCACTGACCTCTGCCCAGCAGCCACAAAGCACCCACCTATGTGATTCCAGCCCACTTGTTTGCTTACTCCTATTGTTTACCCATCCCACCATCACTTTTTGTTCGCTGCTCTGTGTTCTTGAAACATTTTTTTGCTATACCCATCAATCTCTGCTCCCTGCCCCCGCCTGGGGACAAAAATAATTTCTTTGAATTTTGTTATGGCTTATAAGAAATATTTGAACTTTATAGCACCCTAGTAAAATTCTTTTTTTAATTACTCATTTTATTGGGGAACTCATACAAGTTGTATAACAATTCATCAATCAATAGTATTAAGCACACTTGTACATGTGTTGCCATCAACATTTCCAAAACAATTTCTTTCTACTTGAGCACTTGGTATTAGTTCCTCTTTTTTCTCCTCCATCCCACCCTTGTGAATCCTTAGTAAATTATATATTATTATTGTTATTTCATGTCTTACACTGTCTGTTGTCTCCCTTCACCCACCTTTCTGTTATTCATCCCACTGGGAGGATGGGTTCTCCCTTTCTCACCACCACCACCACCACCCACGCATCCCCTTACCCTCATGATACTCTCACTACTGTTCCTGATGGATTTTATCTGTCCTGAATTCCATGTGTCAAGAGCACTTATCTGTACCAATGTGTGTACTCTGGTCTAGCTGGATTTGTAAGGTAGAACTGAGTTATGGTAGTGGGTGAGAGGAAGCATTCAGGAAGTAGAGGAGTGATGTGTGTTTCATTGGTGCCATATTGTACCTTGGCTGAAACATGCCCTCCCTGTGACTCCTCTTCACGGGTATGTCCAATGTTCTACAGATGGGCTTTGGGTCTCCACTCCAACCCCCTCATCAATAAAATTGTTTGTTGGGATATTTTGATACCTGTTACCTGCTCTCATTGACACCTCATGATCACACAGGCCAGTGTACTTCTTCCATGTCCACTTATTTGTTTTCCTTCTAGATGGCTACTTGTTTAACTTCAAGCCTTTAATACCCCAGAGGCCACATCTTTTGATATCCGGGCATCATCCACTTTCTTAGCCACTTTTGATTATGCACTAATTTTGTCCTTGGTGATCATGTCAGGAAGGTGAGCATCAAAGAGTACCCAGGTTATTAGAACTAAGTGTTCTTATGCTAAGAGAGGCTTCGAGTAGAGGCCCAAAGTCCGTCTGCTATCTTAATACTTAACATATAATATATGTACATTGACCTCTATCCCTTTCATTATAAATTAATATATTTACATTAATTTTTAAATCTCCTGGTCTTTATTGCAGCCATAATTCCCTCTGTTTCCCTAATACCTTCTCACCCTTTTTTCCTCCATTCTGGCACTTTCTGTTATCTGGTTCTTATCAGTTTTCTATTGTACCACTCAACAGAGCCAACTCCCTTCACTACTTCACTACTTCACTACTACAACTTCCTTCATTACTCAGCAGCCCACCAAAGACAGGCAGCTGCACTCTGATACTATACAAACAGCAGTCAATTGTAGTCCATACCAAAAATAATCAAGAAAAACAGGTACAAAAAGCTGAACAACACTGAGGCTTAATAAATTATTTTGAATAAGAGAACTTTTATTTTATCAGAAATGAAATTCCAGAAAGTGATGCTTACCTAAATGATGGATAGCTAAAATGGATGGCAAAAGAATTGAAAAACTAGAAAGTATACATCAAAGAGAATTACAGAAGACAAACAATAGAAGTAGAAAACTCAAAAAAGACACAGAAGAAATAAATAACACATTGAAACAGCTCAATATCTTAGACATACAGAGAGAACTCCACCCAATAAAAACATAGTATACATTCTTCTTCAGTGCACACAGAACTTTCTCCCAAATACATCATATTTAGTCATAAAAGAAGTCTCAATATTCCATGATGCTCACCTTCCTGACACGATTGCTGAAGGCAAAGCAGGTGCATAAGCAAATGTGGTTAAGAAAGCTGACGGTGCCCAGCTATAAAAAGATATAGTGTCTGGAGTCTTAAAGGCTTGAAGACAAACAAATGGTCATCTGGCTCAGAAGCAACAAAGCCCACATGGATGAAGCACACCAGCCTGTGAGATCACGAGGTATTGATGGGATCAGGTATCAGTCATCAAATAAATGAAAATTATATCATTATGAATGAGGAGGATGGCGGAGTGGGTACCCAAAACCCATTTGTAGGGTTTCAGGGAGGAGATGAGCCGGTCAGTGTGCGATGTAGCAATGCTGAGACATACAACTTTCCTCTAATTCTTTTGTGCTTCCTCCCTACACTCGCCCACCCCAACTATTATGATCCCAATTCTACCTGACAAGTCCAGATAGACAAGAAGATGTACACTGGTACAGATAGGAACTGGAAACACAAGGAATCCAGGACAGATGAACTCCTCAGGACCAGTGGTGAGAGTGGGGTGGGGGGAGCAGTTAGGGATGGAAAAATAAGGAGCTGATACCAAGGGCTCAAGTAGAAAGCAAATGTTTTGAGAATGATGATGGCAACAAATGTACAAATGTGACTGACACAATGATGTATGTAGGGATTGTGATAAGAGCTGTATGAGTCCCCAACAAAATGATTTTTTAAAAGCCTTAATAAACTGAACACCTTTGAGATTTTACAACCTATTTTCTCAGACCACAATGCTATAAAACTAGAAATTACTATTATAAAGAACGGGGCAAAAAATAAATTATATGGAACTGAACAACATACTACTTAAAAAGAACTGGCAAATAGATGAACTAAAGGATGACATTTTAAAAATCCTTGAAACAAATGAGAAGTAGAACACAACATACCCAAACATTTGGGACGTAGACAACACAATTATCATAGGCAACTTTATAGCAGTCAGTGCACATGTGAAAAAAGAAGAGAAAGCCAAACCAATGCCTTAACACGGTACCTTCAAAAATTATACTAGGGACCAAACAAACAAACAACCCCATCAACCAAAAGGAGAAAAGAAACAATAAAGATTGGGGCAAAAATGAATGAACTGGAAAACAATAGAAAAAATCAAGAAAACAAGAAACGGATTCTTTGAAAGAGTAACTATATTGACAAAACTGGCAAACTTAACAAAGGAAAAGGAAGAGAAGATGCAAATATCTAGAGTTATAAATTAAAAGAGTGGCATCATGTGGTAGTTACATCATTACATTATGGCAGTCATCATTACATCATTTTGATAATATATTAAAGTGTAGGGGTGGTACACAATCTATCAAGTCACAGACTGCTGGTACCCCCTTGTGAGTGTTGCCTTCTCATGAGGAGGGCCCATGGAACCTCCCTATCTCTCTGTCTTCACCTTCCTGCTACTGACACAGAGATGTTGGCACCCTACAATGTTCCCAACCTCCTCAGATCCACATGCCTTTGTACACCCTGGCTTTTGATCTTCCTAAATTCTGCATCATTGCATGTGACTGTGTGAGTCTGAGGAGGGACTTATGGACTAGCACTGGATTTATGGACTTGTATAGAACTAGGATGAGACGTTTTCTTGATATATAATTACTTTGTGATAAATCTCTCTGCTTTATGTACATCAGTGTCTCTGGATTTGTTTTCCTAGTCAGCCTGGTCTAACACACATCACAACAGAGATGCATGAAATAAAAAGGATAATATTCTACTATGAAAGACTTTACTCCAAAAAGCTTGAAAAACTAGATGAGATACATAAATTGCTAGAAACAAATCAACTACCCAAAATAACTCAGACCAATGTAGAAAATCTCAACTAACCAAAACCAAAATAAAAAATAGAACAGGTCATTAAAAAACCTTCCAACCAAGAGTAGTCCAGGACCAGATGGCATTGAAGGGGAATTCAACCAAATATTCAAAAAAGAGCTGTCACCAATTCTACACAGATTGCTCCAGAATATATAAAAGGACAACAAACACTCGCACTTATGTTATGAAGCTAGCCTAACCCTGATTCCAAACTGTATTGGTATTGGTCTGTAGAAAATTATGGACGATTTAGGAACTAGAGGAAAGTTGTATTTTTCATCATTGCTACATCGCACCCTGACTGGCTCATCTCCTCCCCGAGACCCTTCTGCAAGGGGATCTCCAGTGGCCTACAAATGGACTTTGGGTCTCCACTCCACACTCTCCCCATCATTCGCCATGGTAAGATTTTTGTTCTAATCATACCTTATACCTGATCCTTTTGACACTTTGTGGTTGCATAGGCTGGTGTACTTCTCCCATGTGGGCTTTGTTGCTTCTGAGCTAGATGGCCACTTGTTTACCTTCAAGGTTTTAAGACCCCAGATGCTATACCTTTTGATAGCTGGGCACCACCAGCTTTCTTCGCCACATTTGCTTATGCACCCATTTGTCTTCAGTGATCCCTTCGACACCTTGTGATCACACCGGCTGATATGTTGTTCCATGTGGGATTTGTTGCTTCTGAGCTAGATGGCCGCTTGTTTATCATCACGCCTTTAAGGCCCCAGATGCTATATCTTTTGATAGCCGGGATATCTTTTGAAATGCTTCCTCCCCGCCCCAACTATCACAATCTGAAATATACCTTGCAAGTCTGGCTAGACCAGAGGATGTACACTGGTACAGATAGGAACTGGAAACACAGGGAATCCAGGGCAGATGATCCCTTCAGGACCAGTGGTGAGAGTGGCGATACTGGGAGGGTGGAGGGAGAGTGGATGGGAAAGGGGAACAGATTACAAGGATCTATGTGTGACCTCCTCCCTGGGGGACGGACAACAGAAAAGTGGGTGAAGGGAGACGTCGGACAGGGCAATATGTGACAAAATAATAATTTATAAATTATCAAGGGCTCATGAGGGAGGGGGAAGCGGGGAGGCAGGGGAGAAATGAGGACCTAATGCCGGAGGCGTAAGTGGAGAGGAAATGTTTTGAGAATGATGAGGGCAATGAATGTACAAATGTGCTTTACACAATTGATGTATGTATGGATTGTGATAAGAGTTGTATAAGCCCCAAATAAAATGATTTAAAAAGGAAAATTACGGTCCAATAACATTTATGAACATAAATGCAAAGTTTCTCAACAAAATCCTGGCTAATAGAATACAACAATATATCAAAAAAAAGAAAGAAAGAAAAGAAAAAAACGAAAAACAAACAAACATGATGAAGTTGAAATCATACCAAATATTCAAGGATGGCTGAATATTAGGAAAAAAATTAATGTAATCCACCACATAAATGAAATAAAGAATGACAACATGACTGTATCAATAGATACTGAAAATTCTTTGACTATAGCTAACATCCATTCTTGATTAAAACAAAACAACAACCATAACACATGACAAAATGAAATAAAGGAAAATTCTTAACACAATAATGACCCTATTCAAAAAGTCAATGTCCAACTTTTTGATCAACAGGGAATAATGTAAAGCATCATGCCTGCAGACAGTAGTCAGACAAGGAAGCTCCCTACAACCATTTTTATGCAATATTGTGCTGAATGACTAGACATAAAAGATATCAAAGGAATATAATTCATCAAAGTAGTAAAACTATCACTAGTCACAAGATACAATTTGATATGTAGAGAACACCACTGACAACACAAAAAAGATGGTTGGAAGCAGTCAGAAGATTTGGCCATGTGGTTGGATAGGAGATTAACATATAAAAATCAATTGAATTCTTGCATGCTAATGATGAGAGCTCTGAAAAAGAAATCAAGAAAATAATCCCAATTACAATAGCCACACACAAGATGAAGTAACTAGGAATCAAGCTAACCAGAGAAACAGAAGACTTTCACAAAGTAAACTACAGAGGACCATTCTAAGAAACCAAAAGAGACCTTTGCAAAGGTAAGCATATCCTATGTTCATGGACAGGAAGGCTCAATATCATGAAAATGTCAACACCACCCAAAGTAATCTATAAATACAATGCCATTCTCACCCAATTTCTAACTTCATTCTCTAACTATAAAGTAATGATTATCTTCATATGGGGCAGAGAGAGACCCAGGATAAGGAAGGAACTATTAAAGAAAAACAAAGTAGGAGGCCTCACACCACCAAAGGGCCAAAAATCATTTACTAGAAAGGAGAGAGTCCCTTCGATAAATGGCAAAATGGGTAGAATTGAGTGTCCATCTGATGTTCAAAAACGAACTCAAGATGACTCAAAAACCACAATGTAAACTTCAGAGGTATGAAGATCACCAATGAGAAAATAGGGATAAATGTGAGGGGTCAATTCAGGGCATACGCATACATCAAACATCAGGAAGGAAGCACACACAATAGAAGACAAAATAGATGAGAAACCTACTAAAACTATTACCCCATGTGCATCCAATGACATCATCAAAGGACTAGAGGAAAGCCCGTGGAATGGGCAAAAATACATCTAGCAATGACCCAGAACACTATAAATAATCTCTAAAATCACAATACTGCAATAGCTCTGTAAGAAAAAACAAATAACCCAAATAAACAGTGGGGAAAAGACAGGATAATTCAACAAAAGAGATGTTCGAATGGCAAATAGTCTCATGGAAACAAATTCACAATCATTAGTCCTACTAGAGATGAAAATCAAAACAATAATGAAATCTCACCTTACACCAGCAATATAAGCCCATGTCCAAAACGAACAAACAAACAAAAAAAACCAGAAAAGAACAATTGTTGGAGAGATTGGAACTCTAATTTAATGCTGGTGGGTCTGTAGATAGGTACAACCACTCTGGAAATTGATATGACAATACCATCAAAAAATGGGACAAGAAATTCCATATTATCACTAAGTCTGTGTTTAATGTATACCCTAAAAATCTAAGAGACCTATCAAGAGCAGACATATACACCCTCATGTTCACCAAAGCACTGTTTTACAATTACCATAATTTGGAAGCAACCTGAAATACTACCAGTAGAAGTCTGGATAAAGAAACTTTGGTACATACACACAGTGGAATACTCTGCATCTCTAAAAAACATAGAACCACAAAGTATTTTGTCGTGGTTTTCCGAGTAGGGAAAATGAACAAAGAACAAAACAGACACACACACACACACACACACACACACACAGACAATACAAGACTGCAGAACAAAATAGATACAGACAGAGACGGCACAAACCTGCAGCCCCGACGGACCATAGCACTTTATTTTTATCTACTAAATACTGGCAGTGTTCCCCCATAAGTTCACTATTCCCAAGCTTGAATTTCTCATAGCCTTGACAGAGTTCCATATTTAAACCCGTACCGCTCTTGTTCACTGCTCCCAGGGAACACTACATGCAGCTGTTCCCTACTGTTTGCAGTTGAAGGACATCCTGCACTCGTGTGCAAGCTGCCAGGGAGAAAAGGAAGCAGTTTACAAGAACAAGCTAGGACAGCCGTTTGCGAACTGTCCTAAATAGATACCTGACGGAAGAAAAGGTCCTCCTTTCACGGCTCCTTCATATCTCATGACATGGATGTACTTAGAAAACATTGTACTGGGTGCAGCTAGTCAATCAGAAAAGGACAATTATATGAGACCACTACTATTCTGATAAACACTAACAAAGAACCTGGCACCTGTTCTCAGATCAGGGAATCATTTAATATGGCCTCTCAAACACTATTGTGATGTGATTGTCTAATGCTTATGAATATTTATCACTCTCTTATCATACATCGGAAAAAATACTTTTTCACAGAAGGCCCCACTTCAGATGATGTCATCTGGCATTTAGCAGGAAGCAGGAAAGGCTTAGTAAATCCTGCCATCTAGCAGTTTCCTGTGGTTACCCTGGTTTAATAGACTGTCCTACAAGGCTGCTAGTAAAGGGACTGAAATACTCTCTTGGCCTTAAAGCTGAAACCCTCTGGGATGGAGGAAGTAGATGACTGCTATCCCATTATCATGTATTTTGAAGTTATGGGAATGTATTAAAATTTTGTTTTTGAAGTTCTAGAATTGGCAACCTAAGACCAATATACATTTCCATATTCTCTTTGCTATTTGTGACATGTATTAGTTCTGCGGGCATGATCTACTTTAGTGAATGAATGGTATTGAAATTTTTTTGGCTTGTGTACAACCCTTATTGTTTTCAGTCACTTAAGTTTTCAACCTGTATAGGCAAACATTCTCTGCCCAATAGATTCAATATACATGTACATATTCCTTTTCACTCTAGTATTTTAACTTCTATATCATTAGCTGGACTATAGATATTCATAATAGAATTACTAAATGTCCCTTGTATGCTACTCAAATTAATTTTAATAACCCGATAATGCTGCCTCTAAAGAAGATGAAGTATATATAAAATTTTGATACAGGAATGGATTTGAGCTCACATGTAGCTGTAAGCTCTAATCCAGGAACAGTTTGTTTTGTGATGTGGCCTTCCCCAATACTTGCCAAAATACATTATCACTAAAGATCGGAGGGGTAGAGCTAAATATGATGAAGAAACCAGATGGTTTCTGGTTATCAGAAAGAATTGCAGCACCTGGGGTCTTAATGATGTGTCTGTCTTAAGCAAGTAGCCATCTAAATGAGTCCACATGGAAGAAAAAGACAAGAAAGAAATACAAGATTAAAGTGAGAAGCAACTCAGAAACTTGCTCTCTATCAAACCATTTCTAACGCAATTGGAAGAAATGATGACTGAGGTGAATAAAAAATTTCAAAAGGAAGCTCAAGAAGATAAAGTTAGATTTTGTAATGAAAGGTGCAAAGACCTAGAGCTAAAAAAAAAAAACCTAAAAGGAAAAACATGCTAAATATACCGTAAACTGAAAGAACTCAAGAAAAAATTCAAGCCTCGGGTTGAAATATTGAAAGATTCTAAGAGAAAAGGGATCAAAAGGATCTGACCGGATCCAAAAGGAAGATGGAAAGACCACATAGAGTCACTGAACCAAGAAGAACTCGTCAGCAGTCAACCATTTCAAAAGACAACATATGGGCAAGCACCAAAGGTACGGAAGGAAGAAGTCCAAGTGGCACTGAAAGCATTAAACTAAAACAAGGCTCCAGGGATTGATGGAGCACCAATTGAAATGATTCAACAAGCTGATTAAGAGCTGGGATCTCTCACTGGTCTATGCCAGGAAATTTGGAAGACAGCTATTTGGTCAGCTGACTCGAACAGATCCATATTTTACCCATTCCAAAGCAAGAGGACCCAATAAAATAATAACATTAAAATCACATCTAAGTAAAAGTTTGTTGAAGATTATCCAACAAAGGTTGCCACAGTATATGAAAGGAAACTGCCAGAGGACCAATCTGGATTCAGAAGAGGACATGGAACAAAGAATATCATTGCTGATGTCAGATGGTTCTTGGCTGAAAGCAGAGAATCCCAGAAAGAAGTTTGCTTGTGTTTTATTAACTATGCAAAGGCATTTGACTTTGTGAACCATAACAAACTACGGACAGTCTTGAGAAGAATCGGAATCCTAGAACACTCCCTTGTGCTGATGTCTAACCTGTATGTGGATTCTGATGTCTAACCTGTATGTGGATGAAGAGGTAGTTGAGTGAACAGAACAAGGGAATAATGCATGTTTTAAAATCAGGAATGAGGTATATCAGGGTTGTATCTTCTCACCATACCTATTCAATGTATATGCTGAGCAAATAATCAGAGAAATTGTATTATATAAAAAAAGAATCAGCATCAGGTTTGGAAGAAGGCTTATTAAGAACCTGTGGTTTGCAGATGATACAACCTTGCTTGCTGAAAGTGAGGAGGACTTGAATCACTTGCTGATGAACATCAAGGATTTTCAGCTTTCAGTGTGGGAAGACCAAAATCCTCACCAGTGAATCTATAGTTAACATCATGATAAATGGAGAAAAGTTTGAAGTCGTAACAACGTTTGCCTTGCTTGGATCCGCAATCAATGCTCATGGAAGCAACAGTAAAGAGTTCAAAAGATATATTACATCAAGTAAACCTGCTGCACAAGATCTCTTTCCAAAAAAAAAAACAAACACTGCTATCCAGTGGATGCTGACTCAGAGCAACCTGGTGGGACACAGAACTGCCCCTGTGGGTTCCAAAACCATAACTCTTCATGGGTGTAGAAAGGCCTGGCTTTCTCCAAAGAAGTAGTTGGTTTCAAACTGCTGCCCTTGCAGTTAGCAGCCCAACACGTAACCACTATACAAGTCCTCTTTAGAGTATTGAAAATGAAGGCTGTTACTTCGGGGAGTAAGGTGTTCCTGACCCATGGTATTTTCAATTGCCTCATATGCATGTGAATGCTGGACCTTGAATAAGGAAAATCAAAGAACAATGGATTCATTTGAATTGTGGTGCTGGAGAAGAATATTGAAACTACCACAGACTGCCAAAAGGACAGAACAATTTGTCTTGGAAGAAGTACGTCCAGCATGCTCCTTACAGGCAAGGATGGTGAGACTACATCTCATGTACTTTGGACATGTTGTCAGGAGAAACCAGTCACTGGGAGATAATACTATTCCCCAGTAGAGGGGAGGGACGGTAAAAAGAATGTAAGGCCCATGGCAAATGGATTGATATGCAGTGGCTGCAACATTGGGCTTAAGCAAATTAATACTGTGAAGATGACTGTCACAGCTCATCAGAAATAGATACAGATATGCCCAATATTCCCTAGTAATGCAGCTGAAAGGGTTACTAGGTATATGGGGAAAATAATGACATTTTGAGTTTCATAAGTAGACAATATCTACTTATTTTATTGGCCACAGATCATAGATCTAACTTCACGTATAAATATGTTTTCTGACTTTCTCAGTGAAACTCGACCGGCCACAGTACTCCAGCTCCTTAGGTTGTGGCATGAATGCTTAGAAGATAGAATCTTCATCGTTTATTCTGTTCCCACAGGGATTATCATATTAATGCTTTTACTGAACGTCCCTAGGTTATGAATATCAGGCTTATGAGTATCTCCTACTTGACCGTTAATGTTATTTATAATTACTCTCACTTTGAAATGTTTGAAACAACCAAGCATTTTCTTGCTTTAACCAAAAAAGCCACTCCCCTCGAGTCCATTTGGTGACCTTACAGGAGGATAGAACTGTTCCATCTACTGGGTTAACAAGGCTGTGAATCTTTACACAGGTAGACTGCCATGTTTTTCTTAAATGGAGTGTATAGTGGATTCGTGTACTAATGTTAGGGTTCACAGATAAGTGCTTTTTATCACGGGGCCACCTTGTACTAAATTAAAGCAAAATAAGAACCATAAAGTCTGGTCTCAACTTACCTGCAATTCAACTTAAAGACACATATAGAAATGAATCTTGTTCAGAACTTGGGGAAAGCCTGTATTGCTTCTTAAGAGATGTGTGACAGTAAATATGCATGAATGCTGAATGAAGCTCCATGTAAATTTGCTGGGTGGAATTTGGTTTTAACAGAATGAAATAAATATGTTTCATGTCAGTGGATGAAGAGCTCTCATATATGTCCTTCCACTTTTAGAAACTAGCCTGTTTACTTTTACAAAATATAATACCTTGTACTTTGATCTCCCTTTTGACCCATTTTAAAATTTTTTTAGTTTTTAATAGTATATTCTTTGTTTTTTATTAAGGTTTTTCTATGTTGTTTATTTGCTTCCTGTTTGTGTTTTGTATGATTTTCTGTATGTAAAATCCAGGATCAATAAATCTATAAAGACCATAACTACTTTAATAATTACTTAGGAGCATGAAAAGGGAAGATTTGGGGAAATGGGTCACTAATAATAATGAGTATGAGAAAAAAATATTCTGAAATTGATTGTGGTAATGGTTGCACTGCACAACTCATTATCAGTGAATGATTTAATTTTGTGATATGTAAAGTATATGACAATAAAACTATTTTTAAAAAACAAACAAATAAAAATATCTAGAAATTATGTCAATTTAAATAATAATAATCCTTTTATATATAAAGATTCCTAAAAATAGGGGTGTATGTGTGTGTACTTGTAGGATGAGATGAGTTTAAACAATTTTGTGCACATTTAGCCATTTAAAGGACATGGGTAAAAGACCTTTGATTCTAAACTAAAAGTATTCAAACACACTTTATTTCTCTTTATTTAAAAAATAATAATCTTATGTAGTTCTAGGTTTCCAACTATAGTTAACGAGACAGATTTTCTATTTAATATTTATTACAATAAAAATATATATTACTCCAAAACTGAATTGAATTTCCATTGAGGTAATTATCATTTCAATAAAATGTTACAAAAATAATGATGGAACACCAGTGATTTTAATATACATGATGAGCATTTTAAAAAAATCTGTACACAAAATGAATTGAACTTATTCTGAGAAGTAATTTATATGGGTTTTTAGTAAAAGTTTCATTTTCATTATTATTACTTAGAGGCTCAGTCTGGAACTTACATGCTGTTTCCTTAGTCTATTCATGGCTGATTTCATCTCCTGATTTCTCAGGGTATAAATAATGGGGTTCAGTAAAGGTGTGATGACCGAGTAAAATACAGAAAGAAATTTATCCACTGAAAAGCTACTAAATGGCCACGCATAAATGAAGATGCATGGCCCAAAGAACAGAGTGACCACAGTGATGTGAGCAGACAGAGTCGACAGAGCCTTGGAGAGTCCACCAGAGGATCGTTGCCGGACGGTCACCAGAATGACCGTGTAGGAAATGAGAAGGAGCACGAAGCAGACGAAAGACAGCAGTCCACTGTCAGCAATGACCAGCAATTCCAGAACATAGGTCTCAGTACATGCAAGTTTCAGAACGAGAGGTAGGTCACAAAATATATTATCTATTACATTGGGGCCACAGAAAGGCAAGGTGATAGTAAAAACCATCTGGCTCATCGTGTGCACAAAACCCACGCCCCATGACAGCAGCACAGAGCCTGTAAGTACCCGGCGGTTCATGATGGTTGTGTAGTGAAGAGGTTTGCATATTGCAATGTACCTGTCCACGGCCATAACGATGAGAAGAGTCATCTCGCCCCCTCCTAAAAAGTGGAGGAAGAACATCTGAGCCATACAGCCCCACAAGGAAATCGTTTTCTTCTCACTCAGGAAATCTGTGATCATCTTAGGGGTTGTGATTGTGGATATGATCAGATCAAGAAAGGAGAGATTTCCAAGGAGGAAGTACATAGGTGTGGAGTGCAGGTGAGAGTCAAAGGTTACTGTGACCACAATGAGAAGGTTTCCTGCCACGATTGCTGCATAGGCCAACAAAAATATGAAAAAAAAGAAAACTTCAAGTTCCCAAGTGCTGGAGAGTCCCAGCAAAACAAACTCAGATATCATTGTGCGATTCGTCGTATCCATTAGTTTGTGTAGGAGGTCATCTGGGAAAAGTCACCATTTAACCTGTTCTTGAAGCTATAGAGACATAGAAAGTGAATATTTCATTCCTAGAGAGAAATAGAGAAGTTGGGAATTTCTGAAAAAATGCAGTTTAAATGGACATTTAACTGACTAATGCATGCAATAGTTAAATCACTACATATTTAAAGATCCAGAAACCTGCCAATGGTGAACATGATTGTCAAATTCTGTACATGTAGATTATGACTTTATATGAATGTATTTCTTCTATGATTCCTGAATTAAATGCTCAAAATATGTCAAAGGACTACTAGTCAACTGAATTAGTTCAAGTGAATAACACAATATCATTTAACGTTTGGTGCCCCAAAGCTGCCTCTGTATGGTAGCCACTGGATTGCTAACCACAAGGTCGGTAGGTCACTCCAGTTTGCTCCCGTAGGGATTTATTTACAGCCTCGGAAACCTTTGTAGGTTCTTCTGGAGTCTACCCGACTATGACCGTGGGTTTGGGGATTATATTCAATAGGATCCCTGAGGGTGTAGTGAGTTGCAGTGGACGGCTCACCTCAAGCGGCTGGAACTCACCTGCCACTCTGGGGGCAGAAAGCTGAGGCTCTCTGCTCGAGCAAAGATTTACAGCCTCAGTAAAGAAATCGTCCCATCCTTGTTTGCTCAAGTAAACATTTCCTTACCCTAGAAACCAGTACTATTCTGTCATAAACGGATGCTAAGGGTCAGGATCCACTTGATGGCAGTGGGTAAAAGTAGTCAGTTGTCTCTCCCTCTGTCTCCTCCTCCAATTGGAAATGTTCAAGTATGCACAGGTATGGTATACTTAACATGTATAGACATGGTACACCTAACTCAGCAAATTATGATTCTTTCTCCTCCCAGATATCCTCTATTCTTAGCCTTCTCTTCCATGCCAAAAAGATATACCAATGATTTCATTTGCTCCAAGTTTTAAGCTGGACATAGTCTGTAATAGGTTCTTAATATGCTACCTCTTCCAAAATTATATTAGTGTTAAATAAATGTTCTAGAGACGTTTATTGCAAAGACAACAAAAAACCTCACAAATGGACCAATAGAGAGCATCATGGTAAATGGAGAAAAGATTGAAGATTTCAAGGATTTCATCTTGCTTGGATCCACAATCAATGTTCATGGAAGCACCAGTCAAGAGATCAAATAACACTGGGAAATCTACTGCACAAGACCTCTCTAACGTGCTGGAAGCAAGGATGTTACTGCAGGGACTAAGGTGTGCCTGACCAAAACCATGGTATTTTCAATCATCCCGTATGCGTGTAAAAATTGGACATTGACGAAGGAAGACTAAAGAAAAATCAATGCATCTGAATAATGTTTTTTTTGTGAAGAATATTGAAAGTCCCAGGAACTGCCCAAAGAAGGAACAGATCTTTCTCACAAGAAATACAAACAGAATGCTACTTAAAGGCAAGAATGGGAAGACTTAATCTCACTTACTTTAGATATGTTGTCAGGAAAGACCAGTTCTTGGGGAAGGACATCGTGCTTGGTAAAGTAAGGGGACAGAGACAAAGAGGAAGGCCCTCAATGACATGGATTGATACCGTGGCCGCAGTAGTGGGCTCAAACATAGTAACAATTGCACAGGTGATGTGTTCTTCTGCTGTCACAGAAGGTTACTGTGAATTGGAACCGGCTCAATGGCACCTAGCAAGCAGGGAGTTTCTGGATAGCAGGACAAATGTTTCCTAGTGCCCAAGTTGTTTCTCATGGATACTCTGTGACTTGTACTTTGATTCCTAAAAAAACTCCAATTTCCTTTGACCATTTTTCTGAATTTAGAGTTGTTAGTCTCCTGTTTTGTGTTATTTTTCTCTTGTTCTTTAGTACTCTGTATTTATAGAGTCTGAGTAACTCATTCCCTTCCTACTGGAATGGTTATTTTCTCTCATACAATGCTTTCATCTGACATTACATTTTCTGTGTGTGAACTACAGACTATGTGCTGCCACTGTTGGCTCAGTTCTGCTCCTAGCTCTATAATCGACTGGTCTCAACTTGACATGAGTTTCTTTGCCCTAGTTTCATTTCTCTTTTTCCCTCTGTACTTTAAAAAATTGTTATGCATACACACACTCATTATATGTTTTAGTTCTCAAGCAGAAGGCTGGAATGTGGAAAATCTGGTCTGAATTTCAAATTTTTTGCTTAATAATTGATCAGATATTCAAAAGACATTGTTTAACTAAAATATCAGAATTTCCTTTAAAAAATGAATTAATTTCAGATTCAAATTCTATTCCTAGCCTCAACATTTACTAAGGAAATCTGCTTAGCTATTTTGAACATTGATTTATTTTTATGTAAGAATAAAATATCAACTCTTCAACTACATAGAATGTAAGGCTTATTTGGATGTAGATATATCTGAATACTTCATTGTACATGTCTATGTGCTGTGCAAGTGTATTGACAAAATTATATTTTTTAATACCCTCTCATTTTCTAATAATTATGAGAATACCCAGACTCAGAGATCAATGAAAACTTTTTTTTCCTGAAAGATTGTTAAGAAGAATTGGTATTAATGAAAGCATTTTCTCTATCAACTCTAACTTATAAAATTATCACATTGCCTTCTTTATAAGGAATTGTCATAAAAATTGATATTCTTATTTATGTAGTAATTGAGTTTACATGTTAGTTGTGAAATTATTTTCAAAGCAATTCAGTCCTTAATCTTAAAGTCCTAAATCTTAAAGATAAAAATCTTGAGAAGCATTATACAAGTAATTTCAGGGTTTAAAGTTATATGCATAAATTTTGAAAATTAAAAACAGAAAAGAACATGTATCATGTAAAATATGTTTAAAAATTACAAGCTTTAAAAAATAACAGCTATATACATGGCTTCAAAATTTTTATGATAGATGATAACATTCATCAGGATTTAATGTATGAAAAATGCTTTTATTAAGATACAAATACAAATAAAAACCAATAAAAATTCTCCTTTTTAAACCGTTTAACCTCAAATGGAAAATTAAATATTTAATAGTATGTATTTAATTAGCCAATGATTGTGACCGTGATACAGGACCGGGCAGTGTTTCTTTTGTTGTACATAGGGCTGCAGCTATTAATCTGATTTGACTTGAAGGTACCTAAAACCAAACTTTTAATTGACATTGGAGTGAGCATGAACTTGAATGAGATATATTGGAATAAAAAGGATTAACTAGGGCTTGTTATCTTTGACAGAGCTAACTCTGAGAATGGAGTGAATGCCCTGTGATTAAGGAGAATTGCTTCTAATGCCTTATACATGACTTAAAGATAAGAAATCACTTCATTTCTTTCAACTTTGGTGGTAAGGAGAAATTATGTAAAGAATATTCAAAGCTATGTGTTTGTATTCAATGACAGTCATTTTCATACATTTCCACAAAAGTATTTAAACAAGAGAGCTAGTGCATGTTGAAATGTATAGCTAACATATATGTAGGTGTGTGTGTATGAATTAGGGATACATCATTTCTAGTCAATATGAGTGTTTGCTTTTCTTTTCTTTTTAAAAAATTAAAGTCTGAATTCATAACCCATAGATAATATTCACTTATAATTTCACCAAAGGAAATGTTTGGTAAGTACTTATCAATATAACCAATCTGACTACATAATTCAATAATATACTTTTAAACTTAATAGATAAAACCTAATTATTATACCTAAATGCACAAAGGGCTTTTTCTCAAACATTAAAATAATTAAAACATATTAGAAGAATTGTTTAACTGTTACATGGAAAAGAACAAGTGGGTTTAGATGAATAGGAACTAGTCTATAGTTGCAAAATTATTTTTTAGTGAATATCTTAGCAGCAAAATTAGGCAACTGTGTTGACTAAAAAGCCATAGATCAAAGAAGTACATGTGGAATTCAGGGTAAAATGAAAAGAAAATTGCTGAATGTAAGGCATCTATCACTTAGTGCTCCATAATTAAAAAAAAATTAAAATAAATACTCCATGTAGGAACATAAAGATAAGTCAACTGTTAAAAATTTTGTGATAGTTTTACTTTTTATCTGAAATGTTATATCAAATTTCAGACTTATCACAAACTTAGTAAAGGAAGAATCTAATATCACAAACTTAGTAAAGGAAGAATCTAATTTTTCATTCATATTTTCTAAGGCATTTTATAGTTTTTCCCCATGGATTAAAATAATCATGTTCATATTCCAAAAGCTCAAGTTCAGACTATAAAACTGACCCCTCTCACTCAGATGTGAGCAACATTTGTGTATCACTTGTGGAGTAGCTCTTCTGTTTCTTGCTGAAATTGGATGCAGCTTTGTAGATACTTAGCTAACCAAGATTACCTTTATATTGTTGCTCTCTTCATCAAAATAATGTGTTTTCCGTTCAGCTTTATTTTTATGTAAAATATCTATTCTATCAGAATACACAAAAAATAATATTCTGCTAGTGTTACTAGTTTAACCTACCAGTTATAGTGGATTCATAACCTCTTCAATGAGATGCAGATAGTGAGATTTTGATTATATATGGGTTATCTGATTTACCTCCAGGAATACACATGACTATAATCTTTAGATTAAAAACAAAAATGATAGGAAAGATGTACAGAAGATGCAGACCGGTAATCAATCACCAGAGGGGATTGTTAAAATAAACGTGTTGGTTTTCCCATGGGTTTAGGGCAAAGGGTAATTCTCTCATTATTTAAGTGGAGTACGAATTCATCAAGTTTATCAGTCATGTGAATCTTCTCTAAAAATTTCTCTAGAAAGCACTTGGTCTCATTGGTATGGGGAGGATGAGCATATTTATAGAATGTTTCCTACCTATCATATTTATCACAGATAATGGATTTGGGAAAGCTCTAATTTTATTAACTCGATTTTATAAATCTAAATATTTATTAATTAATATGGTAATTGGAGGCTTTTATTCATGTATAGTTTAAATAAGCAGTATAGACACCAAGAAAGGTTTAGAAGATGATTCGTAGACTTATTCTTCTGTAACGTAAAGAACACTGCCCTTTTAAGATATAAAGGAGAAGAGAGCCTGCGCTGTGCTTCCCTCAAGCTCCTTACTTAAAAGTGATAAGATCCTTGGAGTCCAACATTCCGAAGATTTAGAATTTCACTAAGTCATTTGTTGTCATGTAAAACATCATAAAATATAAAGTATAATAGGAAGATCATGGAGGCAAATGTATTGTTTTAGGGCAAAAACTATACATAATTAGCAAGGACTAAACAGTTCAATTCAATAGAAGCCAATATTAACAGCGATACTAACAGCTGACTGAAGAACAATGAAGGCAATACTGTTTCAGTGGGAAAATCTTAACTCTCAAATGGGAGAGATGGGATTGATTGCTGGCCATTGCACCGCAGACATGGCTACCACTTAAAAGTTAGGGGAAGTTTGAATGTTTGCTGATTTAAGGTGTCAAGGATTTCATTTTACTTGGATCCACACGCAATGCTCAGGAAACCGTAGTCAAGAAATGGATAGCATATTGCAATGGGCATCTGCCACACAAGAATTCTTTAAACTGTTAATTTAAAGGTGTTTCTTTGAAGAGTCAGGTGTGCTGCAGTTCAACCATGAATATGTCAGTTACCACAAGTACATGTAAAAGCTGGACAATACCTAAGGGAGACCAGAGAAGAATTGTTGCATTTGAATAATGGTGTTGGTGAAGGATATTAGAAGTACCATCAACTTCCAGAAGAACAAACAATTCTGTTTGCAGTACATACAATATGCATGCTTCTTAGAAGTGGGCGATGGCAAGATTTCCTCTCATATGCTTTGGATATGTTAGTAGAAGGGACCAATCTCTGAAGGAAATAATGCTTGTTAAATAAGAGGGCCAGGAAAAAAAAGGGAAGAACCAGGAGGAGATGGATTGACACAGTGGCTACAACAATGAGCTCAAATATAACTATTATGAAGATGGTACAGGACTCAACAGTGTTTGGGTTTTTTGTACATAAAGTAACAATTTGTCTGCAATGATTTGAGGGCACCTAAAAACAGCAACCACATGATGCTGAACAAATTTCAGCAGAACTTCCAGGTTAAGAAAGACTAGGAAGAAGCCAATAGAAACCCTGTGACTCACAGTGGTCCTATCCTATTATAGGCATAACCATGAGTTGGGCATACAGGAATGCAAGTAACAGCAACAACTGAATAGCAAAAAATAACATTACTTCATTGGCATTGTTTTTACATCACCTATGGAAACTTTTCAACTAGTTCTCCAACAGTTATATTGTTATTGCATGCCAGTCAGTTGATTACATATCACAGTGACCCTACGCAGACCACAGGAGCCATTGCCAGGTCCTTTGTCATCCTCGAAATTGTTCTTCTGTTTGAGCCCAGTGTTGTAGATACTATCTATGTCAATCCATCTCCTTGAGGGTTTTCTTTTTTCCACTACCTTCTCTCTTCTCAAGCATGATGTGTTTCTCTACAGTCTCGTCTCTCCTGAAAACATGTCAAAAGTAAGTGAGACTCAATCTTGTCAACCTTGCCTCTAAGGAGCATTCTGACTGTACTTTTGCCAATGTATTTGTTGTTGTTGTTGATCATTTGGTAGTACATGGAAATTCAATATTCTTTGCCAGCACCACAATTCATATACATTGGTTATTCTTCAGTCTTCCTTATCTAATGCCTAACTTTCACATGCATATAAGGCCATGGGAAATACCAAGGCTTGGGTCAGGCCCACCTCAGTGTTCAAAGGAGCATCCTTGCTATACAACACTTTAAAGACATTTTGTGCAGCAGATTTACCCAATGCAGTCCATTGTTTGATCTCTTGACTGTTGCTTCCATGAGCATTGATTGTGGATCCAAGCAAGACAAAATCCTTAAGAACTTTAATCTTTTAGCTGCTTATCATGATGTTACCTATTGGTTCAGTTGTGTGGCTTTTAGTTTTCTTTACATTGAGCTGTAATCCCTATTGAAGGGTGCAATCATTCATCTTCATCAGCAAACATTTCAACTCTTCCTCACTTTCATCAAGCAAGGTTGTATCATCTGTACATCATAGGTTGTTAATAAGCCTTCTTCCAGTGCTGAAACCACATTTTTCTTCATATAATCCAGCTTCTCTATTTTCTCTGAATACAGTTTGAATAAGTACAGTGAAAGGCTACAATCCTTAATAGCAGCTTTCTTGATTGTAAACCATGCAGTGTTCTCTTGTTCTGTTTTGCACAACTGGTAGCCAACTGTCATAACCCTCTGAAAATAATTACAGAGAAGTGAAGGTGGTAAATATATGCTAAAAACATTCATATCCTAAACTCACAGCAGATATTTCTAGTATGCCATTTTTTGACTAAGCATTTAATGTTCTGTTTACATTTAGTATTCCATAAGGCCACTAGCAATCAATGATAACTACAATGAAATACAGCACTTTAAAAATATTTTTCTGGTAAGGTGATATATGGCAGAGTTCAAAGTTTTATCTCCATTAGAGTAGATCTTTGCAAGAAAGGGGGAGATTCTTCCATGTAGATTTTGGAAGATAATATATGCACAAAATTGTCCCTTGCTGTAGTCAATTCCTCCTGACAATGGTCATAGGTGACAGAGTATAATTGCTCCAGAGGTTTACCAAAACTATCAATCTTTATAGAAGCAGATTGCCATTCATTTCCTGTACAGAGTGGGTGGAACAAAATTGGATACCCAGAATTTATTATCTAAATCTGTTGACAAACATGACATAGAATTTTTCAGAATACAAGAGGTGACCCAAGGACACATTTCAGATAGGCAAAAAGTACTGAAAAAGTGGGGGGAAGGAGAGTGGGAGGGAGTATATATAACCACCAGCTACTCTTTTGGGGAAAGGTGCAACTTCCTGCTCCTGCAAACAGTCACTGTCTTGGAAACTTACCAGGGCAGCTCTTGGCCTGGCCTACAAGGTCATCATGAGCGGACATTGACTGGACGGCAGTGAGCTTGCTTTGCAATACGTCATTTTGACTTTCAAGTTATGTACGTCATTGTTTAAAAAACAAAATCACCAAAGGGCGTGGCCTGACAAATGTTTGCAAAATCTTAAGTTTGTATTTTCCCTTTGGAAGACCTATTTTTAAAGTGAGTAAGCACCAACTAATAGACCACTAATAAATTCAGACTGATTCTAACAACAAACTAGCCTCTCTTTTCCACTCCAGCTCTATTCTATTCTCCCCACAAGAAGATAGAACTATACCAAACTATATATATTGAATGTCAAATCTCTCAACATAAAACCCATTATTGGCTTTATATTACCAATAAAAATAAGATCCCAGATAACCACATATTCTGACTTCTCTCATTCCTTACAATTTCAGCATCAATTCCTTCCTTTTTCATTCATCATTCCATCTTCAAAAGTTCACCATTTGCACGTCCATGGTCTTTATTACTTTGCATTATCTATAAACACACAGGCAGACCCTGGTTAATGAACATCCGAATGATCAAGAATTTCATTTTACAGCTCACATCAATGGAACTAGTAGTCAGAAAATCAAATAAATTGCTCCACTAGGCAGTTTTGTTAAAAAATATTTCTTTAAAATATTTAAAAAGCAAAGACGTCACTTTCAATTTCCTCATATGAATATGAACGCTGACACTGAATAAGAAAGACTGAATAATTGGTGGCTTTGAATTATAATGTTGGCAAAAACTGTTAAATATTATGAAGGCATGTCTAACAGGGCCTTTGAGAGTGTAATATTTACAGGAACAAACAGCTTGACATTACTTACAGAGTGGTAATGGGCTTGCATCATAGAACTTATGGCTAATAGCCCAGTATCCAACTCTTAGCATCAACGGGACTTTTATTAAATCACATAAGCCTTTTTAAAATCATTAAAATATGAGTCTACTGCTTTTCTACCTATCCTCCATCTAGGTCAAAGCACCAATTCCCAACCCTTCCGCATAAAATTCTGCACTCTTCAATTTAAACCATGTCAAAATAATCATTTTGAGAGTAATCTTAAATCCAAGTGCAAATTGACAGGTTATGTAACTCATATGTTTTACACTACTTATCCACTATACATGATCTCATTTGTGTTCACAATGTTCAATATTTTCATCAATAATAAAACAAAAATGTCAAAATCAGAAGTGAGAGAAGGGCTGAGAAGGGAAAAGATGTATATGGAAAGAATTTAATTTTGCTGGAATTGGGAATCATTGGTTGTATATATCAGAGTTAGGATAATAATCCGGCAACCCTAAAAAGCAGTCCTTGGAGAAAAGGCATGAATTATGTTTGAATTTTTCGGATTGAAGACTACATTGGGTTATCTTATTCTGTGAGTGGTTCCTTATCGGGATGCTATTAATCTATGAAAGAGATAAATCATGGTAAGGACTATATGATAAAATACCTGATAATCAGAAATGGATAATGGTAATATTTGCATAGCATGATGAGCATAATTAATGTCATTGAATAACAATACTTAGTTGAAAAGTTGAAATCTCAAATATTACATATATAATATATATACTTGTACATATAACATATACATACTTATATATCCCAAGGAGCAGAATTACTGAGTCCTATGGTATTTTTAGCATTTTAAGGAAGCACCAAACAGTTTTGAATGGAGTTTAGACTGTTACAGTCAGCTCCACCCTGCACTACACAGTCGCTATGAGTTGGAATCAACGCCATGGCCATGAGTTTGGTTTCATTTGGATCCCCCTACCACTTCTCCGACATTTCCCAGTTTCTGCTTGTTTGTTTTGCTTAGTGTCATTATTGTCTGGTGAAAAGGTATTGCATTGTATGTTTGATGTGCATCTCTTTAATGGTAAAGGTGAGTATTTCTTCATTTCTTCTGCCTTAATGCCTTCTTTGGTGAGGTAACTGTTCTTGTCCTTTTCCTATGTAAAAATTACATTGTTTGCCCTTTTTTTGTTGAACCTTTCTCTTAAAATTTTAGAGATTAGTCTCTTGTCAGATATGTCTTAGGCTTGTCCTAGCCTAAATAGATCTTTTACTCATTTGGGGAACTATTTTGATAAGCATACGATTTATTTTTTTAGTGTTCCCATTTATTTAGTTCATATTCTGCTGTCTGCATTTTTCATTATGTTGGTACTTTATGTCATATATCAGGATCACCAGTGCTGTCTATTTTTGCTGTGCTCCTTATAGTTCTAGAATTTATCTTTAGGTCTTCGATTCATTTTGAGTTCCTATAGTGTGAGGAGAGGGTCCTGTTTCATTTTCTACACATAGACATGCAATTTTGACAGTTTTTTAAAAAAAATATTTTATTGGGGGCACATACAATTCTCATCACCATCAATACATCCATCCAATGTGTCAAGCACATATGTACATTAGCTGCCCTCGTCATTCTCAAAACATTTGCCCTCCACCTCAGCC
>NW_022103915.1:88184111-88185383 GCF_000313985.2 Echinops telfairi | reverse complement strand
AAGTTATATGTTTCATCGTTGCTACCCTGCACCCTGATTGGCTCCTCTCCTCCCCTCAACCCTTCAGTGAGGGAGTGTCCAGTTGCCCACTGATGGGCTTTGAGTCTCCACCCTGCACTCACCCACCTTTACAGTGATATGATGTTTTGTTCTTTTTGACAGTTTTTAAGAGTGTGCCACTTCCCCACTTATCAGGACGGTAATCCTTTAGTAAAGGTCAACTATTCATAGGTGGATTTGTTAGGTAGCTGGATTTAGGGCAGGGGGCCATGCCTGCAAAGTCTATATTGAGAATAATCTTGGCTTTTGGTTTTATATTAATGTCCTTTATTATGTTGAAGAATTTCTCTTCTATGCCTTTCTTGCTGAATGCTTTTATCATGAACGGGTGTTGGGCTTTACCAAATGTCTCTTTCCATTGATTCAGATGATCATGTGATTCTTTTGTTTCATTTGTATTGTGAATTACATTGATTTTCTAATGTCCAGCTACGCTTACGTATCTTGTATAAATTCCACTTTGTCTCATTTTTAAAGAAATACTGTTGATTCTATTGGGTAGAATTTTGTTGAGAATATTTTTGTCTAGATTCCTCAGGAATATTGGCCTTTACTCTATTTGTGTGGTGTCTTTGCCTGGATTTGCTGTAGCATGATGTTAGCTTTACTGAGAGAATTCAGGAGTATTCCCTCCTTTTCTATACTCTCAGATAGTGTTAGTAGTATTGGTGTGAATTTTCTGAATGTCTCCTATCATTTTGGGTGTTCAGAATTTTAAGTAATTACCTCTTCAATCACTTTTGTCTTTGTACTGTTAAGGTTTTCCACCATTTTGGGGAGTTGGTGTTAGCTTAGGTAAGTGTTGTAGTTCTAGGAAATCTGGAAATCTCCTAATTTCACCATCATACTTGAAAGGCAATTTTGTTGCCTATGTTACCTTGGTTGAATTATATTCTTTCAAGGTGTTATATATGTTTATTTTATATATGCTTGTTCCCATTGTTAATGCCTGCATAGTCCTGGGGTTTTTTTGTTTGTTTGTTTCCCCACTGAGTAACCAGCTTGTTCTTACTGGTTCTCCATTATAAATGACTGAATTTCTCACAAGCTGCCCTGAGGACTTTTTCCTTTGCCTTAGGTAGTTTCCTTACCATTTTTTTCTTTATATAAATCATTTTATTGGGGTTCATACAACTCTTTTTTATTAAAATCATTTTATTGGTGGCTCATACAACTCATCACAATCCATGCATACATCAATTGTGTAAAGCA
>NW_022103915.1:88181224-88182806 GCF_000313985.2 Echinops telfairi | reverse complement strand
TTTTCTGATATTGTCTGTGGAGCCATAGTGGCATTCTAAGTTGGCTGCTAACCACAAGGTCAGAAGTTTGAACCCACGAGCTGCTTTGTGGGAGAAAGATGAAGCTTTCTGCTCTGGTAAAAACTTACACGCTTGGAAACCCACAGGGGCAGCTCTACTCTGTCCTATAGGGTTCCTATGAGTCAGATCCTCTCAATGGTAGTACAGTTTGAGTGATTTGATTATCTCTGAGCATTAACGTGTCATTCTATTTATTTTGGGCTTGTATGCTACATCTGATTTTTTTTGCTTTGTTTTATGAGATATGTATTGTACTCTGCTCACTTGTCTGGGAACACTGGAGTTAATGTCACCTATCTCCACAGTAGTCATGGAGTGTGGAAGGCTGGGTCTGTTCACTGGTCCTGTAGGTTGCTGAGGATATAGCTGATGCAATTGTTGAGGTGATGTCCACTCTGGTCACTTCAACATGGGTGCAAAGAATTTTCTCACTGGTCACTGGGTTAGGTGTTGTGTGTGTACACAGCTGGTGCCATGTGATTGGCCTGACAGTGTATTTGTCATTGGTCACCAGGTGGGTGGTACAGAAGTGCTCACAGATGTTCTCAGGCAGGCAGGGGTGTGTAGTGGTGGCCATAGCTTGCAGAATTTCTGGTTGTAGAGGGGATGGCTTGGGAGATTGAGTCAAGAGGCTACCATGAGTCCACTGTGACCATTAGGAAGGTGTACTGTAGTCTTCTGGAACATAAAGTAAGAAAGATGTATTACTAGACCTTAGATTCTAGCACAGGTGGCTGGAAGTAATAAAAGACACTGCTGGTGAGGACCCTGTCATGGTTTCTGGGTGTGGGAATAGGTGTCTCTAGTTCACAGGCGCTCAATGTGAGAAACTGGGTATAGCAGTAGGTGGCTGTTCCAAAGGCCCTGGCACTAGTCATTGGGGAGAGAGGTGGGAACCACTGCTCCATGGCTTCCAGGTGCAAGTGATTGAATTCAGGGTAAGCACCACCAGTCCGTGGGCCCCAGGTTCATGGAGAGGAGGTGGAGGGTGTTACCAGACTACAGTCATATGCCAGCGAGTTAGAGAGAGAAGAGGGTGACAGGGAGCACCTCAGATCTCTGGGCTCTTGCCAGGTAGCTTGAGGGAGTGTACCAGGTAAGGTGAAAACACTCAACTTTTACAGAACAGATAGTCCTCCTGCCTGGCTCTGAATATGGGTGCAGAATTGCTACTGCTGACTTCAGTACATGATGGGGCCTTTGACGAGATTTGCTGCTTGCTTTTTTTCCATATGACTGAACTGTACTGTTTTGACTGGCTGGCACTGGCAAGCCATATTTCCACGTGTATAATATGCGAATATAATCTATCCTTCCACTTAGACTTTGTCTTATTCTTCAGCCTTATTGTTGATGCTTGAGGTTCCCAAGTTATTATCTATATCTGACCCATTTGTTTTCTTGGTCTCTAGTGTAAGAAGGAGTTCTACAGTATCCCACTATCTCCCACATTGGTCATATTTCAAAGGCAACCATTAATATGCAAAAGGATTTGAAAGGTTGCACTCTTGAGTAAATTGTG